>NC_081296.1:3939393-4242424 GCF_030435805.1 Mustela lutreola | reverse complement strand
TGTCGGGGTGGGGGTGCCCTCTGACCCCCCACCCTGCCAGCTGCTTTCTGCCTTGAGCTCTGTGACCTCTCAGCCCCCCAAAATACCAGCTCCTTCCCACCGGAACACAGCCTCTCCCACCCCTTTCTCTTCTGGGACGTGCCTCTCTGGGCCAAGCCCCTTGTCCCTCCTCCGCTGTGAGAGCCACGATGTCATTTCTTCCCGAAGGACGCTGCACACCCTCTCCTGCTCCAGGTCTAGGCCTCTGTTACACCGTCTCCAGCTTCTCATCCTGTCTCTTCAATTTTCACAATGTCATGTGATGCACACCCAGGGGCTCAGTTGGCGAAGCGTCTGCCTTCTGCTCAGGTCATGGTCTCAGGATCCTGGGATCGAGCCCCGCATCGGGCTCTCTGCTCTCTGGGGAGCCACTTCTCCCTCTGCTGCTTCCCCTGCTTGTTCTCTCTCTCTCTCTCTCTCTCTGTCAAATGAATAGTCTTAAAAAAAAAAAAATACACACGTAACCCAAGCCGACCGCCTTCCCCGTGGCTCAGCGCACCGTGTGGTGGCGTGAAGATGGGCCCGTGGCTGTGCACCCCCCGCCCCCCGCCAACTCCCGCGCTCTGTCCTCCTGCTGAACTGAACTCAGTTCTGTGACACCCTCAGCCCCGGGCTCTGGCGTCGCCATCCCGCTTTCTGCCCCCTTGAACTTGGCGGCTCCTGTGCAGGCACCGCAGGCTGCTGTCTCAGCCGTGGCCGCCAGGCTTCGCTGGATGCGATGGTGTCTTCAGGTTCTTCCGTGAGGTGACAGGTGCCAGCCTGGTCTTCCTCCTCAGGGCTCGACAGTGTCCCACCAGATGTGCAGCTGCAGTCCATTTGTCCATCCCACAGCTGCCTCTGCCTTTTGCCGTCTGCCTTCTGCCGTCGCAAGTGCCGCTGCCACGGCCACGGGTGTGCGAGGATCCGTGTGAGCCCTGCTTTCCTCCTTCTGGGCGCACACCAAGTGCAGCGGAGCCAGGCCCCACGGCGACTCTGCACAGTGTTCTGAGGAGCCACGGCGAGGGCACCCTTTGCCTTCACACCAGAGGGGGTTGGGGTCCTAGACCTCCACGCCCCAGCCTGGGGACCCTCGCTGCCCACAACGCCCTTCCAACCGTGGGGAGCCTGGCACGCCATGCCAAGCAGTGGTGTCAGAATGTGGTGAGGCTCCCCGGCAGGGAGGCAGGAGGGGAGGGTTGGACACGGGGCCTGGGTATTACCTGGAGCAGCACCAGGCGTCTCCTGGGAGCCATGGGCAGAGGGAGCGCGGGGCAGCCAGCCGGGCTCTGGAGCCCCCAGCTCTGTGTGCATCCTGGCTGGGGAGGGACACAGGCCATGGCTGAGAGGTTTGGAGGGTGGGTGAGGACCCCCAGCCAGATCATCTGGTCTCTCTCCGCCGGCCCCTTCCTCTCGCAGGGCTATCTCAGACCCTCGGTCTGCACTCGTGCACTCCATTTCCCCGAGCGCGTCTCATGCTCAGGCTGGGCACACGGTTCCACACCTCCCTGCATTCCTGTCCCCCAGGTAGATGCGCAAGACATGGGACATGCCACCCTCCAGACAGGTGTCAGCTTTTGCTACCCTGATGCCCTGAAAAAGCAGGATGTGAGGTGGTGAAGGGGCTTGGAGCCGCCCGTCCAGTGCCCGAGCCGTGGCCCGGAGCACGAGCGTCGCAGGCCCGGAGCAGAGTGCGAGGTCCTGGTGTCGCACGGAGAATGTCCAGGAAGGTGAGGGCAGCGGGATGCAGGGGCCTCTGGGATCAGTGCAGGATGGGCTGAGTCCTGCGCTCGTTCCGCCGTGGGCTGGGGGGATGCACGTTTTCAGGCAGACAGAGGAGAGTGCGCAGTGGCGGCGGCCGTGGTGCCGGCTGCGGGGAGTGCCAGCCGGGCCGGGGCTGGAGTGCTCTTTCCAGGGAAGAAGGGGCCGGGCCCCAGTGTGGACTCGCCGTGGCCAGCCGGGTCTGTTGGGGTCGGCACGGGGGGGTGCCAGCGGCGTCACGCCCCCCGATGCCCGTGCGCACACGTCTTGTGCCGGTCAGCTGGGAGCGCCCAGAGCCGCGCACGAAGCTGAAGCGACGTATTGGAGTGGAAACACGGACCTGGATGCTTTGCCCTTCACCTGCGGGGTGTTTGTTCACGTGTCGGAAACCGAAAAACAGTGTTCGTTTGAGCAAATTAAACTTTACTTGTTTGTTTTGTGAGAGTTGTGGGTCGGACGGTGGTCGCAGAGCACACACCATGGACGACAAGTCTTTGTCACCTGCATCCTGAGTGCGGAGAGACCGCGGCCCTGCCCGTGAGTGCTGGTCCACCGGGCCACGCCCTCCATCCCCGCAGGACGGCAGCATTTCCTGGGCACTGGGCAGATAGCTGGTGACGGACCGCGGGAAAACCGGTACCCTGGTATTTCAGAGCCAGCTGCTAGGGAGGGTTCTGGAAGGCTTCCTGGTAATGGGGCCTGGCGTGGTGCTGTCCGAGCTGGCCAAGATGAGAATCTCATTCCTTCCAGGAGCCGACGCGGGGCCTGGGATTCTGGGGGCCGGCAGGCCTTCTGCAGGCTCACATCTCAGTTCTCCTGCCTCCCCTCGCCAGTGAGGTGGGCACGGCGGGGTTCCGGACCAGCCATGGCCAGAGCGTCTCTGTGAGGACCAGATCAGGGGACCCGGGTGCAAACATGGAGCCCATGACGAGTGACGGGAGCTTGAGCTGTGAGCTACTCGCCCGCTGGCCAGGAGGCTCATCCGCGGACATGTGTAGATGCGGGCTCACGCTGACACACGCGCACACATGCGCACATCTACTGAAACACCCAATGGAAAACTGGTTTTAGGTGGTTATCCGATGGCCCATGTCCGGTCTAGTGGAGCAAGGGACCCTGACTAGAGGGTGGGGAGCCCAGCAAACAGCCTACCCGGCAGGTGCCCAGCCACGCCCTTGGGTGGCTTCCTGCTGCCTCCCAGGTGTCTTCGCACTCCAGCCCAGCTTATGTGGTCAGAGTGGCCCCAGCAGGATGAGGACCATCCCTCCTGACGCTTGAGCCACCACCGTGAGCTGTGCCGGCCACCACGATGCTGCTGCGGGCTGTAGCAGGAGGAGCTGTGGAGCTGGGCTACTGCCAGGCCACCTCCTGTCGTGCACGGAGGACGGCTACCTAGTCTGGCTCCTCAGCCCAGGACACTATATCCATGCCAGCCACAGCCCACCGTCACCCACCCTGAGAGGTCTGGCTCCCATGGCGTCCGCCCGGAAAGGCCTTTCGGATCCCCTGCACCTCCTTGGATGTTTTATTTGGACCTTGCTCGTGGAACTCGTCATTTCTGTGCAGAGCTCCTCCGGGGACTGCTGCCCCAGCTGTCTGTTCCCACGTACTTGCTCTCCCAAACCCCAGTCTCATCAGGCCGCTCCCAGGCTGCAAAGCTGTCATCAGCCTCCGTGGCACTCAGATAAGGTCTGTAGCCTTGCTCAGGCTGCGGGGCTCGACCTCCCATGTCTCCAGTTTCATTTCGGGCCATGCTTCCTTTCCCTGGCTACAGACACGTTTGCCAACACACAGTGTTGGGTTCTTCACTGCCACAGGGCCTTTGCACATGCCGGCATATACCTGGAGTTTCCCTCTCCTACTTAGCCTTCAGGTCTGAGCTTGGATGCCACTTACCCGGAAGAATCTTTGCTGGCGTATGCTTGCCGTCCCCCTGCTCGCCCCAGACGGCCCCCGCAGGTAACTGCACACCTGTCCTTGGGACAGTGTGAGTGGGGCGTCCCCACGAGGCCTCCCAGAGGGCAAAGCTCAGTCTGTCTCGTTTGTTACCGCGTCCGCAGAGCTCAACACAGGGTCTGCCTGGAGCAGGTGCTCAGAGGCGGTGATTTGGGGGCGCCTCCTTTCTGGGTCACGTTTGCCCTGGAACAGCCCTCGCTGCCCTTCCTGTTCTGGAGTCCAGGCCCGGCCAGAACGCGGGTGTTTGTTGTTGCCGTACCCCAGGACCAGACACAGCCTTGGTCCTTGTGCTCCGGAGCGGAGTGGGGGGCGTAGTCCCAATGGCAGGGTCTGCAGCCGTCAGCTCCCCCAGCTCCCCACCCACGAGCGCCAGCCCCTTCCCCCAGCACGGTGGGCTCACACCCGGGGAGAGTGTCCCACTCCATGCCCAGGGTGGCTCCATGGACGAAACTCTGGGCATCCCGTGGAATACTGATGTGGCAGCAAGCCCTCCTGCCGTGGGGGTACACCCCCTGCGGTGCTCACTGCCCAGCGCTGCTGTGGTTCTGAGCCCGTGCACATGGCCAGTGACCGGTCTCCGTGGCGGCCACGGTCCAGACGGGTAGCGCGGGAGCGACTACAGCCGAGTAATCATGGAGAATTGAACTTCAAATTGTGTGACGTGCAGGAAGAATGAACACGGGGACCGATCTGCCCGGAACATCTTAATTTCTGGGATCATTATAGTCTGATGAGTTTCTCTCTCAAAAGGATGTGCTGCCAGTTGGAGGGTGAATCGCTCTGATTATGCGCCGAGCGGTAGGAGGGGCGCGGCGCGCTGGAATTAGCCGACGGGAGCCGCCGTCTGAATGCAGTATTAGCAGATTCTGTGATGTTCTATTTCTAGGTAATTAGGACTTCCTGGGCTACTTAAGAAACTTAATTTCCCATCAAGAAATACTGTAGCCGGAGCCTTTTCACGATACATTAGAGCAAGGCGAAGGGGGAGATTTTCGGAATGAGGGGTTACCTGCCGGAGAAGTGGGGGGTGTTCTCCGTCCTTCTGGGGAGGGCTGCTCCACACTGCTGCAGGTTGGGCATGTCCTCTGCTCTAGGAGAGGGGAGGGTTTTTAAATCCCCGTCATGGAGGTCATTTACATACAGTACTTCCATCTGAAAGTACAGCTCGATCAGCTTCAAGAAGGACACACGATAACGGGACCACGGCCACAGTCCCGAGAGAGGACACTTCTGTCCCCCCGGAAGTTCCTGTGTGCCCCTGGGCGGCCGGTCCCAGCCCCACGTGGGTCCCTGGCATCTCCGTGTCCAGTCGTTTTGCTTTAGTTTTGCTTTGCATCCCGTGTCTCCTACACGGGTTCTGCGCCCTGTGTGCGCTTGTGTCTGCTGCTTGCCCTCAGCAAGACACTTTCGTGCTGTCGGCCTCGTTGGCTGCAGGCCTCCGTGGCGGTTTCCACCAGCTGGTAGATATCTGGGTTGTTTCTAGCCCCAAATAAAGGACAGACCTTTTTGTGCACTTGGGTTTTCCCATCTCATGGTAAACCCCCAGGAGCGAGAGTTTTGGGTCGCAGAGCGAGTGTGTGTCTGATTTCCTAAGAAACAGCCAAACTCCCCGCAGGGTATGCCGAGGGCAGAGAGGGTGTGAGCCTGCCGGTCCCACGTGCTTACCCGTGTACTGCCAAGGCTTTACTCTCAGCCGGCCGGCGAGCGCCGTTTAGTCGTCACTCCCCTCATGATCGACGATGTTGGCCACGTCTCTGTACTGATTCCCGCTTACTCATCTTTGGCGAGCGAACTGTTCAAATCGTTTGTCCTTCCAAGAAAACTGAGGTTGTCGCCTCATCGTTTGGATGGCGGCGTTCTTTATGTGTTTTGGGTTTAAGTCCCTTGTCAGATGTGGGTTTTGTAAAGGGTCTCTCCTAGCCTGCCCTCCCCTGGTGTTTCCTGAACAGTGTCTTGTTCTTGGAGTGTTTCCATTGTTTACATTATTTTTAAAATTAAAAAAAATTTTTTTTAAAGATTTTATTTATTTGATGGAAAGAGACACCGCGAGAGAGGGAACACAAGCACTGGGAGAGAGAGAAGGAGAAGCAGGCTTCCCACTGAGCAGAGAGCCCGATGCAGGGCTCGACCCCAGGACCCTGGGATCATGACCTGAGCCAAAGGCAGACACTTAACCCGCTGAGCCACCCAGGCGCCCCTGAATCTTAAAAGAATTTTAGCATGATCTCAGACTTACAGAAAAGTTGTGGGAATAGGACAAAGAATCCCAAGACGAGCTTCATCCAGATTCCCCAAGTGTTACCGTTTTATCATGTTTGCCTTCCTGCGCCTCTGCGTCCGTGTGTCCCTGGGCGTCCGTCGCCGCCTCCGCGTCCGTGTGTCCCCGCGCGTCCGTCGCCGCCTCCGCGTCCGTGTGTCACCGCCTCCGCGTCCGTGTGTCTCCGCGTGTCCGTCGCTGTCTCGCCCTCTGGTCTGCAGACCCTGTGCTCCTCCGCACACTCACAACATCCCTCTCTCCTCCGTCCTCTCTGGACTCGGGCTACGTACCCCCCAGCGGGAACCAGCGGCCTGCGGTCCAGTCTCCGGTGCCCGGGACAGCCTCGTGGGTCAGCTTGGCATGGGTCCCGTCCCAGTCCATCCACAGTGGCCCTGTGGTAGGGGCCCTTGGGGAATCGATCATGGATGTACTTTCTAAGAATTGAATGACAGCGAAGGGGAAGCATTGGGAGGCGTCTCTTCTATAAAACATTACGTCATTTGGAAAAATTACAAGGACCTGTAACTTCCCAGATGAATGGTGTTTTCATACAGTGCCCCTGGGTACCAGGCACCTTTTCCAGAACCCTCCCCCGATTTCGCTGCTCCCCTGTCCTTACCTTTGAGGACTGGCTTTGGGGGCAGTTGCCTGACACTAGAAAGTGGTGGTCATACCTCCCTCGTGACCAAAACATGGTACTTTTTCACTTTTGATCACTAGTGACGCAAACATGCTGGACCCGAGCCCAGCGGGGCCACGGGCCTAACGCCGCCCCTCCCCGTCTCCCGGCCGGCGGCCTCCACTCGGGCGCAGGGGCTCCACGCTGTCATTCCCTCAGGGACGGGGAACCCGGAGGCCCACGGGTGCTGTCCGCTGGCTCTCTCGGCCCCTTTTCTCCCGCTCATCCCATCTCCTGTGGTCAGGCTCCCCGACACGGCTGCCCGAGGGCCCCGAGCTCACAGCCTGTGCCAGGCAGAACAATGGCTTTGACGGACATCTGCGTCCTCGCCCCTGGAACGCGTGACAAGACGTGGAGGGCGTCCTGGACGGTCTGGCTGGGCGCGCTCTCATCACAGAGGCGCCTACACCAGGGAGGCGGGAGATGGGGACCAGGTCAGAGGGGCCACCGATCTCGGGACACAGGCAGCCTCGAGAAGCTGAAAAGGCCTGGAAACGGATTCTTTGCCGGGGCCTCCAGAAAGAGCCAGCCTCGCTGACCCCTTGCTGTAGTTCAGGGAGGCCACGCTGGGACTTGGAAGCCCCGGATCTGAGGGAGATCAAGTGCGTGTGCCCTCGAGCTGCCCCATGTTACGTGTGTTGCAGCGACTGGAGGAAGCGGACGCGCGGTCCGCAGGAAAGGAAACCTCGTTCTCCGGGGCTGACTCACGGAGTCACAGATTCCTCGGCCCCTGTGCCCACGTTTTGGCCCAAACTCAGTGGGCAGGAGGGGGAGGCCGCACACGGGGCCTGAAGTCTGGAGGCCGGGGGTCTGTTCCTCCACGGAACCCTGGACCAGCACGAGGGAGGACGCACGTGCTCCATGTCCCGCCTGTGTTTGCCCCACGCCCAGCCAGACTCTGCTCCAAACGACCTTTGGGAGCCCAAACCCCATCCTTGAAAGGCAAAGCCCGGGCCAGGGGAGACTCTCCGGCCGACTGCTTTGGGCTCGCCCCGTGGCGTCTCAGGAGGGCTGTGCCGTGGTCCCTCGTGGGCAGGCGTCACCAGGGTGGGGAAGAGCTGGTGTTTCCATCGTCCGCGTTTCTGCGGTCAGAAGGCAGACCGGAGCTTGAGCTCGGCGACTCCGCGTGTCGGCTTGCTGCCCTGCGTGAGGCTCGCCGGGCCCGTCTGTGAGATGGACGTGTTTCACCGTCCTGAGCCTGGTGGGCAGGGGGGGGAAGGAAGCTCGTCTAACAGCTGGCGCTGTGGACAGCGGACGCAGACTCGGCGTGCTTGTCTGCAGAAGGGCTACCGTGCTTGCTGTGGGCCGGCGGGAGCCTGGAGCAGACCGGGTCGCGAGGGCGGGTCCCCGCGCCGTGGCTGAGCACGCGGATTGCCCCGAGCGCCGGAGCCATTCGTACCCGCATATAGACACGGGGGACTTTTTTTAAAGCTGAAAATCGTAACATTCTTTTTTTTCCCTCTGGTTTCCTCTTCTGGCTGCGTTCTCTGCTGACTTTTGAGTTTTTAGTCAAAAACTCTTCCACAGAATAGGAGCGTTAACCGGGTGGAAATTCCTGCGAGAAGCTGCAGAAGGGGAAGAAAAGCTCCCACTTGCCCAGCAGCAGCCCCACGAGGTGGGGGAGGGAGCCCAAGGGGAATGGTGCCCCCCACCCCCCACCCAGCAGCCTCCTGGGGGACCTGCTCGTCCACGTGTGTCCCTGCCTCAGCCACTCTGAGACACGCCAGGCTCAGCCCTGTTTTCCCAGGCCTGCCCACCGCCACCTCAGCTCTGACGCCTGGCTCCCCGTGTCTCATCTAACAGGACGGCCGTTCCCACGCGGACCCCGAGCCCTCAGATCTCACCGTCGGGCAGCGGACATGATTCATCCTAGGGTCCTTTTGGTGCAGGGCGGGAAGCTGCAGGCACTAGCAGACCCCTGCGGCCGTGCGTCGGGTGGGCCGGGCTGTGTCCCCAGACGTGCTCTGGCCTGGGAGCCAAGACGCGGATAAACAGCCGTGTTTTGCGAATGGACCGGGGAGGCAGGCACAGGTCTTCCAGGAAGGAGGACTCAGGGTGAGAGGGGGAGGGACTCAGCGGAGGGCCAAGGCCTGGGCCGAGCTGCGTTATGCCCGGCCCCGGCCGTGAGGCGTCTGCAGTAGCTCGGATCCCGCTAGTGGGGCCAGATGCCCCTACTCCAGCGCCTCTGCCTGTTCACTGCCAACGGCTCACCGCTGCCCTGTGTCTGGAGCACCGCCTTTGGTTAGCGGGGGCTACTTCCCTGGGGGGTTGTGGACCCCTTCCCCGTGCAGCCCACGGGCTTCCACTGCCTGCCTCAAGGGGAGCCAAGCCTGGTGGGGTTCCCGTCCTCACTCCTTACCCTGCTTCCTTCGGGGTCATGAGCGTGCTCCCCCGGTAAACCACGACCGCCCAGAACCCCGTTGCAGGCTCTGGGAAACGTGACCCGAGACACCGTGGGGACTGGCCTGCCACGTTCCTCCTGCAAACTCCTGGTCTTCTGGGAGCTGTTCCCTGGGCCTCGGATGTCCTCCTGCGCATCTCCTGAGCCGGTCTCCCTCCAGCACTGCAGGCGTCACTTCCTTCCGGAAGGCTTTCTTGGCTTCTCCAACTGGGTCAGAGTCCCTGGTACTAGGGCCCCCTAGCCCCGCACAATGTCCCCTCCGATGCCCCCCCGCACGGTGCCCCCTGCGATGCTGGGTTGTTATCGTTGCAATCTAACATGTATTTGTGCAACTGCTTCGTGACTGTGTGACTTTCCCCTTGGGGTGTGGCTTCCAGAAGGACTGGAATCGGTCACCGCCATAGTCCCAGTGCCTGTGCTGGGGCCTGGTGGGCGCTGCTGGAAGGAATATTCGTAGGCAGGATTATAAACCGGGGACAGCTGGAGAGGAGGCAGAGGAGGACCGACCGCAGTAGCCCACTCCGCCGGGTCTCCAGAAAGCAAGTGTGACCCGGACAGGGAACCGCCCTTTGGATCTGGCAAACTGGAGGTCCCGGTGGCCTGGAGGCCAGCAAGGTCATGCAGTGATGGGGGCTGGGCCACAGTGGGCCTGGCAGTGGAGTGGGGACCTGGAGAGGGGGAGGAGGTGACTCTTCCTAGAAAGGCAGGGGGCTGGGAAAAAGCCACTCAGGGTGAGCCTGACTCTTCTCCTAAGACTGGGTTTCACTCCAGGCCTGGCTGCCCTCGCCTATCCGCCACATCCCCTCCAGAGCATCCCCGGTGAGCTAATGAACCTGTCGAATTCCCAGGAGAGGCAGGGAGGCCAGCCTCAGGACCCAGAGCTCCAGTTAGCCTGGCTGCTCTCCAGTCCCACACCCACCAAGAGTGCCCGCACCCTGGGGATGGTGGGGCTGGAGTCTCGCTGGTCACTGGGGCTTCCCTTCAAGGTCTGCAGTAGGAGGATGGCACGGAAGATGACGCACGGCGGTCGTTTTCATGGGAGAACTAAACGGGCATTCAAGCGGGGGACTCCACGTTGTCCCAGTGCTAAGACTTTGCAAGTGGACAGACCGTCCTTTGCACTGAACGGGATGATTTCTAGAGCCTTGGACCTCCTAGGCTTTCAGGTTCATCAGCCCCGCGTGTCATGTGGCCCAAATCCCTGCCAAGTCGCCGCGGTCCTGTGACCGAACACCTCCTGTGACAGGGGTCCCCCTGTGTCTTGGGCAGCCAGCCGACGCCACCTTGGGCCAGGCCTGCACTGACGGTTTTATAATGCTCTGCTGTTTTTTTTTTTTTTTTCTTTTCTTAAAAATAGACCTTCCTCCACATGAAGAAACGGCTTTCTCCTCCTCCGCTGGTCCTTCCTCCTCTTATGCCTCACTGGCCCATCCCTCTCAGGCAGATGGAAACGGAACATTCTGGTTGTGGTGGGCCCGGTCCACACCGCAGGTGTCCTTCTGAGCGGCTCTCTTTGCACGGGAAGCATCTGCCCGTGTGAGAGACACGTGTGTGTACGGCGTACAGAAGCCCCGAGGCTGCCACGGGAGGTCCCCGAGCCCATGTCAGGCCTGGGAGGACTTCCGCGTCCCTGGGAACGGACCTGCCCTCCGTCGCCGGAGGAAGCCACGTTGGGGAAGTTTCTCCGTGACACAGACAGGGGCTGGATTTCAGAGGCGGCTGGAGTCGTGGGGTCGTCACCTCTGGAGCTGGAGGTCGTGAGGGCGCATGGTCACAGCCAGGGCGCTGGTCTGTACTAGATGAAAAGGGGCCTGTTCTTCCCAGAAAGGGCTGTTGGTCATCCTGGGTTTGCCCGTGTCTGCACTGACGGTTCCCCTTTACCTGGGTCTGGCTCACCTCCCGGAGAGGTCTGCGTGCCTGCGCAGGCCCCGCCAGCCAGGAAACCGGCCCGTGTGGTGATTTTTCTCTGCGGCTAAGACCAGACCGATGCGCTCACCAGCTCACACTGGCAGGGCCCGGGAATATTTCCGTGGAAACAGTACAGTTTGGTTCAAAGGGTTTTCCCGCCCATCATCTCACTGGACCCTCACCAAAACCTTGGCAGGTTGGCAATCGGGGGTCTCCGTCGTGCTGATGACAAGGCCAAGGCTCACGTAAGGTAAGAGCACCAGAGTCGCACGGACACTGAGTGGGGTGCTGGGACTCAAGCCCCTGATGGCTCCGGGTCCCGAAGTCTTGCCTTTCTAATAACTCTCCCTGGTAGGGCGGTGCTAGGCCAGAGGGCCGGGATCAGACTTCCATTTTTCTGGGTCTGGCGGGATCTGTGCAGAACCCCCCCCACCGTGCAGAACTGCGCCCCCACTGAGTCCGGTCGATGGCACTCACGCCAGCTTCTGTTGGCTGGAGAAGGAGCTCCCCCGTTCCCTCATCTCCGCAGCAGCCACACCGAGACCAGCCGCGTCGAGCAGCCTGGGCGACTGGACATGGGCGTCCTTCCCGGACTCCAGGCCCCGACCAGTGAGCACTCCTCACTCACCATCTTACCCCACGTCTTGAGTCACAGTTTCCAGCTTGCTGAGTAGGAAGTCGGGACTGTGCTCCTCCTCAAGTCCTGGGGGTTTGCACGTGTCTGTCACCGACGAGCTCTGTTTCCAAGGCTGCGTTCTTCGTGTGTGGGCTCAGCCTTCCTGATGGGGACCGCGGCTGCGGGTGGCAGGTGGCAGGCAGCAGGGCTGGAGGGAAAGGCTGGAAGGAATCGAGAGGGTGAGAGCTTGGATTCAGGCTCTGTGGGCTTAGCCCCAAAGTCCGAGGTCTGTTGCCTTCAACTCAGGAAAGGAGAGGGCTGCTCTCATCCCTTCCCTGGGGCGCGGAAGTCCTGTTCTGCCTGGGGGACCAAAGGTCAAGGATGCCCCCAAGCCTCAGGAAGCTAGAAAGGGTACACAGTTGCCGGAGACTAGAATCAAGGCCTCCTGGTCTCTGCTGTGATCATAGTCATCGCGATAGAAACAACTAACGTTTTAAAAACCTATGACAGCTTATAAAGCAGCACCTGTAAAACTTAACTTACTTCCCTTACCTCTCTTTCCCACTTGCCGATTCTCTGCCCTTCGGAAACCAACCCGTGGAGATGAGAGCCGGGAGGGTCGGCAGGTGGTGCTAATCCTTCCTGACCCTTGGGTCCAGAATGTGCAGAGCACGGGTCTGCTTCCCGAAGGCTAAACCCACGGAGGAGGCACGTGGTACGTGGTCGAACTTCAGCTTCAACTGGGCCTCCTCATTCGTGGAGTCAGTCTCCCCTTACGTTCATCATGCGCTAAAAATACCTTGATTTACAGCAGCGTTAGTCCATTTTTAGGACGCAGATGTGAGAATGATTTTCTGATGTGGTTTGATACACCGGCTGTTAAGTCACCAAAAGACACAGAGGTCTAGGTGAGGATTTAAATTTAATCAGACTGAGGCATCCCCTGCCATGTTTTTGCTGGGGAAGAAAAGTTAGGGGGCTGGCGTAATTTGCATATGCAAATCTGACCAACATGCTCTGCACTCCTTGTTCATGGTTCTTCATGTCCCATCGGAAGCCCCACTTCCGGGCCCCCCTTGAAAACTGTTATGACTCACGGGAAGGCCGTTCTCTGGACGTAATGGAGCTTCTCCAGCAGTTCCGAGTCTTTGCAGGGCGTGCTGGGGTCTGAGAGTCCGGGGGTGTGTGTGGCGGGTGTGGACTCAGCTGATACGGGTTAGTGAAAGGTCGGATTCTCACTCCTTTGAGGCTTGAGGGCATTAATTACGGTAACTGGATAGGGTTTCCACTTTGGAAGAGTGTTTGAGGGGGCTGGGGGGGACTTTTTGTCTCCTTCAGACTGCCTCCCTTTCGCTGTGGCCCATGGACACATGCGGTGACACACGGAGGACAGACTGGTTTGCCTCAAGGGATGTTGGGGCCTTCACGGACACTGGGGGGGGTCTGCCGGCACCCTAGGGGCAATCTGCACATGGCTCCTGCTCCAGGAATCCAAAGCCCATCATTCCGAACAAAGGAACCAAAACGAGGGCAGGTCAGAAGTTCAACAGGACAATCCTTACCAAACTCCAGCTGCGCACAAGCTGACCCTGAAGTTTATGCAGAAACGCAGAGAACCCAGGGCCCCCGGGCGGCTCCGTTGGTTGAGTGTCTGACTCTTGGTTTCGGCTCAGGTCATGATCTCGGGGTCGTGAGCTCAAGCCCCGCATCGGGCTCCGTGCTCAGTGAGGCACCTGCTGGAAGAGCCTCTCTCTGCCACTCCCTGCCTTGCTCTCTGTCTAATCTAAGTAAATAAACACTGAAAAGGACCCCAAACAGCCATGAAGAATTCACTGAAGGACTCACGCTTCTCAGGTTCAGGCTTACTATAGAGCTGCCGTAACCGACAGTGTGACAGTAACGAGGGTAGGTACGTAGGTTAATGGGGTGTCATCGAGGACCCGGGAATAAAGCCTCGCATTGACGGTCGGCGGGGACCTGACGAGAGGATTCACCGGGGAAGGACGGGTCTTGCAGCGTGCACGGCCGGAACAGCTGGGCGTCCGCGTGCCGAAGAGTGCGGTTGGACCCCTGCCTCAAAGCGTGGGCGAAAATTAACTCGAAAGGGATAAAAGGACTTTAATTATCAAACTCTTAGAAGAAAACATGGGACTAAATCTCCACGATACTGGACAAGGACGTGGATTTTCAGGCACGGTGCCAAACGCAAATATGGCCAAAGAAAATACAGGTGTGTCAGACTCCATCCAAATCAGACATGGCGTGTCCGAGAGGACGCTGTCGGGAGAGCGAAGGGACGACCCGGGGGACGGAGGAAATACTCGCAGTCATGTGCAAAGGCCCTGGTTTTCAGAGCTCTTCGACCCCGAAACAAAAAGTCCATTCACAACGGGCACAGGGTCGGAGGAGACCGTTCTCCACGGAAGGTGTGCGGATGGCTGAGCGCCACGTGAGAAGATGTTCACCTTGCTAATTAGGAGGGAAACGAGCATCGAAACCACAATGAGAAACTTGTCACAGCCGCCCGTCCGTCTCCAAGAAAACACGCAGAGAATCACACGTGTGGGTAGCGTGTGCGGAAATTGGCTCCGTCACACATTGCGACAGAACAGGGGAGCTGCTTCCCAAAAATAGTTAGGCGCTTCCTCATGACCTGACCCGCGAGAAAGGGACATGAAGATGCAGACCCACAGAATGTTCTCCACCAGGCAGCAGACCGTGGCTCTGGGAGACGAGGGAAGGCTGACGCACGCCGCAGCGTGGGCCAACCCTGAAGACGTCATCCCCGGGACAGGATCCAGACGCCGGAGGTTCTATGTTGTGTGAGGCCATGTTTGTGACACCTGACCCTTGTGATGGGGTCAGCTAGGGACCCCATCAGCACAGGAGGCAGAACAGCTGGAGGTTGGGGGAGCGCAGTGTGTCTTTGTAGAGGGACTGGAGTGTTCTGGATACTCTGTGGCACTGGTCGCACAGCTCTGCATGTACTAGAAGACACTGACTGGTGCAGGGTAAGGTGGTAAATCGTGTGGTAGGTGAACCGTATCTCAAGAACGTGTTCAAACAAGGCACGAAGGTCAAGGCCCCTCGCATCTCGAGATCTTACCCACGTCGTGCCTCGTTTTGGAATTAGCGCTACGCACGGCACCAAGTTCGTGTAATTCCGAGGCTGCCCCGATGACTCCTTCGGGTGGGAGACGTCTTTACTGGAGGGTCCCCGGCAGGGCCACCCTGAGGGGACGTCTGGTACTGACCACTTAGAAAAGACCCAGAATGTACAAGGGAGCAGCTGTGAATTCAAAGATGCACTCACTGCGCAGGCTCGGAGTGGAGGTGTCAGGAACCCGGACTGTTTCGGAGGTGCTGAGGTCGTCCTAACCCTTACATGCAGGCGGCTGGGTTCCCAGACCCGGTTTTCTCTCAGGGCAGCCTGGATGGTGTCAGTAAGGCTGAGAGACCCAGGCCTCACGGTGGGGCAGATGACGGAAAAGGAGCCCGTGTCTGTCTTCAGGAGCACGTGACCCAGTCCTGTTCTCCAGCGGGCCCCGACGGCCCTGCGGGGTCATAGGGAGTTGGCCAGACCGAAGACAGGGCACGGCCACTTCACACAGAATGGACCACAGGTCTAGACACGGTGAACCGTGTAGTCTCGTCATGCCCATCCTCCCGGGACCGCACCTGCCGGCTCCCAGCCCCGCCGGCCCTCTCAGCGCTCAGTCCTTCACGGAGGCCGCCGCGCGGAGCCCTCACACGAGCCGGGGCCCGGCCTTCTCTCTTCCTCTCCGCCTTGTGGTCTGGCCCAAGAGCTGTCCCCTCGTGCACTCCTTGATTCCTGATCAGTGGAGACGAGGTGCGCTTCATCTCTGCCTTTCCGACCACCCTAAGAAGGGTCGAGGAGCAGGGGTGTCTGATGTCTGACGATGGTTCGGTGGCTGCGCGTTGGCTGGAAAGGGTTAAGGCTCTCGTGTTCTTCAAGTCACCTCATCAGCCTGATACTCGCTGGTTTTTCCCTTGAACCCACGGGCTTTCGCTAGGCTGGCCGCGGAGATCTCACCGAATGTCCGCGTGTCCGAGGGGAGCAGGAGCAGAGGTGGAGGGTAAGAGGCCCTCTGAGGAGGGGCAGGTGGCTTCTGGCTGTGGCTCCCGACTGGTCGGAAGTGCACAGGCACGGAGAAGGAAGGCCAGGAATTCGGGGCCCACCGAGGGGACCTAGAGGGGCTCCTGGACTGGCCTGGCCGGGAAGAACAGAACCCGCTGTCACGCCAGGTGCCGATGGCGCTTTGAGCAGCACCGAGTCCAGGGAGTTGGATGTTGGGGTCCTGCACCCCTCTGGGGGCCAAAGCAGCCTGGAGTCAGGACCGCACAGCCGCCGGTCGAGGTGGCCCCTCTGCTCCTGCTCCCACGGCTGCAAGTGGACGCCTAAGTCAGTTCCGCACGTCCTCCAGGGAGCGACGTGGCTGGCGGTGGGAACACAGCTCAGGGGGTGCGGTGGCTGCTGGCTGCCTGGAAGCCTTCAGCGGCTGGCACTGGAGCATCCGGCCGTGAACCCACCCATGAAGAAGCGCTTCGGACCCTAAGACAAAGGAGATGATAAATGGGCCATTTCATTCATCCAATTTCTTTTTTACTTGTTCATCAAATTTCAAATGACAGTGTGTTTGCCCTTTTTATTCATAAGTCACTGCTCTGGAAGGGACAGAAAATGGAATCCGGTAAAGAATTGTGCTCCTCACAGACAGTCGGCCTCGGGAGGTAGCGCCGGATGTCCAGGGGTCCGTCCGGTCTAGGCAGTCCGTGTGGCGCCTCTCTCCGTGAGCGTCGGAGCGGGAGGCCGAGAGCACCGAGCCGTCAGCCGGTCGTGGCTGGTCCCACGTGGTCCCCCGGGTGCCTGGAGCCATTCAGAGCACTGCGGTGTGCGGAGACACGATACAGGACACGGTGGTTCTCTCCTCCCATCCAGTGTCACTGGGCTGGGGCCACGGGGAGACGAGGGACCCCGTGCCTGCATGAACCTTCGGTGCTGGCCCTGCGTGCCGCCTCGTCTCGCCCGTCCTGGCCGTGGGCATTACACACACGTCGCGCCTGCGGGAGCCTCCCTCGGGCCGGGTGACTCGGACACCAACGCTGGAAGCAGCAGGGTCTGTGAGAGTGACTCGGGTCCCACTTCCAGTATTTTTGGATAAACACCCAGAAGGGGGATTGCTGGGTCCTGTGGTACTTTTGTGTTTGGCATCTCGAGGACCCAACATGCTCGTGGGTATGTTTAAGTGGTTGGCTCCACCGGCCTTCCCAGGGCCCCAGGCCTCCAACGTCTACCGAACGCCTGACTGCAGACCGCGACGCCTCCCTCTCCTGACCTCCAGAGCCGATCCTTGGCCGTGGGTTTCAGCCGACGTACGCTCGTATGCTCTTCAGCTGGCCGCTACTCCATCTGCGCCATCAGCATGGTGCAGCGAGCGGTGTCCCTCTGTCCCTCGGCTTCTGCGCGTCACTGTGACTTCTCAGTCCCCTGCCCGCACAGCAGCCCGGCCGCGGGTGAGAGACCGGCACGGGTGTGGCTGTCCCCGGGGGCGGATGTGTCCCTCTTGTCCGAACGTTCTCTCCCCCTCTCCGAGTGTGGCGATGTCACTGGCCCAGGGCGTCTTCCCGGCTCCTCAGGCCACACGATGCTCTCGAGCCTCATGGCTGTTTGTTTGTCGCTCTTACGATGGCGCACAAAGTCCTGCCGTGTCTGATTCGTGCCCAGCTTCTGTGCCGTGGGTTCACCGAGCTTGTGTCCGATTTTACCGTTTCATCCTCAGTGCCGCCGAGCGGCCTGTGCTTAAGACGGTCGACAGCTCTGTGCTTGCAAACGTGAAGACGAGTGGAAGGAAAGAGAAGAAGGAAGACAGAGGGAGAGAGAGAGACGGAGAGAGAGAGGGAGGAAGACGTAAAGCGTGTTTTGAGACAGCCGGAGGCCGACGTCAGCACCAGGGGCAGAGACGGGGGTTGACGTCCAGCGGCAGCGGGAGGCCGTGGCCCTCGGGGGCGAAGGCTGCCAGGATCCACACACGTGACGCCCTTCCCGGGGCCTGAGAGAGCTCGCATCACGTTTGCCGCGCTCTTCAAGGACAAGGTGACCTTGAAGCGGTTGTCCCGGAGGTGAGGCTCTCAGTTCAGAGCAGGCTCTGGCCGGGAGCTGTGCCTCCTGGGCGGGGGCGGGGAGGGGGCGCGTCTGCCACAGCCCGTGGCTCCACTCCCGACCCGCTGCTCTCCGTAGTTGACGTGCGTCTGGCTTCCGTCGGGCGCTCTGCGGCGGCCACAGTGTCCTCTCAGTGCTCCGTCAGGATGCAGTGACACGGCAGGGGCCTGCGGTGCCTGTTCAGGACCTCCTCCCTCCCCTGGCACAGGCCGAGAGGGTCCTTGCCGGTGGCCTTGGCTTCACGAGGACCTCGGGAAACAGGAGGGCTCCACGCACACTTTGTCTACACTGGACGCACTGCCCTCAGGCATGGGTGCCCCTGCGGAGCCTCTACCTACATCCGCGGGCATTGGGGGTCGCCAGGACTTGAGAAGGGCGCCCCCGGCCGTGGGTGGGAGAGGCCAGGGACGCTGCGGGCACCCTGCAGTGCACGGGACAGTCCCCACCGTAAGTTAGCCGGCCCCGAATGTGGATCCTGCCTCTGTGGAGACACCCTGCCCCAAGCCTTGGGTGTGTGCGTGTGCATGCGTGTGCATGTGTGCGTGTGCGTGCATGCGTGTGTGTGTGCGTGTGGCACGCGTGCTCCCAAGTGACCGAGACCGGGAGCCTTGGCTCTCTGGGTTTACAGGGCTTTGGTGTGAGCGAGCGGCAGCGCGGGCGCACACTGGCCGTGCGATGAGACGGGTGAGGTCATTAAAGAGGGGACAGGGACCTCTCCGGCCAGCCTGAAAGAACTTTCTATTCTCGGTGGAAAACAGTCTTGAAGCTGCCAGCTGCCGCCGTGGGGCTCCACGCAAGTTGTCCAGAGCAGCCCCGCCGCCGCCAGCAGGACGGTCTTCCCGTCCGTCCCCTACCATCCGTCTAGACAGAGAGCTCCTTCGTCGAGGGGACGTCTGGGCGACTCCGTGTGCAGCTGTTTCCGCGGCGGGGGGCGTTTTGGTGCTGAAGGAGGACGCTCAGGCGCCCGGAGGCGCTGCGCGAACTCCTGCGTGGGGCGCGCTGCGAGGCTGGCCGTCTGCTCACCAGACAGGATCTGCCTGCGCTCTCGGCGACGTTCTCTCAGGCCGGGGCTCGCTCAGTTCGGGCTCAGTAACAGAAACGTGTGTTCAACGGAACTGCCTTTCCGGTGCCTGGTGGACTCGGTGCTTGGGTCTATTGAAAACAAATTTGTTCAAGTTTGTTCTGCTTCTAGAAGTTTGTATCTGACTTTCCCTTCAAGACTCTGGCCAGGGGGCGCCTGGGGGGCTCAGTGGGTTAAAGCCTCTGCCTTCGGCTCAGGTCATGATCTCAGGGTCTTGGAATCGAGCCCCGCATCGGGCTCTCTGCTCAGCGGGGAGCCTGCTTCCTCCTCTCTCTCTGCCTGCCTCTCTGCCTACTTGTGATCTCTCTCTGTCAAATAAATAAATAAAATCTTAAAAAAAAAAAAAAAAGACTGGCCAGGACCTGGACTTGGCGATGCCCATGGTGAGGATGCTGGCATCGGATCCCGAAGGCCCATCCAGCCACGGGGCAGGTCCTTACACTGTGCACCCTGGGCACAGGCACCTGGACATGTGAGTGCCGAGGGTGTGGGTCAGAACACGCAGGGCCCGGCTCGCCTTCTCCCTGGTGACACTCCTGAGGTCCCCCACTGCCTCGGAGCCACGAAAACGCTGCTCTGAACGTAAACACAGCTCTCCAATCAGACTTCGGCGAACTCATTTTGTTACTGGGCTCCATCTCCGGCTTCCCTGGGACGGCAGAGTGTCCTTGACTAAGGGGAGTCTGGTGGTGTCTCATGCCAGCTGGGGCTCTGCCTCTTTTGGAATCAGTCCTAGCAAAGCTCTTCGGCGAGGACTCCTTCTGGTAGGCATTGTGGTCTCCAGGCAGTCCTGCCTTGGACCGCCAGCTGTGTACCCCTGAGTCATTGCAGGTTGCTGCCTGGTCCATCCACCTGCCTGCTCCCCTCCCCAGGTGAGGATGTGCCTCTTCTCCCCTCCCCACCCCCCCGGTCCAGCCCTCACTTCTTGGGTTGGATCCAGGACTTTCTCTGCATTTCCCTGGCAGGCGTCCACAGACTACGAGAATACTCTGTCTGGCTCCAAACTATATTTTCAGCAAGACCCACCCTCTGTGTCTTCTGCCTCCACTGAGTGTCCTACAGAGTGCGCTATTTTAAGTCAGCATGTAACCCACATAAGAGCTGGAGCTCCCAGCAGCTCAGGAGAAGCTGAAGTTATACTCAGCAAACACATCCCGAAGCCAAGAGCAATTAAAAAAAAACGGCTGGGGTGCCTGGGGGCTCAGTCAGTTGGGCGTCTGACTCTCGGGTTCAGCTCAGGTCGTGATCTCCAGGTCATGAGACTGAGTCCTTACATCAGGCTCTGCGCTCAGTGTGGAGTCTGCTTGGGACTCTCTCTCCCTCTGCTCCTCCCAGCAGGCTCTCCCTCTCTCTATAGATAAATAAATAAAATATTAAGAAAAAAATTTATAAAGTCACCATTGTGCTCCTCTCTGTGGATATCACCAGGGACCCCGTGAGCAGTGACAGACACAGTTCTTAAACATTCCCTTTCCTGGAGGTACGGAGTGGGTGCCGGGGTCTGGAGAGCGGAGACGTGTCGAGAGGCTGCCCGACCAGATGCACGTAGGGAGGGTGCTGGCTTCGGGCCATCGTGGGTCTCAGGGCTAATAATCTCTGCCTTTACCCCTGCGACCGCCCCTTTCTCGGTCTCTCTTCAGATGCCCCCGTCTTCGTGTGTCTCTGAGTCCTGCGAGGACTCCAGCCGCTCCCACCGCTTCCCCGAGACTTGTGCCTGCCCCACTTTAGCACTCACCACTTCGTCTCGTGGGACTAGGGTTCCCCGTTGGTCTTCCCGAGAGAACCGTGAATTCCGTGGGCAAGGACACACTGCCTGGCTCCCCACTCTCCCTCTGAGCCAAGAAGCCGTCTGGTGGGGTCTTTGTGAATGCAGGAGGAGAGCTCAGCGTCGTCCTGGGCGGGGGTGGGGGGGGACTCCCGGACGGTCCCCTGGACCCCTGCCATGCCTGGGCAGGAGTGGAGCAGTACGGTGACTGAGGCCTGGGTCTAGATTTCGGGAGTGGGCGGTGCACACAGCCAGGAGCCAGAAGATCTGGATGGACAGACTGACCTCATCTTGTGTGATGTTGGGTAAGTGCTTTACTGTCTTCGTGAGCGAATTTTCTCTACCATAGGGTCGCAAAGTGGTCCCCCGCTCCTAGGGCTCACGCGTAGACTAAGTGTGATGCCCTGTGCTTGACGAGTGCTCAGGGTTGTTTGACGGAAAATAAACACACACAGACAGGGTCCCAGGAGGCGGTGCGCACTGGGGCGCTGAGAGCTCTGGGGTCCCGGCGGCTTGGGTTCGATTCCCTTGAATGAGCAGCCGTTCTCTCACCGCTGACCGGACGCTCGCAGCCCAGCTCCTTGCCTGTGTTTTCACATGTGGGACAACACCTGTCCTCTCCCCGTGAGACCGCCTCCTCCCCCAGAGGGCTGGCGATGGTTTCTGCCAGTCTCTCTGCTCTTCCTTGGCTCTGCCTGTGGGGACAGGGGTAGCCTGTCCCGTCCGCTGGGTAGGACTTGGGGAGGTGACATCACACAGGTGCGCTCTTGCCTGTCCCTCTGTACCGCTGGCGCTGTTTCGGACGCTAGCGACCGCCTGCCTTCTCTCCTCCGCCTCAGACATGTGACAAGCAACGTGGGGCAGGCGTGGCCCCCAGGGGACCGGGTGGCACGGGCATGGGGTCCGGCAGCCTGCACTTACTCACATGTCCTGCTGGCGGCTTCGCCTTCGGGCGCACGTGTGAGGGTCTAATTGTATCCAGCTGCACCAGCGGGAAGCACATACCTGGTCGCTAGGAGATTCCTGGGTCCATTTCTCACCCTGTGGCATGGGGAGGCGTGTGATCCAGCCTTGCCCTGAATCTTCCACACGCACCTGGGCAGGCTGGGACACCCTACAAACAGGCATGGGGACGGGGACCGGAATCCTGTGTGCCAAGGTCTCGCCGGCACAGCTGGGATGGTGTCGTTAGACTGCTGGGTGTTTGCGACCTGCAACAGCTGCTGGCCGTCGGCCTGGACCAGGTTCAAAGAGATGCTCCCTGGACAGGCTTCTTTGAATGAGCACGTCTCGTGGCCCAGGCGGTCACCCCAGCAAAGCTCTGCCCTGGGTTCATCTCGGGGTGGGATGGGCTAGCCTGGGGCTGGACCTCAGCTTGCAGGCGTGTAGTCTCGGGCTGGGGGAGAGAGGGGGAAGCTTCCGAGTCCCACAGGGGGAGGGCTGTTCCTTTTTCCCTCCTAGACTGCAGGGAGGGCAGGACCCGGGTCCTGGGGCTGGGGGCTCACATGCACACACTGAACCCCGAGTTCACCGTGCGTGTGTGTCTGAGTGTGGCGGTGGAGGGTGAGTGTATTTCTTGGTGGTTTTCCACCTCCATCCTTGCCCTCAGTCCTGGTTAAGGGCCTGTGTCCAGGGGAAATCCAACTCTAGGGAAACCAGAACCGGGTCCGCGCATTTTCACGCTCCCATCAGAGCAGAGAAGCGAAAACAAAGCAGGGGAGAGTCACGGCCGCAAAGGCCAGCACATGGCAGAAGGCATGGCCTCGCCTCCGGTTCCAGGGGAGACCCGGGGTCCGGAGACTGTTGGCTTCTGCAGGACTTGGGAGCACAAGTACACCCTCGGCGCCCGATTTCCTCCACTCGAGCGAATGCCCGTTGGGTGGGAACTTGAGACAACCTGCAGACAGGACCGCATCCCGCAGGACTGAGACGAAGAAGGGTTTCTCTTTCATCTCGGGATTTCTCTGTTTCCCCAAGAGGTCACAGAGTCTCTCCTAGGTCCTCTGCTGACACAGCAGTGTGCGTCCCGAGACCCTGAGCACAGTGTCTGCAAACCAGGGTTCCCCCGGGGCCTGGAGTCCGAGCAGACCACGGCTGAGGGCTGGTGCCACGCTTCCTATGTCCCACCAACACTTGGGGTCTGGAACGCAGAGGGAGCCTGGCAGAGCCCCAGCCCCTCCAGAAGAAGACCACGCGGACCTCCAGCTGCTGGAAGGGTTTTCTCTCTGCCCAGTGCCCGGATCGCCGGGCGGGGCGTTAGGGAGAGAAACATTCGTAGAGATTCGCACCAACTTTCCGTGACGAGAGGGAACTTGTTTCTGCGCCTCCGGCATCCTTGGGAGAGAAGACGGGAAGGGGTCAAGGGCATGATATGTGGGACTGGCTTTGTGGCTCGTGGAGGAGTTCTGTGGTCATCCGTACCCGCGGTGGCAGCTCGAGGGCCCCTTCTGGGCAGGGAGGCTCGGCGCCGTTCTGAATCGGACGAGAGCAGGGAGGCTCTCTAGCCCGCAGTTCAGAGCGGCCTTTCATTCCTGTGTCGTGTGGGTCCACGTCAGGGGCTCGTTAGGGCCAAAGCTGGACAGTCTGCTCCCCCTTCCCGGGCAGACACCGACCTCTCCTTGGGGACCAGCAGACATGTTGGGGTGCGGGAGATCTGGCATTCCCTCACTGGGAGCTCTTGACCAGCCTGCACCCCGGGAACCTTGAGCTGTGGAGGGGGAGGGGAGGGGCAGTGACTTGTGGGCCTGGATTGCCGAGATCGGAGCCGGAGCTGCCTCTGTGGATCCCAGGCCCCGACCCCAGCCCAATTCCCCTGGTGGGCTTCGAGAGCTCTTGCATGGGAGGGGGGCCCTCCGTGTCTTACGCCCACTAGGAGGTGTCCATCGGTCGATACCCGTGACTCAGAGGGCATCGAAGCCCCAGGAAGGAGAAGGCAGCCTGTTCCGTCCTTGGACCGAGCCAGCAGCTGTAGACGGACCCACAGTGCCCACCGGAGTTCTGGGCGGCTCCCAATCGGCTCAAAGACTGGAGGACAGATAGTTCACGAGCGCTCTCGGGTGCCACGTGTTATTCTGTTCTCCGTCCTGCGGCCACAGGTCCCCCGGGGGTCATCCACATCCAGCCACAACAGCACACCGGCCTGGGCTGCTCCTCTACCAAGGGGCGGGAGCTGTGAGGCTGGGAGCGGCGTGTCTCCCCAGCGTCCGGCAGGGTGCCCGGCTCGTGGTTCCCTCTGCCGTAAAATCCCGGAGAGGAGAATGTGTTCGTCTTTGCTGGAAACGCATTCCGAGACCATGACCTTCTACTGCATGCCTCGCCCGACATTTCTAAATGTCTGATTGCTTTTTCTCATTCTGCCAAGTCTTAAATATGTTTCAAGAACCGATGGGCTCATCAGAGAAGGAACTTTCCAGAGGGAAAAGTAGCACAGGTGTCCCACAGCCACATGTGGGGCCTCACGTGGGTTCACCAGCATCTGCAACCACTCCTGCCGGGGAGGTGCTGTGAGACCAGGACGCTGTGGCCCCGGGACTCACTGCAAAGGGAGGAAGGTGCGGCTCTTCCTCATGTGCGCGGTGGTATTCTGGATACATTGACTTAAGTAAAATATATATCAGTACGAGTTTCATCTGTTTCTTTTCCTACTTTTTTAACATCATGGAGAATTTTAATCACCTAGCGTGGCTTGCGTTCTGTCTGCGTGGAACGGGCCCGTCCTGATCGGTCGGGTTCTTCCGATCCCAGGCTGGCCCGGGGAGCCAGGGGGGCCTGGGTGTGCGCCCGGTGCCTGGCTTCTCTCGGGCCTCATTTCTCTTCCGGGAGCTGGGAGTGGGCTCCATGTTGCACGAAGTCACCTGCATGACATCCGTGGAAGAAGGGCCAGCTGCCCCAAGGCCTCCCCCGGCATGAATTAACGTCCCGTAACCTCACGGCCGAGCTGCAGGAGTCTCGGTAGATGCTGCCCCACGCAGAGGGATGGCTGCCACGGCGCACGGGGGGTTGGGTGGGTGTGGGGCGTGAGGCCGCGGTGACCGTCTCATCAATGGTGAATGCAGGGCCCCCCGGCTGGAGGGACAGGAGGGGAGGGAGCACATGTGCTCATCTCTGACAGTATAAGATGTTTTGCTGTGACCCTTCAGGACTGAACTGCACCCTGACAGTCAGTAGGGCTGGATCAGGGCTGGGTGTGGACGCAAACGGCCAGAGGAGGCAGTTGCTCCCACGCGGGAGGGGGACATGCGGTCCAGACGATGACCCCGGCGTCCTTGTGCTTGTCCCACCATCTCCGGAGGACGCTCGGGTCCGCTCGCGGAAACAGCCGTGTAACTGGCTCATTTTTCCTCATCAGACTTCACTGAACACGGACTCATTCGAGTGGAAACCTAGTTTGTACAGAATCATTTACAGTTTGTTGGTTCTTTAACAAAAGATCTGTTGATGAGAAGACACGTAATGGGCCCAACTGAGCCGGCCCCTGGAACCAGGATCTTCTGTGTGCGTCTCGTCTCCTGAACATGCAGCTAATGTGCTCCGACGTCTGTCCCCCATTGCTGTCCCCTGCCCTGCCACTGGCCCAGTTTCTAGCGTGTGTCCTTTTACGTTTCCTGCGGCATCTCGTGTGGGACAGGGCACCTACTTCAAACTACAGAAGTCGAAACAGCCAGCTGCTCGCTGTCCCCCATCCTGGGGCCTGGGGTACAGCCGGTGCTGTGACCAGGCTTGTCCAAGTCCCTGCTCCTGCCGGAGACGGTGAGGCAGACAAGCAGGGGACGCAGAGTCCTTCCCCCGACGGTGACGTCCCCTGTCCCAGGAGGCGGCGGCACGAGTGGCCATCTGGGCAGTGACCCGGGTGGCTGGCGGTGGCTTGTTCCCTCTGCCTGTTTCTTCACTCACAGGACAAGGCTACGGAGGCCGCGCTCAGGAGTAGATGAGAAGCTCGAGGGAGGGTGAATGAGACCGGCTCAAGGCCCCGCTCCAAGTCGGGGTGCTTCTGGGGATTTTGAACCCCACACTCACACGTTTCCCAGTGTAGACGGTAGGGCAGCGGGAGCCCAGGGAAAGGCCAATGGGCCGGCATGGGAGCGCCCTGCTGGGGCCTGGAGGCCAGCTCTCTCCCGGGGCTACGTTGTTTTTCTCCATATGTCAGGACCGAAATCGGGATGGTGGCCGTCTCTACGTGAAGGAAGCTGGCTGGGGCCCGTGCAGTTTCAAGGTCAGGCTGACCGTGCGTGGAAATAGCAGAATCAGGGAACGAGTGAGCAGGGACTCCTTGCCTGGTAGGAGCTCTTACCCCTGCGGAAGTAGAACGTGTGGATTTAACGAATACCTCCGAGGTCCTCTTCGCTCTCATGGACGACCTCCTGGGATGTAGAACGCATAGGAGAACGCCCCCCCCGGGTCCTCACAGAGCTGAGGTTCTAGAAGGGAAGTCGGGACAGAAATCCTACAGGTGGCTCAGGGTAAATGACAGCGGCGGGTCTGTGCACAGAGGGCCCGAGAGGTGAAGTGGCCCAAACAGAGCCAGGGGCTCTGGGAGACCACACAGAAGGTGACTCTGGGTGGAGTCCTCCGGGATGGACAGACATGTCACGTGGGGGATTTTCTAATCGGGGGCACGGCGAGTGCAAAGGCCCTGTGGTGTGAGTGGACGCACCCCGTGTGGGAGAGCCCCACCATTTCAGTGGGCTCGGGGCAGAGTGGGGAGGGCAGGGGACAGAATGTGGTGGACGATGAGCTCTGAATCGGTTCTCGGTCCCGGCTGCACGTTCACATCAAAACCACGACCCATGTCTGGTCCTCTCTCCCCTGTGTTTCTGAGCAGCTCCCAGGTGACTCCAGCATGCACCCGAGGCGGGGGCCCCGCTTGCAGGCCGAGGGAGGGCCGCCCCGAAAGGAGGCTCCTAGGGCCGTGGGAACAGCTGGGCCTTGGGAGCTGATGCCAGCGCAGGCTCCACTCTCCCGTTTGGAATTAGGTTTGGACCCCGGAGCTACGCCTGCGGCTGTGAGCTGCCAGCTCTTAACGTCCCCAGGCCCGCCCTTCCTCGGGGTGGGGGGGGACATCGGATGCTAACACTTGCCTGCCCTGCAAATAAACTAACTGACGCAGCGTGGCTGGTGTTTGGTAGCGCATGTCCCCTCCCCTGCTGTGGCCTCTGCGAAGGAGCGTCCACACCGTCCTTCCTGGTCGTGGGGGGCTGCTGGGACAGCCAGGTGGCCTCGGTCTACAAAGTCATCCCAGATCCGGGAGCAGCCGGGAGCACACAGGTCGGACCGTCCACGTTGGCATACCAGACCCGCTCACGGTGTTCCACATCACACGCTGTCCTGTGTGTCACTGCAAGACCTACCCCCACACCTGCTCGAGCGAGCCGCGGCCCCCGGCACCGCCGACTGGAAGTGTCTGCTCTGTGTCCCCTCACCCGCCAGGCAGGAGAAGCAGCATCCTGCTCCGGGGACTCCCGTCTGCGTCCTCATGGTGCCGTTCTGGCTTCAGCGGTGCGTGTGCGTGAGTGTCACACACGCCTGGCTTTAGGCCTGGCTCTTCCCAACACGGTGTCCTTGCCAGCACGGTGACCCCTGGCCCACCACAGCACACGTGCTCCTCCAGCGAGCAAGCCCCGCGGATCCGGGCTCTGTCGAGGGTCTGCGTCCCCCGCACTCGTCAGCTGCCTGGACAGACGTCATGACCCCAGCATCACGACAGCGGGTCAGAAGGAGGTGAACCCATCTCGGATGGCCCGGGACGGAGGCCGCGGCTCCCCGTGCAGCTAGAAGGCCGGTCTGTGCGCCGCGGAGGGGACCGTCCTTCTGAGGCGGCCCATGGCGTCGTGTCAGCGTCCGTCTGAGTCTGGCCGCGGGAGAAACACTCCAGCCGTGTTTACCAAACACCACAGACCTTCACGCTGGGGGCTTTGGGGAAGCGATTTTCGTGAAAAACCTCCGACCCAAGTTTTCTACCTGAGCCCAGAGCCCGCCCCAAAGACACAGAAGCGCGGACACGGTTTTGGGTTTGGAACTTGCTGCAACAGTGGGATTGTTTCATGATTTTGACAAACACGGAAAGACTTTTCTATTTGTATGTCTGTGGCTTTGTGTGGGAGAAACATTTTGAAACTAGCATCTATAAAATGTGTTCGTTTGTGCCCGACCAGCAGACTGTATGACAAACCTGGCTGCGCTGTTAAACACGAACATGCAAGGAAGGTGAATTTTTAGACTCATCGACTAATGCGGGGAAACAAAGCCTTAAAAATAGGAACCATGGGGCACCTGGTGGCTCAGTAGGTTAAGCCTCTGCCTTCGGCTCGGGTCCTGATCCCAGCATCCTGGAGTCCAGTCCCGCATCCGGCTCTCTGCTCAGCGGGGGGTCTGCTTCTCCGTCTCTCTCTGCCTGCCTCTCTGTCTACTTGTGATCTCTCTCTCTTTTTCTGTGTCAAATAAATAAATAAATCTTTAAAAAAAAAAAAAAAAGGAACTGTGATGTTCAGGCTTGTCACCACCACAGGCCAGGGTGTAGGTATAAGGTTTTTCTTTTAAAAATGGATTAAAAAGTTGAAACAAGATGGGCTCGGGAGGGAGACAAGCCATGTGACTCTTAATGTCACAAAACAAAAGTGAGGGTAGCTGGGGGTCGGAAGGTCGGGAGTGGGGGTGGGGTTATGGACATTGGGGAGGGTATGTGCTATGGTGAGTGCTGTGAAGTGTGTAAACCTGGCGATTCACAGACCTGTACCCCTGGGGATAAAAATACATTATATGTTTATAAAAAAATTTAAAAAATAAAAAAACTAAAAAAAATGGATTAAAAAGTATTAACCAACTGCTTTAGAACTTGTTTGTGCTGTAATATTTATTTTATTTTTTATGGCATTCGGTGAACACTTTTCTCACCGGTATTTACTTCCTGGCTATAGTTTTTGTTTTATTCTACGTTTATTCATTATTTTGATAAATGTACTCGTTCATTGATTTACTTGCTTGTTACTGATTAATTGCTTGTGACTGTGCAAGTGGCCCTGTCCTGCCAAGGACAGGAGCACCAACCAAAGGATGCCTTCCCGCGTCAGACACACCACGGAGCAGAGGCCTGGGAGCCCAAGGAAGCGCCAGACCGGGGCCCCCACGCTAAGCAAGGAGGCTCGAAACAGGTGCCTTCAGAAATAGGTGTGTGCTGCGAGTACCCGGGCGCCCAGCAGCTCTGCGGTGGACTTGCTGACTCCCCCTCGGTGCCCTTCAGAGCAGGGGCAGGGTCACGGCCACAAGGACGAGGCTGTCCCTTGCTGGGAGGACACTGGGGACGGAGTCAGACTTGGGTATTTACAGTTCGTCGCTCCAGAGAGCTGCCTGCTGGGTAAGGGGACCCCAGGCGAAGCAGCTTTGGAGGGCTACTGCACGGCAGAAGCGGAGCGTGGCTCAGAAGAGGGCCGGCCGGGGTTTCTCTCCTGCACTGGGCAATGGCGCAGCAGGCAGCTCCCTTCTGAAGAGCTCGCAGCGGCTCCCCCGTCCCCCAGAACCAGCACTGAGCACCTGCGCGTGGGTGGTCAGTCAGGACAGCCAGCGGGAAGAGGGGACAGGACCCTAAGAACTTAAAGTTTCAAATAAGACTGAACTTTTTTTTTAATTGCTGAAAAGTGAGCAGAAAGCTGTGGCTTTTGCCCTCAATGTCATCAAAGTGTTCACAAGAGAAGCTGACAAGGCAGACGCAAAGGCTGCGGCGGTCAAAGACTTCCTGTTTGTATCCCACTGAGAACAGTCACCTATCTCCAGGACTTAATAACGACCGCAGAACGTGTCTTATGATTTTAAGTTGAAAATAAGATTTAAAGAAATACATACTTTTCAGTGAGATGTTGAGATTGTTATGGAATTGAATACAGTATCTTACCATTTTGAAAGCATTCGCAGTTGGACTTTTGGCTTCTGTTTGTGATGTAGAAAGCTGGAAAGAGAATAATTTCTACTCTTAGAGCAAAACAGCATTTGAAAACCTCCCAGTGCATGGCTGTTTCTGAATGTATCAGGGAAGTGAGGCCCAGGTCTACCGACTAACTTGAAACCTAAGGAAAGACAGACATCACCAAGGAGACAGAAGCATTTCCTTACTTGTGCCAGGTGCTGCTGGCTGTTTGTAAGAATTCGGCTAAAATTTCAAACAAAATGTTTAAGAAGTGTGCAGTCAGTGAGAGCATATGAGACTCCTGGCGGTCACAGACACAAAGAAGTTCCCACCCACACAAGGCTCTTCTCCAAGGACCTTAGCAGGTGCTCTCAAAAAAGATGGGGGGCAGAGTGGGAGTCTTGAGAAAGTGTCCTTTGCGGTGCAGCCTTAGGGGAGGGGAAAATATATTTTTTCCGTGGGGCAAAATCCTCAAGGCCTGCAGGACAGGCAAAGGATGCTGGAGAGGGACAGAAAAAGCCCATTACTTCTGAGGGAGAAATGGGAATAGATCCGGGGTCTCCAGCTACAGCTGAAAGCAGGGCAGGATGGCTGGTCATGTCCTACCTTTGAGACTCAGGGAAACTGGCACCATGTCTGCCACCAGTGAGGGTTACTCAGGACCCTGAGAACACTGTCCTCACTCTGTGCCCTCCCCTTTGAAGCTAACGAGGGTCTGGCAACAGTTACGGCTGGGAGAGGTCGTGCGGAGAGAACTTCTATGAGATTCAGTGTGAAGTTCGGGATGGAGCAGACATTAAGAGAATCTCTCTGGCCTACCCCACCCCCAGCTAAGCAAGAAAAGCCATGGTGAAGAATTCTGAAGACTCCAGCGCATTGGGAACCAGAGCCAACAAATTCTAAAACCTGTTCCACCTCTGACCATACCAACCCAAACTCCACATTAAAGGCCTAGCAGAAGGAAAGCAGTTTCCAGCCACAACAATTACTTATTTCATTTTCTACTGTCCTACACAAGATGACCATCTTTCAGCAAAAATTGGAGGTGTTCAGAGAAACAAGGAAAAAAAATGCCCTCAAGAGACAAGTCCAACAAACCAGATTCATACAACGCAGAAGTTGGCATTGTCACATGGGAGACGTAAGACGGCAGTGATTCATGTGTTAAAGGTTTCATGGAAAAGGTGGGCAGCATGCAGGAACAGATGAGTGACTTTATCTGAGAAGCTGACCAGTAGGAAATAATCAAGTGAAAGTGAGAAACATAGTAACAAGGATGAAGAATGCTTTCCTCGGGCTCAGTCAGAGATTCAACACAGCCAAGGAAAAAATCACTGAGTCGGAAGACAGGTTAAGAGAAATTACCCAAATGAATAAGAAAGAAAAAGGATGGAGTCAAGATCCCAACAGAGCATCCAAGACCTGCAGCATCTGGGATGTAGTGCTGCTGAAAACCCGTTAGACACAGCTCTTTCCCGCTCTTTGTTCAGTGACAAACAGCTGGGCTAGGATTCACGTGGGTGCAGTTATTTCTACCAACAAACTCAACAAATGCCACAGATCAGGGCTTTTTCTCCCCTCCAGAGCCTGTTGTTACACAACAATCTGCATACCACTGGGCAATGTCAGGCAGTCCAACATATGTGCAATTTGATTCCAAGACTGCGAAGAGAAGGACAAGGAGGCAGAAAAACCGATGACAGGATAGTTTCAAATCTAACCACAGACAACAAATGACAGATCTAGGAAGTTCAGAAACCATCAAATAAAAGAAAACAAAACCATTTGGCATATTATGTTCAAATGTCTGAAAACTGAAGGCCAAGACAAAATCTCCAAGGCAGTCAGAGAAAAAAGACACGTTATATAAAGAGGATATTTGTACAAAGGTAACCACTGGAGCTGACTTCTTACTTAAGTCAGAAGACAGTGGAGTGTCATCTTCTAGTGCTGAAAGGGAAAAAAATACTGTCAATGCAGAATGCTATATGTAGCAGAATATCCTTCCAAAATGAAAGGGAAATAAAGACTTACACATAAACACACACACACACACACACACACACACACACACACACACACACAGACACACACACACACCCCAAAAGGATTGATTTTCAGGTTACTGGAACTACAAGAGGTGTCAAGAAGCATCTTCAGGGACGAATATGATATCAGTACCAGCCAGAAATTTGAATCTACCCGAAGAAATGAAGAGAATCAGAAATGGATTAAATGAGAGAAAATATAAAATTCATTTTCCTAAAAGATGTGTATATCTTGGGATTTTCCGGTTAGCCTTCTGTCTCTGATTTCTATAGTTTAATTCCTCTCTGGTCTGAGAGGACACATTGTATGATTTCCTGTTCTTTCAGATTTGTTAAGGTGTTTTTTTTTTTTTTTTGAGCATAGTTAACACTCCATGTTACGTTAGTTTGAGGTGCAGGACACGTGATTGATACATTATATTGTGACAACTGTGACGACTCAGGTGCACCTAGAGGGTGTGATGCTGATGAAATAAGTCAGACACAGAAAGAGAAATCCCATCAGATTTCACTTGTCTGTGCAATTTACTGTGTACTTCACAGTCCAGAATGTGTCTGGTCAATGTTCCATGTGAGCTTGAGGAAAAAAAATGTGTATTTTGCTGTTGGATGAAATAGCCCATAGATGTCAAATATATTCATTCAACGGATGGTGCGGTTGGGTTCGACTCTAGAGTCCTGCTTTTCTACCTCCTGGATTTGTCCTTTCCTGATGGAGGGATGATGAAGTCTTCAACGGTGTTGGTGGATCCAACTATTTCTCCTTGATATTCTGTCAGTTTTGCCTCAGGGAACAACAACAGATGATGGGTTGTTGGGCACACGCACTGTGTGAACTGTTACGTGTTCCTGGATAACTGACTCCTTCATCCTTGCACAGCGCCGTTCTCTAGCCCTGATCACTGTTTTACTTCGGAGTCTGCTCTGTTTGGAGCGGGTATAACGACACTGGCTTTCTTTGCATTAGTGTTAGTGTGGTGTACTGTTTTCCCATCCATTTCTTTTTTTAAAAAAAGATTTTATTTATTTATTTGATAGAGAGATCACAAGTAGGCAGAGAGGCAGGCAGAGAGAGGGGGAAGCAGGCTCCCTGCTGAGCAGAGAACCCGATGCGGGACTCGATCCCAGGATCCTGAGATCATGACATAAGCCAAAGGCAGAGGCTTAACCCACTGAGCCGCCCAGGCACCCCAACTTTTTTTTTCAAGAGAGAGAGAATGCAAGCAGGAAAGGGCAGAGGGAGAGCGAAAATCTTAAGCAGGCTCCATGCCCAGCACGGAGCCCGACACAGGCCTCGATCTCACAACCCCGAGATCATGACCTGAGCCCAGATCAAGAGTCAGATGCACGACAGACTGACCCACGCAGGCACCTGCCCAACCACTTACATTTAATCGACAAGTGTCTTTATATTTGAAGTGGGTCTCCTGGGGAGAACACATAGCTGGGTCTTATTTTTTGATCCTCCGTTACGGTCTTTTTTAAATCGGTGCCGTTAGATCATTGATATTCGAAGTGATAGATATTGATGTATTCCTTTCTCTGACACCTTAGTCTTTTCCTTTATTCAGGGACTGGTTTGGTTTTTCATTTGGGCCGAGGGAGGGCTTTCCATTATTGAGTTTTAAGCTGTTAGAAACTGCATGGATCCTTTTCAGATCTTTTACCTTCCAAAAAATAGGACAGAAAATACTGTTTTACAGTAGCCGGGCCTATTAGACTAGATGTCCATCTACCCATGAGGGGTTGGGGGTGGGGCACTTAGAGCCACAGGTGGATTTCCGTAACGTCTACCCTGGTGTGCTGAACGGCTGCGCCCCCACGTCCGGCAGGGTCTCTGTGCTCCCTGGGCCGTCCCCCAGCTGCGTGTGGGCAGCAGCACTGCCATCGCTGGGTGTTAGCTGCTCCTGCCCCTGCTCCACTCACCCCCGCCTCAGCCCTGAGCACGGGCTGGGAAAGAACTCATGGGCCCTTCGTCCTGAGCCCAGAGACCTGGCGCTTCCCTGACAGTGCGCACATCTGTCCGTTCTGACTGTCCGTGGCGGCTCTGTCTCCGCTTGGGCTGCTGCAACAAGCAGCAAACGCTGTTACATCAGAAGGTGAGTCATTAACTAGGGCACCTTGACCACATACAACCTTGAAGGTTTCTGTTTCTGTTTTTCTCTTTCGCTAAAGCAGGATAATAAGAATTGTAAGCACTTTGTAAACCAGTAAGCATTGTGGGATCTAACCTACCGACCGGAAATTAATTTGGCAAACGTGAATGACGAGCCCCTCTGTTCTAGCAGCTGGAGAGGCAGAGTCGGGGAGGACCCCCCACCATCCCCCGAGGAGGTGTGAGCCATCGGACACACGAGTGGCTCTGCAATGTCACAGTGTGACATGGGCAGCCGCGGAATCTTGTTGTAGCGTAGCTTCTTAACGAAGCGAGCGGGGCCGAAGGGAAAGAAATTAAATAGCATCGAAGGGCTTCGAAGGGTGTATTAGTCACAGTAATGTTTGCTGTAACAGCAGCCGTGACAGCAATGGAGTCCAAGCTTTCGGGGCATCATTAAGGAGAGTCCTTACTCACGTACCAGCTGGCCGTGGGTGCTCTCTTGTGGGAAGTGGAGTTGGGGCGAAGCAGTGAGGAGACGAAGTCCTGCTCCGCGTCTGGAGGTTCGGTCCAGTAAAGGCCCAGCATCTTGAGCACGTGGTGGCTGTGGGGCCTCTGTGTGTTTGGCTCCAGCCAGCGGATGGGAGTTGTGGGAAGAGGCACCCAGTTGCTGGCCAGGCAGACTTTCTCCCAAAAGAGCTGAAACCTACGGAAAGGAAGCATGGGTCTTTGACGAGCCGCAAGCCAACGCTACTCCAGTGGGCTTCCTGGAGGAGGCAGACTTAGTGCAGGGTTTTGAAGGATGAATTACCATTAGTGAGAAGCTCCAGATACTGACATACATTCATGCCAGAGGGAAGATACTTTCAGCAATAATCAGGAGCTATCTGGGTGTGGGTGTGGGATTTGATCATGAGTTCATCTCAGGGCCGCACAGAGCTGGGCCGGTATCAGGCGTGTGCTCTGTTCAGGGGCGGTCGTAAGCTTGGCGAACTGACTGTGACCGTGGGGCCAGGAAAGAACCAGCCAAGCTGCAGGGGCAGCAGATGGGGAGGGTCTGACCGAGGGTCAGCTTTTCTGAATCTTGGTTTCTTCGTCTGTCAGACCATGTCACTGTCCCTGCCCCGTCCTGTCCTGCATAAGGCACACAGTTGCTGGGAGACAGTCAGTGACAAGTGAGGGAAGATGGGAACAAATAAATGACACACATGGAGACGTTTGTAAATGATTATGTGGTATGCAAATTATCAGCGAATTAACTTCCATTCCTGTCCCACGGCCTTGGAGGGGTAGCTGGCGTGGGGAGGATTTAGGGCCGGAAGCTGACCAAGGGCCAAGAACAGCAGGTGGCCGTGTGGGATGGAGTGTCCAGGGGCTGGAACCACGCGGGTCGTGCTCGGCCACACGGCCAAGACGAGCTGGGAGCCATGTGAGGGCCGTGACTCCGTCGGTTCTGGGTTCTGAGCCGCTCTTGAATTGTTCCTTGCTCCCCGGTCCTACAGCCTCTGCCACAGCTCATACCCTAACCTCTCTCTTGTGGCACAGATATGACCGTAACTTCCTAACTGGTCTTTTTGCCTCTAACCAAGTCTGTTCGGACACATTCTCCACAGGTACCTAGAGAACGTCATGCAGTTATTTCTCAGGTCATTCATTGATTCATTCATTCAGTTGAGCTCTAGCAGGCGTGGGACTTGGGGAGCATGGCAGAGATTTTTGCCGAAGTGCAGGTCTTCCCACACTGCCTTCCCTCATGCTGGTCACCTCATGCTCACAAGATGGCTGCAGTGGTCCTGGACTTCACATCTACATCCAGTGTGGAAAGAAAGGGAAGGGGAAGTGCCTGCCGTATTACTGCACTTTTTATCAGGAAAGCAAAGCTTGCCTGGATTCCACTGGTGGACTCCCCTTTAGATCATTTTTCCCCCAGAAGTATCACATGAACTTCTTCAGCTGCAAGGGAGTTTGGGAACTTGGAGAAAAGGATTTTTCAGATTCGTTCAAATAAATGATGACCAGGGAGTGGATACATTGCAATATGAATGAATTTGGAGTTCCACTAACAAAAAAGAAGAGTGGCTAGTGTTGCCTAGTGTGACACACTAGTGTTTTCAGACCTTGAGAACTTCATAACTGACTTCAAATCAGCCCACCCAGGACCCTTGGCTTACACCATGGACAAGTGTCTCTATGTCTTTGAGTCAGATTGTCGTTCCTCGTTACAGAGCCAAGAGTGGAGCTGAGACCCTACAAGCGGTGACTTACGGAAAAGGCTGTGAGCAGGGACAGATGTGACCACACACACATGACAAAGCTGGTTCAGTGTTGATACATGGGAAAATGTAATCTTCGCTGAAAGGAGGTTTTAACCATTTGGGTACGTGTTCCCCAGGGAAAGGAAACCTAGGCACACAGCCTTTAAGAGTGTGCTGGCCCCTCATAATTGCTCTAATTACCTGTGAGCTAATTAGGGACCATTATGTATTCAAAAGTGAGATTTTCATCCTTCAAAATTTGCATTTCTGGCAAGAAGCTCATTCTCTGTGCGTCATAAGGTGAGCGTTCCCTGCTGATTTCCTCTCCTCACATATAGGCTGGGCTCAGTCTGGGACTGCTGTAATCAGAAGTCCATTAGGCAGAGCCCAAAGAAATCAGGAAGAGGGAGCAGGCTTCCGGAGCTCCGAGATGGGTCTGGAATCAACCTTGCCCCAGAAATGAGTCTTTGGAGAGAGACAGAAGTTGGACAGATCTTTGCAAGAGATGCTTTTCAGGTTTTTTTTGAGCATCATCACAGGCTTTCCAGAAGAAACTGAACAGTGGGCACTTCCCTCAGTAAAAAAAGTGGACATTGTCTGAACCCTGATAAGAGCCTAGGAGAAGTGTTTCAGCTGCCCCGGTGGGGCCCACCAAGGCTGAGTTGGTTGGCTCGGGGAGTTCCCCGGGGTCTGTGAGCTGCTTGTTTCCTCTCTGCTTCTCCACTGACTTTCACCTTGTGTCTCTGAGGCTTCGTTGGTGTCCGCAGTGGACTGAAGTCTCCGTTCTCAGCCTTGTCACTTTCACCCCAGGTCTGTGGCTTGTTTCTCCCTTCCTAGGAGAACTGAGGGACAGGAGAAGTGATGTCCACCTTCCCTTAGCCAGCTCTGACCGCAGGCAGTGGGTTGAGGATCGGTAGGTAGGTGCCTGGAGAGGGGCTCTGGCCCTAGGTGGACATTAGAGCTCGTGATGTGAGCCACTGGCTGCAGCCAGTCTGGGGAGTCGTGAGGTGTGAATTAGAGCAGCGTCAATACTGTAGCTCAGCGGAGGTTAGTAAGCTGCACAGTGCAGAGAAAATTAGATGTGCGTGTGAGAAGGCTTGAGTTCCTGGTTCTGTTCTTACTGACTGTGTCATCTTGTCCTTTCTCTGGATCTGTGGTTCCCAGATTGGCAGGTTAAGATCAGAGTAGGAATAGGAACTCTTTGTCACTACCACGTTCGTGGCTCTTGGCAGGTGTTGCTACTTAACTACAGGGTTATTTTACCCTGAATCCAGGTGTGGCCCCGCAACAGGGCCCACGTAGGAGCCATGCCAGCTGATACTGAGCTTGGCTCGAGATGCATCTTGTTTCCCCAGGGTCGAGTGACCCCCAAGTCCCTTCTACCAAATGCCTGGAAACCAGTCGCTTCTAAGTAGGTCGACATTGGAATTGAAATCTGGTTTACTCTGATCATGTGCTTAGCGACACTCCTGGTTCACCTCCAGCCACCAAAATCCCTCTGCATTCATCTTCTACAAACTCAGTAGTTTAAAGCAGCATTTCCTTCCTAGTCATTATCTTACAGTTTCATAGTTTGGAAACCAGGCAAGCTCGCTGTTTCTCTGTGCCGAGTCTCATCGGGCTGGAATCCCAGTGTCTGTGGCCTGCACTCCTGTCTGGAGGTTCTGAAGTAAGTCCTCATCCAGGCCCTTTGGGTTGTTGGCGGGATTCAGTCCTGAATGGCTGTAGGACTGAGGTCCCCATTTGCTTGCTGATGTAAGCCAGGGAAATGCAAATAAAAACCACAACACGCTACCACAATGAGCTACTACCTCACACCGGTCAGAATGGCTGTTATCAAAAAGACAAGAAATAGGAAATGTTGGCAAAGATGTGGAGAGAATGGAACCCTCATGCACTGTTGGTGGGAATGCACACTGGTCCAGCCACTGCAGAAAACATAATGGAGGTTCCTCCAAAAATGAGAAGTAGAGCTACCCTATGACCATCAACTGCACTGCACTGTGTTCATCTGAAGAAAACAAAAACACTAACTCAAGGATACCTGGATCCCCATGCCCACTGAAACATTTATAATACCCAAGACACAGAAACAACCTGGCTATCCATCGACAGTTGAATGGATGAAGAGGTGGTGTATATATAAAATGGAATACAATTCTGCTGTAAAAAGAGAGAAACCCTGCCATTTGTGACAAACAGATGGGCCTTGAAGGTGTCATGCTAAGTGAAACGGGTCAGACAGAGAAAGACAAATACCACATGACCTCACTTACATGTGGAATCTAAAATAAAAAAGAAAACCAAACTCAATAGAAATCTGAGTGGAAGGGCGCCTGGGTGACTCAGTGGGTTAAGCCGCTGCCTTCGGCTCAGGTCATGATCTCAGGGTCCTGGGATCGAGCCCCGCATCGGGCTCTCTGCTCAGCAGGGAGCCTGCTTCCTCCTCTCTCTCTCTGCCTGCCTCTCTGCCTACTTATGATCTCTGTCTGTCAAATAAATAAATAAAATCTTAAAAAAAAAAAGAAATCTGAGTGGAATAAATGTGAATTTAAAACAAGCAAACAAAGCATTGATACAAGTGCACAGATCCAGAGAACAGACTGGTGGTTGCCAAAGGTGGGGGCAGAGGGGACTGGAAGGTACACTGTTCTGACTGTGAAATAAACAAGTCCCAGGATGTCATGTACCATGTGATGACTATATTTAATAATTCCGTGTTGTATATTTGCAAGTTGCTCAGAGAGTAGATCCTGAAAAAGTTCTCATCACAAGAAAAAAAATTCTGTAGCTGTGTTTGGTGACAGGTGTTAACCAGACTTGCTGTGGTGATCATCTCACAGTACATCCAAACATCGCACTGTTATGTTGTACACCTGAAACTAACATCATGTTACGTGTTAGTTATACCTTCACTGTACGGCCCAGTGGAGACCCATGCCAGGGTCATGTCACAGGGGCCATTTACAGTAAAGGTGGGTGCAACAAACCTTGGTGTCAATAAACAAGTTAAAACCAGCTCTGCTCTGAGCAGTCGGTGCGGGGAAGGTGATTACAGGGGAAAAGTTTCCCAAGAAGTTGACCTTCTGCTGGGGTATCAGCTGAGCTTGCTCTGCTTCTTGGCAAATTCCTTTTGGCCCTAAATATGTTTCCTCATCAGTATTGTGAGAAGCTGTGAAGGTGGTATCCACAGCCCATCTCACTCCTCGCCCTTTGAACCCATGGTTCCAGGAGTGTGTGCACGCGTGGGCTAAGGAGTGCAGGCCCAGAGGGGAGGAGCGTCTCTGGAGCTGTGTCTTGTCCACCTGCCTTTCACGGTCATCTGGGTTCCTCCATCCTGCCCAGGAGGGAGGCCAGAGAGGCCATCTAGACACCAGTTAGGAACAACACAGAACAGCTCGAGCTGGTGTGAGTGGCAGGAGTTCTGAGGTGGGGCTCTCCCGAGGTTGACCTGATCCAGGGACACCCGTGGCGTCTTCCCTCAATCCCGCTGGCTTTGCTCTTCTCCAGCCCGCATGGAGTTCCAGACCGTGTGTCTGCGGCCACATTGAAAGAGAGAAATCCCAGAAGCCTTCATTCCCAGAGTCGTTAGCCCCCAGGAGGTTAGCCTGAGGGCGGAGGAGAACCCTGAGCTGATGAGCGTCACCCTGGGTTTCCTCGCATTCACGGGTAAGAGGTCGCGAGCCCCAGGACTGGTCTACACCCGGGGGGAGTGGTGAGCTGGTTCCTGGGCTCTGAGTCCCGCCCCCTCCCCTCAGGACATGGGGGACTTTGCTCAGGGAGGAGCAATGAAGCCAGCTTTGCCAGAGCCCTGGGGATTGGGCAGTTAATGTTATACCATTCCTGCAGGTCCTGGCGTGGTGCTCGTGGGATGCCCCGTAGGAAGGCATGGTCTGCCCAGGGCACTCATGGTGACCCTCGGGGCACGGACGCAGTGGGTCAGCATCTCACGGGCCGCCCAGCGAGGAGTACGTGCGCTAAAAAAGCCTGGAGGCCATTTGAACGATCCTTTGTAAACAGGCCGTGTCCTTAGAATGAAACATAGGCGAGTGATGCTCAGATAAAAATGTCTTTTCTCTTTAAATCAAGGCTTCCTTTGATTCAGGGGGAAAAAGCCCAGTGCAGAGGCTCGTCTTCTCCTTGCCGTGGCTCTGCACCACTGCTCAGGCTCATTTCAGAGATGCAGGAATGTGAAATTGGTTTCCCAGTTGTCACCAAGGCACCTTAATGGCATTTTACAAATTATTTCTCGTGCAAACAGCATTGAAGGAAACCAAACTGAAAGAAAGAAAAATTAACCCGTACGCCGACCACTATGACAAATCAGCTACTCATACGTGTTCGAGCTTGCCCCAGTTTTGCCCACGTGCCCACAATTCAGCCTGGGACGTCGCTCCCTTTACCGGCATACTGGGAGCATGTTCTGGGTTTACCGTGCGCCGTCACTGTGTTTCTCAGTGGCTGTCAGATTTCCAGAAACGAGCATCAGTGAGTGTCTCTGACAACCGTGCCTCACTCTCCCCTGCATCCTACCTGGATCTGGAACTGATTCGAGGTGAATTTCCCCCCTTCCTGTTTGCTGTTCGGATGAGGGAGTCGGTGCTCTCGGTGCTCTCGGGAGAAGGAGGGCGTCTGTCCGAATGCGGCCTGATTTCCACGTGCCCAGAGGAAGGTCGCCTGCTTCTACAGAATTCAACTCCCCCCCCCCCGCCATGACCTCACTCTGTTAATTGTCCGTGTCCCTGACTCTATTATCTGAGACGTAGGCCCTGTGTACTGCCCACAGGACTCAGGTGGCCTGGAGACCGAGGCAGTGTGGGGTCTAGTTAGGGACTTGTCTTAAAGTAGGGTTGAGTCCAGACTCAAGGTCGGGAAGTGAGTCTCAGGCCTGGCCCGCCTTCCCGGGGAAGACTCGGGGCTCAGTCATGATGCTCCTCCACCCCGAGCTCGGGCAGACCCTCCGAGTCCGTGGCCAGGCTGTCCTCAGGCCCCGTAACCCCTCAGTGACAGCTGAGGCGTCGCTGGTGTGGGGACAAGTGCAGGGAATTGGGGGCAGAGCCTGTGACCCAAGGCATCCAGAGGCTGAACCGTGGGGAGATTTGGGGGGGAGCTCTGAATTCCGGCAGGTGTGGAGGGGACCCACGTGCAGGAAGGCCCAGTGAGTGTCCGCGGCAGCCCAGCCTCGAAGGTCTACGCCGACAGCTCACCCCCGCGAGCGCTGTGGATAGGAGAGGCTTTCAGGGTGGGGGTCCTTTGTGAATCCCCTTCGTTCCGTAATTCCTTCTCCACCGTCCTGTTCCTGTCACTCCCACAGCCCTTTCAGAGGGGCTCTCTTGTCTTTTTTTGGTTTCGCTTTTAAGATTTTGTTTACTTATTTGTCAGAGAGAGAGCAAGCCCAGGCAGGGGGAGCGGCAGAGGGAGAGGGAGAAGCAGACTCCTCGGGGAGCAGGGAGCCCGACGTCAGGACCCGAGCTGAAGGCTTGCCTGGCTGAGCCCTCAGGCACCCCAGGGCCCCATCTTCTGACAGCTCCGTGCCTCCTCCCAGCACAGCGGTCCTGTCCGGAGCTGTCGCTGGCCTGAGGCAGGGTCCCGCGGGTCCCGGTGCCAAGGGTGAGGGGCAGGTGTGCACGCCATCCTCACTACAGACGGAGCAAAGGGAGGATGAGCTTGGTTGCAGGGATGACCCCCTTTTAAAACTTACATTTCACAAATGAACACTTGCGACACAGACATGTCCTGGACCCCGTCTGCTCAGAAGGGTCAGGGACGCAGCTGGAGTTGTGGGTTTGCGGCCGGGCGGCAGGCGGACAGCTCCGCACCCACGCACCTGCTCCGTCCCGTGGATGTGCGTGCGGACATCGCGACTCCTGTCTCCGGGGCTGCCGGGAGCAGGAGCTGGGCTCAGCGGTCCCTCCGCCTCTGCCTGAGCCCCGGCCGGCTCCCCATGCTGGTCTCTCTTCTTTAGGGACGACAGCGTCCGGCTCCTTCTTGAGACGCCTGGGACGAGACACTCCATCAAAGCCGGGGCTTTCCCAGGCTGGCGTCCGGTGTCCTGTCAGGAAATTGAACTTCTCAGAAGCCTTGATCTTGATGTCATTTCTACACCTGTATTACCTGAGCGAGTCTCGTCTACACCGTCGGGGTTGGACGGGGCCCTCAGAGAGTCACATTTCCTGCCCAAGAGCAGACGGACAGTTCCGTTCTCGTCACCGCGGTGGCCATTAGTCACACGGCCCTTCTCTTGTGGCAGCAGGTCCTCGTGCCCCTCAGTCTGCCACATGCCAGGCACAGGTGGGGGGGGACCCTCGGAAACCCCCGTCCGCCTGCCAGCGTCCCGCTGTCCCCTTGTAACCACACACATTGTCGTGGGTCCCCGAGACGGCCTCTCCATCACCTGAACACCTAGTGGCTGATTCGTGCTTCCCCAGCTCGGTGGGCAAGTCCCACAGACCGTCACGTTCTACCCTGTGTCATGGCTCTGCCCGCCAGCGTCCTATCCCGGTGAGACTCGGGACAACTTGCTGGGCTCGGGGCTGTCACCCCTCGGGGGGTTGGGGTCCTGCAGGAACAAATAGCGAACAAGAGGCTGACGGGGGCTTTGCGGCCCTCTGTCCCTCGCTGGTCGCCGTGGCCGGGGCGAGAGGGAACGTGGTGAATTGTGCCAGGGTTTTGCTTGTCTGCTGTGTTGTTCTGCCTTTGTTCGGCTCGGGGGCGGGGAGAACTGCAGGCTCACAGGCAGCGGACGTTTGACGGGCACAGCATGATGGGGTTTTGACGCCCGTGCGCGCCTGACGCCATCCCGCAACGAAGAAAACGAACCCTCCCGTCTCCCCAGACGGGCTTCCTGGTCCCTTGGCTCTCCTCGACCTCGTCCTCCCGCCATGCTGACCTGCTTCCTGCCGCTACACCTGGGTCTGCACCTCTTGGGTCTTTCTTACGAAGGGACCCCGGCAGCACTCTTTTCAGCCGGCTTCTGTCACTCAGATCACGATCCGTAGAAATCCCGGGATTCCTGTGGATTGGGTCCTAGCCAGCAGCACAGAGAAATGGGTAATTTATTCACCTGCTGATGGAGACTGGGGGTGTTTCCAGCTTTGGGCTATTCCAGATGAGGACAGGGGAACATTCGGGTGCCGCTGTCTGGGGAGGCTTAGGCTTTTATTTCTCGTGGGCACGAAGCGGGGAGAGGAGGTTTTCCAAGTGCTTGCACCCGTCAGCACCCTCCTGGCACCACAAGTGGTTTATGGAAGTTTCATGGTCCCCCCGTCCTCACCCACACTCCCTCGGTCAGTTTTAAACATTTTAGCCCTTCTCATGAGTGGGCGGTGCTCTCGCATGTAGTTTTAATTTGCATTTGGCTCATGAGTAATGACGTTGGGCACGTCCGTGGTTCACCGCGTCGTGCGTACTCCTGACTGGCTGGGATGTCAGCTGGGTGGAATTATCTGTATCTGATCTTTTTCCAATGAGGTGTTTGGTCCAGGATCTGTGAACGGCAGCAGCCGCTAGCATCCTGTCTGGCTTTGCCCTGCCGTGTCACCCCTGCTCTGGCAGGCGTCCGGGCCCTCCATGAGCCGCACTCCCCTACCACTGTCTCAGCACCTGACCTGCAGGATCTCCGCAGACTCTGCCTCCTGTTCCCGTCCCGTCCAACCGATCTCAGCTGTAAATACTTTACCTTAGACCTGACTTTCCATTTTTCTCCGCCTGCCTTTTCCATTCGACATTTTTGGGCTGTGACTCTTAGGCCACCTTCCTCCCGGTGCTCTTATGACTCGACCGTATGGCACGCCCGGTGGTGAGTGTGACCACCTCCCCGTGCCGGTGCCGTCCACGTCCCAGACACACTGCTCCCCTCAAAACCCCGGGCAGCCCCCCAGCTCAGGGGCAGCCAGACAGCCTTGTGAGGAAAGTGATCTGAACTGGGCGGTTTGCAGGGTGTAGAGAGCTCATGGGAATGCCGGGGTGACAAAAAAATCCGCTCTGTTCATCTCAGAATAACAAAAACAGGAGCTTGCTGTGTCCTCTTGAAATTCCTCCAGGCCTCCTGCCGAGATGCGCTCCCTCCTCCCGTCGGTCAACTCAAACCGAAGTCAGAGCCGGACTCTGGGGTTTCGGCAGACAGTGGGCAAGACCACAGACGCAAGAGGAGAGGCCGGTGGATCCTGCGTCTGGCGGACAGAGCAGGAAGGCTGGGCTCGGCGGGCGAGGCAACGAGCCTGAGACTCGGGACAGGAACCTCCAACCGCAAGCAAGAGCCGAGGCAGGTCATTGGGCTCCGGGTGCGGGCACGAGCCCTGCGTGAGGCCCGGCACTCAGCCAGGTCAGGCCCACAGGCCTGGGGGTGACACGGTCCTGGAACCCGGAGAAGGTGGGGGTGGGGGTGGGGGGTGCTGCTCTGGCTGCGAGTGCCGAGGAATGAATGAAGCGCCGCGAGGCATGTGATGAAGGACCTCGGGCGTGGCTTATAGAGGCCAGAACCGGAAATCCCCTCCAGGTGCGCATCCTAGCACCCACAAAGGAGGCCCGGAAGAGGCCTCGCAAGCCGGCTTACAGAGAGAGTCTTCCGGAAGGTCTTACTGGGCCGCCCCCTGCGGCGTGGTCACCCTGCGCTGTGCACAGTGCGAGCCCAAGGCCGTGGGGCCTGGAAGGGGACCCGCCCCCACGGGGGCAGTGGGCGGGGCCCCAGCCGGTGGAGGAAGGCGGTGGGCAGGGAACTGAGCAGCCCCGGGGTCCTGTGGCCACGCAGGTTCCCACTGGGTGGGGCTACAGTTTGCCCCACATTCTGTATTTCTGACCGGCTTGGGGAGATGTCTGGTGCTGCTGACCTGTGGACCACGCGTGGGGTACCCAGAGGGCGCCGGCAGGTGTGGGGGCGTTTGGGCACAGAGGGTCATCTGCGAGTGAAGGGGTGACAGGCGTGTTTGCACAGGTGGTGAGGGACAGTCAGCAGGGACAGAGAGCGGGTGGTCTTCCGATGTGGGGGGCCATGCAGAGTCTGTCTCTGGGGCTGATGGGGCGTGGCACGGAAGGACCCAGGACCGGCTGTGGCCCCCGGGTCAGCTCACGCCCACAGCTCCGGGCTTGATCCTCCCATTAGTCTGTCCAGGCCCCGTTCCCACGTGCTACAACCCTTCTGGGATCGTTGTGAATATCTCGTAGCCGGCACACGCTCAGGGTCTCAGAGGGGTCTGCTTTTGGTGGTAGTGGTGGGGGGCCCGCGGCAGGGCAGGGGTCAGGAGGAGAGAGACCAGCAGGAGGGCACAGGTGTTTGCCATAAACATAAGGAGCAAGGCAGGGCCCCCCGGCCCCCGGGACAGGCTGTCTGGAGGAGGGGCCTCCACAGCAGCAAGAGATGAAGCAGCTTCATCAAGAGATGAAAGATTAGCCGAGGGGTGGGGACTCCGGGCCATGGTGTGAGGCTGTCCTGCTTACTGCCGTCCTGCCTCCTGTCACACTGAGGCCAGTGCTGGGACAGAGGTCTGCCCAGGGATGGGGTCCACCAGAGGACAGAAGGAGGGGAAAGGCCAGGGCAGAAGGCCGGCCGGGTGTCCAGAGCAGGGTCCATGGGGCAGGTTCCCTGGAGGGGCCTTTCCGCCTTTGCTGCCCCTGTGGCCGCCCTGTGGCCGCGGGCGGAGCTGCTGGCCCGCGCCCTCAAGATTCGGAGCGAGGATCTGTGGAGACGCCGCCTGCGCCCTGTCTCCTCACCTCCGCCACGCTTGGACCCGCTGCTGCAATCGAGGTCTTCTCTTGGGTCGCGCCGAGTCAGCTCTGCCCACGCTGAGAGCCATGTGGGGGGACCCACCTGCCAACCCGCCCCTGCCGCCCGAGACGCCCTGCAAAACTGAAACTCGGTCCCCATTCAACAGCCGAGCCCTGATCCACCACCTCCTTTCTGGCTCTATGAACCAGACTCCTCTGGGGACCTCATACGCATGGAATCCTGCGTATCTGTCCCTCGGTGACCGGCTTACTTCGCCGGGCGCAGTGTCCCCCCTGGGTCCGTCCAGGTTGTAGCCAGTGTCAGGAGCTCTTCCTGTTCGGGCTGAGTAGTGTTCCCGGGCACGTGTGCGCCACGTTTGGTCTCTCCGCCGTCCTCGGCTGGACACGTGGGCAGCTTCCGTGGTTTAGCTCGTGTGAACAGTGCTGCTGTGAGCACGGGTGTGCAGACACCTGCCTGAGCCCGGCCTTCCCTGCTCTTGGGGGTACGCACAGAAGCAGGCTTGCTGGACGACCTGATCTTTAAATCACAAAGGAGAAGAGAGAAGGAGGAAGAGTTTGGGGTGGAGAAGCCGTGGACATGGGCTTCCAGCCCGTGGGGCCCCGAGGCTCAGACGACATTGCCACGGCGCCACCTCTCTGTCTGAGGCTCGGCTCATCCCTCCGTGCGCAGATCTTCTCTTGCTGATGCTTGGACTCTGTGTGCTGGGAGACTTGGCTTCCAGATGCCTCAGTTTCCTGTCTTCCCAGTGTGGGATCCCTGGCAGGGGTGAGGGAACAGCCCTCCCCAGACTGTGTGTTGATCCCATACAACGAGCGGGAGAAGCCCACCTACTGACAAAGCTTCATTCCTGATGATGTCCTTGAACAGCCCACCAAAACTGGAACCCGTCTCCTACAGACGTCTTGCTCCAGGAGACAATTAATGTCTTCATTGCTTGAGCCCCTGATATGTGTCACCGCTTGCAGGAAGCATGGTATCTTCTCTACCAGACAATCCCAGTAAAATCGCACCCTAGGAGAGAAGAGGGGAAGGCACATGCTGTGATCACTGGTCCTGCTGGACAGGGAGAAACGCTTCCCTTCTGACAGTACAGCGATTCATCCATCAGTTATCTTGGCTACCCTTCATTTTGTTCTCTGAGAAGATCTCCCTTGTCCACTGAGGATCAGATGCAGCTGATGTGCTTTTTCTTTTGGCTGGAATGCTGATGTGATAGTTGGAGTTGCAGCAGTGATGTTGGGTTTGTGAGGAAATGAGCAAGAAAATCTCTGAGACTTTAGCCTTAAGACCTTCAATATCCTAGATCAGTGTCACCAACCACCCACCTCCGGCCTTTTTCTTCCAGAAGGAAAAAATGATAAGTAAATATCAAGTTCCCTTTGGATCAATGTTCCATCTTTTTTATTTTCTTATCTCAGCTACAGGCCCTGATGTTTTGCTCCGTAGTTTCCTTCAGATGTGGTCTTGTGGCAACATGCAGCTAGAGACCTGGGGGAGCAGCAACCTTGATGGCCTCACCCATTGGTATCTGTCAGCATGAGAGGGCTGAGGCAGCCTCACAGCCCTGGCTCTGGCCAGGTCTCAGTCTTACCTCCACTGTGTTTCTTCTTCACTCCCAGGAAGTTCATGATACATATATCTTGGGATATATATGGGATATATGGGATATCTTGGGAGAATTTGGATTTGTCAGAAGAACTTCAGCAGACACCGCCGGAGCCCATGAAATGCCCGAGGGCTCACTGCCCTCGGTTTGGCCGTGCCTTCAGAACAAACTATGAGAAGTTGCACACTTAAGATAAATAAAAATGCATTTCATTCATAACCAAATTAAAGGCTTTGGGATCTGAGTAATCTTGGGCTGTTCTTTTTCTTCCCTTTAATTCTCAGCCTCCTGATTTAACCATCTGGAATTCTTTTTAAAGCACCATCCTATTCAGCATTTAGAAACAGGGGCTTGGCTTTCAATGGAAAATCTACATTTCATTGCAAAGAGAGAGCGCGACGTCAGTGTCCTAATCTGTATGGACGGCAGGGTGTGTGCCCAGCGGATGGTAGAGGGTAATCTCCGAAAATTCATTTTGTACATGAAAGCAGACACTCAGATGTCTGAATGGACCGAAGAACCTGGAACATGCACTCTTTGAAGACTGGGCTCTTGCTCCTGTCACCCTCGGACGTCCTCAGAACGAGGGTTTGTCACCTCCCGGCCATGGCCTCGGAGACACGGGACACTCCATGAGTGATGCTATGGAGCTGTCTGCTGTCTGCTCGAAATTCAGTTTGACCGAGCGCCCTGTCTCTTTGTTTGCGCGTCAGCAGCCACCCGCATGTTTGAGCCGTGTGTCCCCTCATTCTCACCAGTACCAAGGCAGGCAGTAGTGCCGCTCGTGGGTCACTGGCTCTAGCTGGGGGCAAACCTGGTCTTCCCAGCCACTTTGTTGTTGGGCAGGCTGGGGAACTCCCTCTGGCCAGTGAACACAAGTGAGTGCTTTGTTTCTGGGTTGGCACATTTAATAGCCTGTGTGTGACTTTCTAGAGTCCCCAGTGAAGAAACTGTAGGAACAGAAATGAACGTGGAGCGTCCGCGTGGGCTCAGATCCTGACCCCCTGCCGTGAACACAAGGTCCCTGCAAATCGTCCAGCAGCAGGACAGAGAAATAAACCCGTTGTAAGCCAGAGGCTGATAAATTCCAGCTTGCCCACCAAATCCGGCCAGCTGTGTTCTTTAAATAAAGTTTTATTGGAATACAGCGTGCCCGATCATTTGTGGGCTGTCCGTGGTTGCCATTTGGCTCCTACCACAGAGCTGAATGGTTGCAACAAAGACACTGGCTCACAGAGCCTGAAATAGTTACTCTCTGGCCCTTTACAGAGTTCATCAACCCTTGTGTTCAGCCGTGGAATTCGTGTGGTTGGATCTTCACGCAAGGGACCAGCCTCTCCCAGCTGCTCACTGGGCACAGCTTTTAAAGCTCATTAATTTAATCGGTAAACAAATAAGGTAACATTGTGTTGCATTTACATTCCTTCGATTATTTCTGGCGCCCCAGCATGTTTCTGTTGGCTGACGGCTTGGGTTTCTCTGTTGTCTGTTTGTACTTTTCACCGTTTTAGTGTGAGGGGTTCAGCGGTTTTCTTATTGACTTGACTGAGTTCTCCAAGGACAGAGAATATTAATCGTTCGTAGTTTATATTTGGTTTATTCTACTGAGTCTCAGCGTAGAGACAGTCCCTTCCCAGAAGTTCAATACTTATTCAGTTATATTTGCTCTAGTTTTTGTATTTGATTTAAAAACATATTTTAATCCATCAGCAATCCGTCTTAGCGCAAGGGAGAAGGTAATGGATGCTTTTCTCAAAGTGTTTGTTGCTAAACTTCCCCTCCCATTGTGTTTGTAGTACTTCTCCTATAGTCTGATCAGTTCTTCTGTATCAAACGGTCCATTTTCATTTGAATTTTTTTGCTGCATGGGTTATCCTGATTATTCTTGCAAAATGTCTTTGTTACAGTGTTAAGGGGAAAAGCAGTATACAAAGATCTCTCTCACACACATACACAGGTCAGCTGTACAGAGGGAGGAGTTTCATCTCGTGAAGGAACAACCGTAATCAAAACCGACTCGAAGAAAAAAAACCCTAAAACATTAACAGCCGCGGTGTGTGTGCGAGGCTGTTTTATAGTTTCCTCCATCTTTCCATATTTGGTCATTTTCAAAATCTTCTCACATCCACACTAGTTGAGAATTAATTTATTTTATGGGGAAGAGAGTCATCCTAAAATTGAGTCTTGGGTTTCTAAAATCTTGGAGTGTCTCTTCTCCTCTCTGCTCTCTGGCGAGGTTGTGCTGAGGGAGGCTCTGTTTACTGCCCACGGAGCCTCTGTCTCGTTCACCACCTCCCCAGCTGCTTATACAAAGACACTTGTATCCTTTTGCTGGTTTTTCAGGACAGTCTGCAGAGATCTAGATCAATTTTGGTGAAAGCTTTAGCATCGGAATGGGGAGCCACAGGAGGCTGGCTGCCAGAGATAGGACCCCACCTCCGCCAGCCGGCCAGCTCCCGACTCTGCACCCTGAGCTCCAGACCCCCGTGGTCCCCACCTGCCGTGTCTTTCTCCTCCTGCGCACCCTCCTCCTCCTCTGTGTCCTTCCCACACCCTCTCCCTCGTGTGGCTGCCAGGCCCACCGAGCCTGGCCTGGAGTGCCTCCTCTCCCGCAGCAGCCTGCCCCATTCCCAGCACCGGCTCGTCCGCCCCTCGGGGCCCCCAAACGCTCCTAGCGTCTCTGCTCCGACCTCAAGCCTTCACTGTCACTCCGCGGGGTTGAGTGGGTCTGTGGGTCTCTGGTGTGATCTCCGCTTCCTGCCTGCCAGGCCTTCTCTCTAGAACACACGGCTCAGATCCGGTTTGCGCAAAGCTCCCTGTTTGGTTCTGCTCCCCTGTCAGCATCTGCTGGTCTGGCTCCGTGTTTACATTCCCGACTCTCTGTCTGGGCTGCCGTATTCCCTAGAGCCATTGCTGATAATGTTGGTTTCCTATGAAAAGTGCGCTCCTTAGCCTCTGTCCCCTGCTTCCCGCCTCCCCCGACCCCGCTCTGGTGACCAGCACACGTTCTCTAGATCTAGAGCTGAGCGGCTGTTTCTTGGTTCGCCTCTCTCCTTCCCCGCCCTTGGCTCATTTGTTTTGTTCCCTAAATTCCACATATGAGTGAGATCATGTGGTGTTTGTCTCCGGACTGACTTATTTCACTGAGCGTGATGCCCTCTACCTCCATCCTCGCCGTTTATATGAAATGGCAGGATTTCCTCCTTTCCGACGGCTGAGTGACCTTCTGTTGGATGTGGACCACATCTTCTTCGTCCTTCCTCGGTCGGTGCACCTGGGGCTGTGTCCGCAGCTTGGCTGGGGCCGGCGATGCTGCTGTAAACACAGAGGTGTATGCCTCCCTTGGAATTATTTTCATATTAAGTATTTTAGATTATATTCATGGTATTAACATTAAATATTAAATATTTTAAATAGAAAATATTAAATAAAATAATAATACCTTCATCTTACATTTCATGTAAGTATTTTCATATCCTTTAGGGTAAATACCCAGTAGTGCCATTGCTGGGTCCATATTTACCAACAAGAGCTGTCCCTTGTTTCTTTTTTAAGATTTTAAGATTTTGTTGATTTATTTTACAGAGAGAGAGAGGGAGGGAAGGAAGACAAGAAGTGGGGGCAGAGGCAGAGGGAGAAACAGGCTCCACATTGAGCAGGGAGCGTGACACCAGACTCGACCCCAGGACCCTGAGACTGTAACCTGAGCTGAAGGCAGACGCTTCACCGACCGAGCCCCCCAGGCGACCGAGAGCTGTTCCTTCCTGCATGTTTTCATGTGCCAGGCTCTGTGCGAGGAGCCTTGGATACGTTAACATAGGTATTTCTCATAATTCTGCGAGCGCGGTGTTCCTGGTGTCCTCGTTTGGCTGACGGAGAAGCTGGGGTACAGGAGGACCCGGTAGCCCGTCCGCAGTCCCACGACTGGTGCGGGTGGAGCTGGGAATCCTGTGCGGCCTCCGTCTGCGGAGCTCCCACTCCGGCCTCCCGGTCTTCTCTGAGCTGACTTGCTTCTCCCGGTGTCCAGGCCCCGTGTTCCCCCAGGGAGACACCCAGACCGTAACTTGGGCTCCTCTGGGACCCCCAAACCACAAGGCCAGCACCCTGGCTGGGCCACCCTCTACCTGGCCGGGAAGGGATAGGGACCCCCCCCCCCCAGCTCTGGAGGTGGTTTGGAGGACATGTCCCAGAATGTCTGGTGGCCGGGGACCAGTCGGGGCACCATGGGGACACAGGAATGTGTCTGGGACGTCTCAGTGTCAGCTCGGTGTTCTGGATCGTGCTCTCTCTCACGTTCCTGCTTCAAGACGGCCATGGACAGCCGTGCCGCCAGCCAGGAGCTGGTGCGTCCCATGTCCTGTGCCGCGTCTGTGGCTTTGAGGGAGGCCTGGGTGCGGGCTCTACCTACATTTCCTGCCTTTCACAGCTCTGCCCTCAGGGATGTCACTCTGTCACTGACACAGAGGGACGTCACTCTGTCAGCCTGACATTGACGTTGATGGGGGCGTTGACACCGGTGGGACTCAGCAGAGGCCGCACACCATGTCCTGTTCTCAAAGAGTCCGTCGCGGGCACTAGCCGGAGCATCCCCGAATATAATCCACCGATTAAGCGCCCAGACCTTATGCTCCGAGGCCTGGAGCGCATCCCAGCTATACCCCCGAGCGTCCGGGTGACTCCCCGGGCGTCCATTTCCTCACTGACGAGAAGGGGATCCTAACGGCAACACGACCAGGTCGGTGTAGGGGCAGGTGACACGGTGCGCATCACGGGCTTGCAGAGCGGCCCCTCGTGGGCACGTGACACTGGCTATGGATTAGGAGGGGGTAAGCGCTGGCCAAGAATGAAGGCATTAGGACAGCCACTGAAAGGCCTTGAAGTGGAGAAGGACCGTGTCCTTAACCATGTGCACGGTGCCACCGAGACACCGGCTGGGACTCGGGGTCCCCGTTCCCGGCAGGACGGACATGCGCGAGCGAGTCTGGCAGAGGCAGGGGACTGGGGGATGGGCAGAGCAGAAGGAGCGGTTCTCAGCAGACGTTACTCCCGGCTTCTGTGGGAAGGGAGCCGCAGGGCCACGTGGGAAGGAGACCCGGAATCGGGCAGACCAGGGCGCCCGTTGTAGCTTTCCATTGGGCGCTCTGTTACCTTGAGGGAGGCACCGAGTTTTGCAGACCTTCACTGTCTCAGACCTTACGCCGCAAGGATCACATGAGCTGCGTACATGAGTGACCCCTACGGGAGTCCCCGGGGGCCGTGTCATCAGTGGCCACACTGGGGCGGCAGGGGGCACCGGCCTTGCTCACACGTCTGGTCCCGGGTGCCGCCTCAGTTCGTCCCCACGTGGAGGCTCATGCTCCGGCAGGCAGGACCGGCCTCCTTCCCAGCTCGCGGCGCCTTAGGGAGAGCTGTGTCGCGTTGCAGAGGGCCTAGGAGTGGGGACGGGGACCCCCGGGGCTGCTACTATCATCATTTCTCCTGCATATCAACACATGGATGTTCTCAGCTGTCCCCCTTTCTGCCACTTGCTGTGGTCCCAACCTAGTGAAGCTGCCGCTGTCTCTGTCTTTCCAACGTCACCCGTTCCCCACCTTGTGCGGTGCCGTCCGGCGTGCTTGTCTCGGACTCCGGGCGGCGCAGAGCTGGGGAGGAAGATTAGCGCTAGAAAACCAGAGAAACGGGGGGAGACGGGAGAGAAAGACGCACAGGAGCCTGTCCCGGGGGCGGGTGTTCAGGCGGCTCTGGGTGCAGAGGGAGGGAAGCATGGGCGGGGCTGCAGCCAGCAGAGGGTGCGTGAACACAGAGAGGAGACAGTCAGGGCTTGAAGGAGTTGATTCCAAAATGCAAGCCACGGACAGAGCAGTGTTAAAATGTCTTCTGACGGCTGGGTTTGCTCCTCTGGGTGTGGCCCCTTGGAGACTGTCTCCACTGGTCCTCGGAAGTGTGGCAGCATCTTCCGGACGCCCGACACAGGGGCCCTGGGTGAGGGACACCCGCCACGGTGGTCATCTTCACTTCCAGCCACTACTGCCCCCTGGACTCTGACGGGTGTATCTCCAGGCCCTTAGGTGCTTCTTGTCCCTTTTTCTGTCCGCCCCTCACGGCGAGATTCTACCTTCATAACAGCCGCTGGACATTACATGCAGGCGAGGCACAGAACAGTCATCCTGCTTACCCTTCTCACGCATCACTCAAGGCAAACTCTTGAGCAAACTCTCGGAATTCCCGGCAGCACCGGCAGGAGGAACACTCTTGGCTTGATTCCGGGACTGCTGAGCGCACAAGCCCATCTTATCGGGGCGCATAGGCTGCCACACCCCCACCCCGAGCCCAGGGCTGCTGTGTTCTCGAGTGGGACCTCCCTTCCATGTTTCTGCCTGGACAATGCTATTTCTAGTCGTCCTGGGTTCACGTAACAGACACTGCAGTCTCCTAGGTTAGACAGTTTTCTCGTATTTACAAGCGAACATTTTCACAGGAGTTTCTACGTGCTCTGACTCATTTTTTCGCCGTGTGAAATTATTTCATGGAACTATTTATTCTCCACGTCTTTGCTTCATTCAACTAGAATGTGAGCCCCAAGAGGTTTTATGACTTCATCTGTTTTATTTTTCACTGAATCGCCAGCATTAAGAAAAGCACCTGGCACAGTCAGTGTTCACTGAACTAATGAATGAATGAATGTTTCCTTTAAGAATAAATTGTATTTTTACGTAGAGACTTCCGATCCTACCAAGTGTTGTCAGGATATAATGGGCCAGGTGTGTCTCCTGACCTTGTCAACTCGGAAAAGCAGGAAGTGAGAGGTAAGTTCGTAATGAACCAGGTTGATTCATAATGGAGCAAAAGGTGCAAATTGTCTTAAAAGGCAAACATCTCTTAAGGCTCACAGGATTTGATGTCACACAACCGAAGGTGTAATGCAGGTGAAAGACGATGGGCAGGGCGGAAACGAGGTTGGGCGGTGACGGAAACCCGAGTGCAAACCTGGCTGGAGCCGAGAACGTGGGCCCCTTCGTCCTCGGGAGAGAGGGCAGCATCCTGGCCACTGGTGGTGGGCTGTGTTCCCGTTGAAGGGCTCTCCCCGCCACGAGAAGTGGTCCTTAGTTTATTCACTCACACACCTCACCCTGAGCTCCTGCTCACCACGCCATATTCTTATGGTGACTTAGTTTCCCATCCGGGTCTGCTTTTTTTTGGAGAAAGTCCTAACTGGTTATGACCATAACTAGTCATAACTAGCACAGGCCCCTGGGCCAACATCTGTTGTACGTCTCCTTGTAACATGACTATGTGGCATTCTGGTGTTGTACATCCTTCCCAGCATCCTGGGAATGGGAGTCCAGCCCCACTCTCCACATGCTAGCAATTGTGGTGTTGAGCCTGTCCAGACATGGGTGTGACTTACACTTTGGGTTGTTCACTGTGATGAATGTCCCCCTGTGAAGGCTCCAAGGACACAGCCACCATCATCTCTTGGAGCTACCATGACTTTGCCTCGGGCCACTCAACATGTTTGGGAAGAGCTGAAGTGGTCTTTGTAATAAACACACAGCGTGAACACTACCCATTTGGAAAACCCTTCCAATGAGGCCAATCTCCTCTATTCTTTGAGAATGACCTTCAGGACCACTTGTGGTCATTGCTATAGTTCTTCATTCAAGTTCAGTCATAGCCTGTGCCTTGTGCCAGCTCACACTGGCTGCTAAGCTGTAAGGGCTGTAGTATTTAGTGGGGGCCCCACACCCATAGTGGGAGCTCCCGGTTTGGTGAACTACGCGTCCGCCTGACCTCGTTATGGAGTTTTTTTATTCCAGAGGTTAAACCTGCAGCCAAAGATCAAGACATTTTAATAAACAAACCTCAGTCTCAAAGAGCAATTTCTCTCTAATAAATTTGTGTTTCCATAGTGGCAACATCATTAAAGTAGGTTTTATGGCTTGTCTTCCTGTAGTAACTACTTGGAAGGGACATCATAATTCAGATCTACAACTAGGATCTTCGTTGATGACAAAGCTTTCCTCAAAAGCCCTATCTTGTGTATTCGTTCTTAATTTGTGGACAGTTTTACTATGAATGTTAGCATCTTCCATTCGTAAGCTTACACTAGTTTTGCTCACACATGTGTAAGGAGGTCTTTTGATATTCTTAAATCTCCCTTTTAATATTCAAAAGCCATTTTGAAGTTTCCGAAGGATGAGTGTGGAGACATACTTTTGCGAAGAATGTAGCCAGTGGTCCTCAACCCTGGCTCTGCTTTAAGATCACTGGTGTGCTTTGAAACTATCCGCCCAGGCCCTACATCAGAATAAACGTGTCCCAGGCTCTGGGGCGATTCCCCAGGAGATCCATGTGTGCAGCTGTGGGTGTGAGGCACTGAATTCTAAGGCTAGGCTAGGGGGATATTGGCTCTTCCAGGCACCAAGGAGGACTCGGGAAGCCCTGACACCCCATTGTAGCAGCTGCGTTCCTACAGATAGACACTGCCCTTGGATGCTTATCAACCAGGGGTTTCACGTCCATTGGTGAAACCATTGGTTTCCCAGGGACCGAGGGGTTTCCCAGAACACAGAACTTTTTGTGTGAAAACAGGAGAGTCTCAGGAGAATGAGGATGGTCACCCAGTTGTGGGTCAAGCTCAAGTGTTTTGGATCCTCTGCACTCAAGGCTGTGTGACTCTGTGGCCTTTGTCTCTTGGCGACTCCCCCTGGATTTATGAGCTTGTCTAGGGCCTCACTTGGATGGATACCCAGCCCCACCCCTGTTTCTCTGCTCAGTCATCTAACTGCTGCTGTGGAAAGGGATTTCCTCAGGGTTCGTTTAGAGCCTGGCTTGGAGCCTTGACAATTAGGAAGCATCATTTGCTAGTCTGTGCTTGAGCTGGTGTGCATTTCTTTGGGCCTGACCTGATTGAATCCCCAGGATATGGGAGAAGAGAAAGAAGGTATGTGTTGTTGGGTATTTTTCATATGTGATCTCACTTAACCCTCAAATCAACCTTATGAAGTTGATATATTCTTCTTATGCTTTCAGATAAGAGAGCTGAGTCCCAGACAGCTTAGATAAGCCATCAGGATCAAACTAGGATCTATAATCCTGCAACTCCGTGTTCTCTGCAAAGTGTTGCCTCTTTCAAAGTGTAATACACAAGTTGGGCAGGAAAATGCAGATTTCCAGTCATTTTGTGAAGTAACTCTTCAGGTTGCTCCTAGCTGGGAGAAAGCACAGAGAGATGCTGTGACCAGTGGTCAGTCATCCTCGATGGACATAGGAAGGGGCACAAGTGGGATGTGGGGTTATTTTCAGCTCAGAGGGTCATGTCAGGAAGATGTGATTCTGTGTGCTAGTGTCAGAGAACACAGCTGGAATACAAAGTTCTGTGGTACTGAGGATGACAGGTGGAAACCCAGAGGGCTCAAGGCCTCCAGAGGCCACTTCTCTGCTCTGGTCCAGTCATCAGGGAAAAATGTCCCAGGTATCCTGAAGACAGGGACAGGCTTGTTGGGTCCATGGGTGAGGATGCTTCCTAGGGGGTCAGGCTGCAACTGGTCATCTGTGGCGCTGTGGGGAGTGGAAGCCACTCCAAGCGCCCAGGGACATTCTTCCAAAGACAATTTTTGCTATAAATGGCATTTCACCTGTGATCATTTTAAAATGGAACTTATTTTGGTAAATGCTGGTGGTGATTTTTTTCAAATAAAAAAGACCATATTAATTATATGTCCCTCTTAACCTTGACTAACTATCTGGTTAGAAGACCATGGTTGTCAATAAAATGGTGAGTACCCTGAAAGCAGGTCTCACTCACTCATGCAGAAATATGCCGAGGAGGAGGCAGACCTCTGCCCTCACCTGCATTAGGTTTTCAGCTGGGACTCTGTGGCACAGAAACTCATAAACAGGAGAACAGGTTGACTAACTCACACAGTATGCTTTACGTGGGAGAAGCCTAAGTGAAGGGTAACTCAACACAGTGCCTTAGAACTCTGGCTTTTTCTGGATTTGTATCTGCAGAGAAGGTACAGGATGCAGGAAGGCAGTGGTAGGCGTCTGAATGGGGAAAGATGCAGGAATGTGGGTACCCAGGAGGAAGCCAGTGGAGCAGCCCATGTTTACAGATGCCTCTGGTGCATCTGTTGTCTGTCTTCAGTGAAGGGAGAATGTATATCCTGCGTGAGGGCAGAAAAGGAGAGTAGAGAGACCTGGTCACCTGTTTGCTGCTTCTTAATTGCTTTCAGCTCTAAATTATTTTATGTCAAGGAGGCATGTTTTGGGGTGACAGATTCTGGTTTCCTCCAGTGTTTTGAGTGTCTACCCTGAGCCAGTGTTGTGCTAGGTGATAGAAAACAGTAGTAAAAGATTGGTCCCATGCTCTCAGACCAGTGAGGGAGATAGAGAGCTGAGCAGAGCTTGTAACTAAGTGCCACGGACCTAATCCCAGCAAAGGATGGCTTCGGCGGCCATAGGAACCCATAGGAGAGGGTTCAGGAGGACTTCCCTGAGGAGGTGAGCTGTATCCTGAAATCTGAAGCGTGAGTTGGGTAGAAGGAGGTGGGGCCAGATGGAGATTATTTCGGCAGAAGGAACAGCAAGGTGGGTATTTGGGGAAATAGAACATGTTTAGTGTGAGGGGAGTATGCATGTGTGCGCGTGCGTGTGTGTGCCAGGGAAATGAGGTGGGCTGGTAGAGGCTGATGCTAGGGAGAGATACAGAATTGAAATTCTGCAGGGCCGTAGACCATTTAAAAAACTCTGGTTTCTTCTAAGCACAATGAGGAATCACTGATGGGCTTAAGGCAAAGAAATAACAAGATCAGATCTGAGATTTTGGAACTGACCACGGGGCCAGACGGCACAGGAGAAAGGAGGGGCGGTGGCAGGGAGTGGTCGCAGAAATCCAGCTGTGACCTGATGTGGTTTCATTGGGACGGTGACGGTGGAGCTGGAGAGGAGGAGACAGTTCGGGAGATGTTTAGGGTCAACGTGGACAGGACTTGGGAAGGGGGACAAGGTGGAGAGCAGGATGGTTTGAGCATCCTGCTGTCATCCCAGTGGACGGATGTGGCGGGGTGACCGTGGTGCTTGACTTAGTCAAGCACAGGGACATTCCCGTTGATGCTGATAAGGCCGGTCTGGAGGTGGGGGTGACAGCCAGGTGACAGCAGGCAGAGAGCTCCAGGGGGACAGGAAGCGAGTACAGCAAGCCTGCACCCCCACTTCTGGGTCACTGTGTGGGCAGCAGCTGGAGGGCTGTGTGGAGTTGGGGGGTAATGAAGACCAGACATGCTTAGGACTTGACCGAGAGCAGTCAACGGAGAAGAGAGGCTGAAGCGATGGGCAGGGGGCCGTCAGGGAGGGCTCAGTACGCGGGGTGGGAGGGGAGAGACAGTGGGCTGGGGGCCGTCGGGCAGGGAGCATCGCACACACAGAAATCAGCAGTCACGTTTGCATCTCTGGATGCCTGTCCTTGGAAACCAGGGTCCAGCTGAGCGCACTGCGCCATGTCCCGTGGCCGCAAACAGCACGTCTCAAACAGCGGTCGTTGCCCCGTGGAACGGCTCCTGGGTATACGAGCTGGACTGTGTGTGGGGACTTAGTTCTTTGACATAAAATGGGAACTCGGACCTTTCACGTGCACCTGGGGCGGGCCAGGGGCGCTGACCACGCCTTCTTTCTGAGACCAGGGTCTCCGTCACCCTTTCGCAGCTGAGGGAACAGAGGCACAGACGTGGCGTGTTCCCACCGACTGTGTTTTGAAGCAGTGGGGCCAGGACCTGAACTAAGTCCAATGTCTGCCCTCTCGGACTTTATCCCCTCAGTGCGTTTCGTTTGGGGAAAAATCCCCAGCTTCAATTCTCATTTTCCCCGTTCTGTAAACGGGATTTTTCCTCTCTATGTGATGAGGCACGTTAAAATGATATTCCTCAACGGTTGGTTAGGCGTGGGTAGATTCTGATGTGTGGATGTAAGTGTTTTTAAATATTAAGAGATTTTTCTTAGGGAATATTTCCTTACCCCCTCCCCAAAAAAGTGTTCAAAATGACGTTGGGACAAGTGGCCATCCACATGGAAAAGAATCAAATTAAACCTCTAATGTATGCCGTATATCAAAACAAATTCCAGAGGGACTCGAGAGCTAAATGAATCAAGCCAAACTGTGGATCGTTCTAGAAGATGAGAAGGGTTATTTATAACCTCGGGCCAAAGGGGCCTTCCCACGCAAGATGCGCGCTCAGAAGCCATACGAGGGAGGGTGGATGGGCTGGATGGCTCGGACGAGGCTGTAATTACAGCATTGTTGATAGCGGTGGACAATCAGAAGCCATCTAAAGATTCTGTAATCAGGAAGGATTTAAGTGCGTTGTTGAGCGTTTCCATCATGAAGAAGTCACGTGGCCTCGTGGTTAAAAACGTGGCATTCTGGTGCCACATGGTCGGGGCCTGATTGGCCTCTCTGTCACTTAGCTGCGTGTCTTTGCAAAAATGGCCCAAACTTCACGTTCCTCATCTACGAATTCAGCCTGATGACTTGCTTTATTTCACAGAGCTACTGTGGGGGTGGAGAGAGCTAATCCGTGCAGCACGGACTGACTTCTGGATGGTGATTCTATTCTGTTCTCACACACACACACACACACACACGCACATACATACGCACACGTGCGCTCGCACACACACACCCTGCACGAGAACCACACTCTCCTGGTTACTGTTGCTTTGTAGTAGGATACGATATTAGAACATGTGAGCCCTCCCACATTGTTTGCTCTCAAAATTATTCTGCCTCTTCTGGGTTACTTGCAATTCCCTAACAGGTTGAAGAAGAACTCATCAGTTTCTGTAAAGAAGGCAGAGCTGGCATTCGGGCAGGGGTTGCTTTGAATCTGGAGATAAATTTAAGTGTTACATGGGATGTCTTCCCATCCCCTGGAACTTCTTTAATTTCTTTCAGCAGTGTTTCATTGTTTCAGAATATACGTCTTCCTTTTCCTTGTTCAACGTGACCCTCAGCGTCTCATTCTTTTGGATGGCGTTGCATCGGAACTGTCGTCTGAACTTCATTCTGGCTCTTCACTGCAAGTGTGCGGAAATACGGTTGGTCCCTGTGCGTTGCCCTTCTGTCGGCAACTTGGCTGAACCCGCTGATCAGTTCCAGTCATTGTTTTTTTCTGTAGGGTTTCCCCTATAGAACCTTATTTCATGATAAGAAAGAAATAGTCTTGCTTCTTCTTTTCCAATCTGGATGCCTTTTATTTCTTTTCTTGCTTAACTGGGCCGGCCAGAACCTCCAGTACAGTGTTGGTAGAATAAGGTATGAGGACGCCTCTTGATATCTGTGTCTTCTCCTGATCTTAAGGCAAAAACACTCAGCCTTTCACTACGAAGCTTGAGGTTTCACGTGGGGTTTGTCCAGATACCCTGCACACCTGAGTCTGGTCTTCTCCTTTCCTTCCTGCCTCTCTTCTCTCCCTTTCTTTCTTTTTTCCCTCCTTCCTTCCTCCCCTCCCCCACCTACACGCCTTCTTTTCTTCATTCTTTTCCTTCTCTTTACAGAAAAGGTGCCGAAAGAGAGCAGAGCGCCGCCTTGGCCCTCTTACCTACACTGTGTTTCACGTGGAGGCGTGGCTCTCAGACGGTAAGAAGATGGCATTAGCACGTTCGGACAGACCCGATTGACATTTCACAGAATGCTGAGCAAACCCAGAAGAGAAGAGGGCACAGAAGCGTGGCGAGGGGACATCCACTGGAGACGCCGGCCCCTTGAGAGAGAGCCACCGTCGAGAGGCTGGCGAAGCCTTGTTGGAGCAAGCACTGGAGGGGAGGTCAGGGCGCCTGGAGTTCCTGCCCCCATGGATTCAGTTCACTGTGTGCCTCCGGCAGGGGTGATGGGGGCTGTGAGGGGCTCGCTCTTCCTTCTCTGGGCTCAGTTTTCTCATCGGTAACACAGCTGGTGGTGAGAGGAGGGGCTGGCTTGCTCGAGCCTCGAGGTCGGCAAGCTCTAAGGGTCTAGGACTGTGGTCTTCAAACACACTTGCTCATGGACCTCCAGACGATGTTTTGGAAAATGATGACCTTGCACGTGATAAAACTGGTATCTAAGGTTTTGCATCTTCTATTTCGTAACCGCAAAGGCTCTGATTTCCAGTACACTCCAAGAACGCACAGTTTACGTATTCGATGTTGTATCCAGCGGAGTCAAAATGTCCTGATGTTACGGGATCGCCCGGCCTCCACTTAGAGAAATGTGTGAACAAACTCTCTTTGCTCCCCAGCATTTTGAAACTTTGTTTTCCTTTTCCCCGTGGATTCATAGTTTCAGTCCACTCCTCCCACAGAATTTTACGTTCATGTACACATTGTTTCATCGTTAAGGGTTTTAAGCATTTTTAATTCCAGTCGGTGAACATACAGTGTAGTATTAGTTTCGTGCAATATGGTGATTCAGCGCTTCCCTGCGTCACCTGGCGCTCCTCAGGACGGGGGGGGGGGGGGCCCTCCTCATCCTCGCCCGCTCCCCCATCCCCACCCCTCCCTTCTGGTCACCACCCATTTGCGCTCTAGTGTTTAAAGAGTTGTTTCTCTGGTTTGTCCCTGTTTTTCTTTGTTTCGTGGCTGGAAGATTTTCATTGTTCATTCTATCATACTTGTTACAATGAGATTATGTGTTATGAATTAAAAACTTTGAATTTGTTTTCTTTTCTCTGACTCTAAGGTTTCAGGTGTTTAAAAGTCCTCTGTATTACGTTATAATTATTAGTAGCACAGGATCAAAAATAGGAACATATATTAAATTTTGTTAATAATTATTAAATACAAGTAATTTTATTGGAAACACGTGCATTAATGAGATGAATGAGGATTTTTCTCAATTATTTCTTTTTTTAAAGAAGATATTATTTATTTATTTGGCAGAGAGAGACAGCAAGAGAGGGAACACAAGCAGGGGGCGTGGGAGAGGGAGAAGCAGGCCTCGCCAAGCGGGGAGCCCGTGCGGGGCCTGATCCCAGGACCCCAGGATCATGACCTGAGCGAAGGCAGAGGCTTAATCACTGAGGCCGCCTGGTTGTTTCTTGTATCTCTTTATGAATGTGACTTGTTTGTGCACTGAAGCAGAGTCCAGCATCTTCCTTTTATCAATATAAATACCGAGCAAAACCACCCCAAAAAAAGTACACGGAGAACTTCACTGTGTCCCTGTCACTGGGTTCTTTGAATGCCATCGAACACGATGCCAAAACCACACTGATTTATTACCAAGCTTATTCTTAATTTTGTTAAAAGCAGAGAGTCATTTACCTCCTCAATTATGGAGAAAGACACACACAAAAAAGCTTTTTCAGTATTATCAAGCCTCTGTTAATGAGCCCAACTCCTTTGACCTAGAGGCACCTTGCTTAACCAGTTTCTGAACCGGTTAACTCTTAACTGTTAACTAGTTGTTTAACCAACAGTTGTCGGCAGAATCAGCGTATTGTGAATGCCTTCCGCCGTCGCTCAGACCATTTTTCTCTTCTGTAGTGCTTCTTACTTATCATGTACTCTGGATATATTTTCATCAAAACCTTGGAACCACGTTTTGTTTACTGAGTATCTGTGACATGTCTGTGGTACCGTCTGTGGCAACGTCAGTCCTCACGGCGAAACCAACTAGCTAAATCGTTCCTACTTTCTGTTAACATAAGCGTCTGCTTTTTCCCCGACTTTAATCAAACGTGCTAATAAGCATTTCAAGGACTATCATAAATTTCCCTGGAAAAAAATTAGGGACCTATCTTATAGGATAGATAATAAAAGCAGGTAAGTCAGGGTTAAAGTGGTGCAGAACAAATGTAATTAATGTATCCATTTCATAATGTTATAAAAACAAGATCATAAATCAATACGCAGTTTCTGTTTACTGAATTCGTAATAAGGTGATGTTATGTGTGCGTAAAAGGACATTGACGAAATAAATCGGGTAAATGTGGGCGTGTGCCTGGATCAAATATTGGCTTTGTGCTTTGGAGAATAATTAAATAAGCATCAAATATGAAGATGAGAAATTGCCCCGTTAGTTTCATGAGGCAGCACGATCAAATTCTCCCTAGACCTCGGGTGGAAGAGAGGCCGTGTAGCGCTATCATCTGGCAGGAGACAGCTTTCCGTTTCGCTGATTGGAGCTGGAAGATACGAGACTCTCTTACATTGAAATATGATGTGAGCTCAGGGACATCTGGGGATCCCTCAGGCTGTACTGTGATAGCTCCCTTGTGTTGCGGGGACAGGCATGGAGCTTCCTGGTGCCCAGTGCTAAGGATCCTCCAGGACCCGATGGGGCCCTGGTGCCCTGGGAAATGTCTCTGAGCAGCTCTGAGTGAGGTGGCAGAGCCTCTGTGACGGAGGTCAGGGAGGCAGCCCGGACCCCTCCAGAACTCTTTGCCCAAACCCCTCAGCAGGATTTTCTCCTGTTCCTTGAATGTCTTCTTTTTTACCCGTTCCTCTAATTTTCTGGCCCTGGTCCCTCCCCGTTCACTGCATCCTGGATGCTCTCGATTCAGTCTGGGTTGGTCCATCAGTCTGCAGCTCCCATGGCTGCTCCCTGCAAGTGAACTCGGCCCAGGCTTAGAATCCATTTTACCCCCTTTCTACCCCTTTGTCCTAGAGATGAACCGTCTTTGTCCTCCAACTCCCCGGGGACTGGTGCCACCCTGTGCTCTGCGGGGTTAACCCTTGCTGCTGCCCGTGGGTTATTGGGCTCTATTGATGCTTCTAATGATGCTTCCAGGTTTGACTGAGGGACAGGGGCCCTGTTCTTTATTCAGGGGCTGTCCTGTCCCTACCCATACCAGACCACCATGCCCCTGGGTGGTTTGAAACGTGTTAGGCTGCTGCAATCCTGCCTGCTCTTGGGGGGTTCCTAGTGACCCCTGGCCCTAGTGACCCTGGCCCGCAGAGGCGGGGAGGAGGTCAGCGCAGCAGACAGACCTCATGGCCCCGGCCACCGGCCCCCTCCCCAGCTGTGTCACTGTCAGGCTCCGCAGCCATCTTTCCCCCACTGGGACCCAGCCGAGCCTGGCTCCTGGCCCTCCTGGTGACAGTCTTTCCCTCCCAAGTGGCACGAGGCCCGTCCCCAGAACAGTCCAGCTGGCCCTTCCTGCACTTCCAAAAGGCTATAACCGCATCTGGTTGTGTCTTTGCCACACCCACCAGCCAGCACCGCTGGGTCCCGTGGAGTCCCCACCTCTTCCGCACGGCACTCCTCTCCCTGAATTCCACGGAGTCGAAGGGCATTGGCCGGGAATGTGACTGGGGCATTGCAAAACCCTGGATGAGCAAAGAAAGAGAAGCAGAGCGCCAGCCTCCCGTTACCGCGTGCAGAGGAGGGAGCAGCGGCGTCCTTCCCTGACGGGAGGGGCCCCACCTTCCAAGCCCCGCTGCTGGCCACCTTGCCTCCCAGACGATCCTGGTAAACGGTGGGCACGCCGGATCCAACCTGCGGGCATCCAGCAGCCTGCTCGATCCCCCCACAAACGAGGCCCCTTGGGTGCTCTGTAAGATGACCCCAGGGCCAGGCCACATTCCTGTGCATGCCCGCCGTCCGCCCAGGCCCTCTCTTCTGTGCTGACCTTGGCCTCCTCTGGGGAGGATACCAGGGTGCAGAGAGGATGAAGGAGGAAATGTCTCTGGACAAGGAGGTACAGGGGTACCCCCCGCCCCCAGACTCCCCTTCCTTCCCAGTTTAGGGGGAAGGTCTTCCCTCGGAGAGCAGGCTGGAAGGACACGGGGCCCGGGCAGGGGCCAGGGCAGGGGCTCTGGCTGGTGAGCTCTAAGGCAGGGCACCGCGGGGCCTCTGCTGGAGGAAGCAGAAGCCAAGTGGGAGGACTTCCTGGAGGGGGCGGATGTGGGGCCACCCTCCAGGTGGGGGCGGGGAAGCAGCGGGGAATGTGACCTTGCCTCAGAGGGCCAGCAGGGGGACAGCGGTCTCTAGTAGGGAGCCCGTATGCCCACGAGGCACCGCTGGATGCCAGGTTTCAAGGGCTGGAGGGCAGGGGAAGACGTCTTCAGTTGGAGTTTCTCAGTTTCCCAGAGTTTGGGAAACACAGAGGAGTCTCCGGATGTCACAAAAGTACCGGCCACATAAGACTTTTTGTTCCCTTTCATCCTGCTCAGCTGTGGACGGGGGGGGGGGGGGGGGGGGGGGTTGGGGAGGGCAGAAGAGCAGTGGCGGGAGGGAGAGAGGACACCCGCCACCCGCTGGGCACCCGTGTCCTGGGACCCGGCAAGGGAGTCGGTGTCCTTGGCTTCTCCTTGCTGCGAGCTGACCATCACCCTTCCCTGTCCCGAACCTGCCGGTCCCTCCAGTGAGCGCCCCGTCATGCCCCGTGGAGCTCCGACGCGGGTCTTCAGGCTCACTCCCCGCAGGCCGCCGGTCAGCGATGGGTCAGCCGTCGGCCTGCGGGCCGTCTGTCCCATCATCGTCATGCTTGGTGGCGTCCACGTGCGGGCAGACGTCTCGTCCTCGGGCCTCCTCCGCTCTCCACACGTGATCGCTTCCTCTGACACACCCGTAACCACGCCGCTTCCAAGATCCTGTCTCGGTTTCCGCCGCCCCCGGCACGCATCCCTGGTTCAATCGCACCAGTTCTTCGGCCCTGGAAGGCGCTGCAGTCCTCAGCTCTGCGGCTTTCCCTCTACTGTGAACTCCGAGGGCTGCCGTGACAACAGCTCACTCACTCGAGCGCTCCTCTCCCCGCGTCATACTCAGCTCCTGCCTCCCTCCGCACCCGCAGCTGAGCCGCTGAACGTCCCCGGGGTCCCGCTGTGAATTTAGGGCCACCTGACGGGGCCATCTTTGGAGACCAGCTACTTCTCACGTGCAGTGGGGAAGCGGTCTGGGGTCCTCGTTAGCCGTTCCGGGCAGTGCGGCACCCCCGGCTGCCCTCGCTCAGCCCCTGCTAGGAGGTACTGCCGGACACTCTGCGGGCGGCCGGAGCTACGCGCCGCTGGCCTCCTGGAGCTTCAGGGGACCCTGCAGGTTGCGGCGACGGCACTGAGCGCGGGCTGGACCACGCGGGGCCCAAGCGGTGAAGCATGACCTGTCAGTCTACTCCCCGGGAAGAAGCTGCGGTCGGTAAAACAGGTGCGGCCGCTGCAACATTGAGATGAAACAATGATGCCTTCCGGAAGGCCGCCTGGTGGCCACCATGGCTTCCAATTCCACGCGAGCAGGCCGGCGATCAGGCTGGGCTGTGGCTTCTCAGGGAGTCCGGCACAGGGAGGTCAGGGCTCCGCGCAGAAGCGGGAAGAGCCCGCAGCTCCTGGAGCCCCCACGTCCGCAGCGCGGCTTCTCACCACAGGAAGGCGACCAAGGCCTGCACCAGACCTACCATGTTTAAGTCCCAGCTGGCCGGTCCTCACCTGATTTCTTTCAACATGGTGAAAGGTTTGCCGACGAAGTACATGCCTGAGGTTGATCCGGAGAAACTGTGGTTCCTGAAGAACTCTCAGTGCAAGAATTCTGGTCTTCCTGCAGTTCTCCCCTTCTAGAATGTTCCCTCTGCCCTCTCCTGCCTGTTTAGACCCATCCCACCCCCAAAACCCAGCTCAGAAGCGGCCTTTCCTGTGAGAACTTCTCTTCTTGGAACTTATCCGTTCTTCTTCCTGCTCGCTAGAATTTTGTGTTTATGCCTGATTTAGCATTTACGCGTGTGCTCTGCTGCAGAGAATCACTCCCTACCTGACTCCCAGCATTTAAGGGAGGGGCTGGGAATTCACTTTTGTTTAGGAACTTCTGCTCCCTCTCCCCCCAGGGCCCAGCATAGCGGGGGGCTATTTGAGGAGCCTTTAGAATGATTTTACATACAAAAGCTCCAGTAATCCTCGGAACAGCTCCAGGAAGGGGATGCTATTTTTGTCTCCATTTTACATACTCCTTGACCCAGCAATTCCATTTGTAAGAATTTATCCTCTAAATGTATTTGCACAGATGAAGCAGACCCTTGTACAAGGTTATTTATTCGGCACTAACTGTAAGTAAGAGCGGAAACCCAACTGGACCACTGGTGCAACATATGAGGGCAAATCCGTACAATGGAAACGCCCATGGATCCCCAGTAAGGGCAGCTCAGCACAATCTGCACAGAATGTGTACATAAAGATATATTTGGGGGCGCCTGGGTGGCTTAGCTGGTTAAGCATCCACCTTCGGCTCAGGTCATGATCTCAGAGCTCTGGGATCGACTCCCACATGGGGCTCCCTGCTCAGCGAGGCGTCCGCTTCTGCTTCTCCCTCTGCCTGCTGCTCCCTCTGTCAAATAAATAATTTTTTAAAAACAGATGAATTTTGGGGCGCCTGGGTGGCTCAGTGGGTTAAGCCGCTGCCTTCGGCTCAGGTCATGATCTCAGGGTCCTGGGATCGAGTCCCACGTCGGGCTCTCTGCTCAGCAGGGAGCCTGCTTCCCGCTCTCTCTCTCTCTCTGCCAGTCTCTCTACCTACCTGTGATCTCTCTCTGTCAAATAAATAAATAAATAAAATCTTTAAAAAAAAAAAAAAAAAAAAACAGATGAATTTTTAAGTGAAAAAATAAAAAAATTGTGTAGATAGTATGTACGCTACCATTTCTGTACAAAATAATATATTTGTGCACACATTTGCTTAATGCACATGGTTTATCTCTGGGAGAAAATACGAGCTGTGGAACAGCATTTGGTGTCTCTGGGCATGGGGACTTGTGTCAGGCTGCCTTCGGTGGGATGTGGCCCCCACACGTCCACCTTGGGAGTCATCCACATCCAGCATACCTCAGCCCCTTCCACGAGAGCAACTCCTAGTGACAGGGGCTTAAATGCTTTATTTTTAAATCAATGGAGGTTGAGCTAGAGAAATTCACGTGAGAGAATAGTTCTGTTATTTAGCAAGATGCTAGAACTCCTTCTTTCTAACTAAAAGCCAAAATACGGAGCTGCTGCATCAGCCTGTTAAACCCACGAGACAGTGGTACGTTCTGTATTCACAGAAATTTCTGAAGGTAACCCTAGGAAGATGTTTAATTATGATCTCGAGAGGTCACGAACCTCCTGGATGTCTGTGGAGAGTGAACGGGGACCCGTTGAGTGCCCAGGGGACTCTTCCTTCCTGCCCTATGGTTCCTCTTGCCCTAAGGGGCCGGAGTCCACAGCTTCCCTGGAGGCTCTCCAGCTGGGCTCTCACCCTCCTGGGGCTTTAATGCATGGTGATCTCTCCTATTTTCCTCATTTCCCATCTCTTTGATGCTGCTCCGTTGTCCCTCCTGCGGGTTGCCCTTTTTTGTTCTTTAGAATTTTAATTAATGTTGTTTAATTATACTTGGCCTCCTGGGGCCTTTAAAGCAGCAGATTCCCTGAAGGGACTTGAAGAGCGAACTCCCCAGTCTTCTGCTCACCTGTTCTTAACAGCTTTGCAACCAGAGGCACAACTAATCATTTCCCAGACATCAATAATGCCAGAAGAAGGGACTTTTAGGGGGGGAAAAAGGCCGACAAATGACAAGCTTTTATCCTGTGGTCCCAGCCCTTAGGATGAAGTCATTCTGTGATTGGTATTAAACCGAATTCCGCATCTGGTTAGTGATGTCCTTGGGACAGAGACCAACTAAATGCAGCCTTGGAGCAGGTGACACCTTCCTGGGAGGGTCACATTCAGCTGTGTCCATCAGAGCCGCTACCTAGGTCTTGCCTTTGTCCCTTAAAGGATGAACGTGTGACCCAGAGCATCACTCCCTGCGCTGCTCTGCGGGCCGTCAGCCCCCTCCCCTCCAGGATGCGGAGCATGCGCTGAGAGCATCTGTGCTCCACTCTACCCCCCCCCCCCCCCCCCGGGACCTGCTGCCTGTCCTGACTGCCTGTAGTCACGGTCTGAGTCTGAGGGTCTCCTCGGCCCTCCTCCCCGCCCTCAGCCTCCGTGGTCTCTCCCACGCCATTGTTCCTCGTCAGATCTGACGTTTCTGTTCCCTAGACTGAACCCATCCGACCCTCTTCGTCCCTCTGCCTCCGTCCGGGCCCCAGCAGCTTCACAGCTGGCCTGCGCCGGTCACAGGTTCCTTGCCAAGCCCCTCTCTGCACATCCCCCCGCCGGATATCCATACGCCTCCCCACACTGGAAGAGAAGTGCTGGTGAACAAAAGCACTGCCGTGACAAGTACTGCCACGGGAGATCCCTGCTTCTGTGGAAATAAACCAAGAGGCCTGAGTGGGGCCAGACGGAGGCCACTTATCCCGAACCTGCTGCGGGAAGGGAGGCCGCCCCCGTCACTTGCCCTCGGCGGACACTGAAGGCCCGTAGAGCCTGCACAGCAGACGGAAGGGAAGACGGCGGGCCACCTCGCTAGAGGCTGTTGGCTCCAGGACACGGAGTGGACATCCTCGGCAGTTGGTAGGGGTCCTGTTGGCATTCCCCCGTTGGTCCTAAGTTGGGGAAGTGGAGGAAGAGGGGCCCCAGGCACTGCTGGTGGGAAGGCAAATTGGTGCAGCCCCTGTGGAAAACGGTCTGGGGGATCCTCAAGAAATTACAGATAGAAAGAGCGTAGGATCCGGTAATTCCACTGCTGGGTATTTACCGGAGGAAAACAAAAACACGACCTCAAAAAGATGTATGCTCCCCCGTGTTCATCAAAACATTGTTTGTAATACTCGAGATATCGGAGGAACCCAAGTGTCCACCCACGGATGAAGCGTGATAAGTAACGTGAAGTGGGACAAACCTGTGTGTGATGTGTGATGGTGCGTACCTACGTATAATGGAACAGTATTCAGCCATAAAGAAGAAACCTTCCCATTTGGTTACACAGAGCTTGCGGGCATCATGTTCGTTAAAACAAGTCAGGCAGATAAGGACAAATACCGTACAATCTCGCTTACATGGGGAATTTAAAACAAACAAGTAGAAAAACCAAGTTCATCGATCCTGAGGACAGACTGGTGGTCGCCAGAGGACGGAGGGTGTGGTTGAAAGGGGAGAAGGGGACCGGAAGGTCCACACGTCGGGCTGCGCAATGAATGAGTCATGGGGACGCACAGCACCGTGCATGAAGGTTTCTGTCTACTGTACCGTACACAGTTACTTCTGTAGTTGCACAGCGGTAACTAGCGTAGTGCACACTTCAAAGTCACTCTGAGATAGGTCTCAAAGTCCTCGTCACGAGAAAAAAGACCTGTAACGGCGTAGAGGGGTAGGTGTTCCCCGACTTACGTGGGGATCACTGCACAGATGTGCGCAGGTCGCATCGGTGTGTCGTATGTCTGAGACTAACGCAGTGTTCTATGTCAGTTATACTTCGACAATAAAAGTAAGTGGGTTTTAAAAAGATCAAAGAGTCGGTAAGAAGCCTGTAGTGCCCCCGGTAATATCAGATAAATTAGACAATCAAGACAAAAAGGATTTCAGGGATAAAGAGGTCCGGTTCATAACCACAGAAGGGTCAGTTCGCCAGGAAGACAAAAGTACCGTAAACGGAGATTTGCCAACTACCAAAGCCTCGGAACATATAACAAAAATCGACAAAGTAGCTAACCGGCGATGTTAACACCCGCTCCAAGAAGAAATGTCAGTAAATCATGGCTTCGTCGGTATTCTCAGGGCTCCGTGCTCAAGAATGGAAGGGCACGTTTTTCTACCCACCAGGATAGGCCAGTGTGTCAGGCCATTGAATGAGTCTCAATGACTTTAAAATAATTGAAATCATATAGATTACGTTGTCTGACCACATGGAATTCACTAAAAACCAATGGCTATAATATTTTACACAACTCTCTACAGTATTTGGAAATATTGAGAAATGGAATACGCTTCTCGATAGTTCTGGGGGCCACCTGGGTGGCTCAGTCACTTAAACTTCTGCCTTCAGCTCAGGTCATGATCTCAGGGTTCTTGGGATGGAGCCCCGCATCGGGCTCCCTTCTCAGCGGGGAGCCTGCTTCTCCCTCTCCCTCTGCCCCTCCCCCAGCTTGTGCTCTCTCTCTCTTGCTCATGCTCCCTCACATAAATAAATAAATAAAATCTTAAAAATAAATAAGTCTAGGGTTGAAGAAGAGATTAGAAGTCAGAACATGTGGGGTGTCTGGATGGCTCCGTTGGTTGGGCATCAGACTCTCAATTCTGGCTCCGGTCGTGATCTCAGAGTTGTGGGATCGAGCCCCCATGCCAGCCTCCAGCGCTCAGGAGGAGTCTGTTTGAGGTTGTCTCTCCCTTTCCGTCTGCCCCTGCCCTGCTTGTGTACATGTGCACACGCACGCTCCCTCCCTCTCTCTTAAATAAATAGATCTAAAGAAAGGAAATAAAAAGTGTTTTGAGCAGTATTCTAGAAAAAAATCAAGTTAACGTATAGAAAATGGAGCTAAAGCAGTGCTTAGGAAAAATGCTGGTTTAACATTTGAAAATCCATCAATGTAATAGAGAACTATAATTGACAAGTTACATTTTTTAAACGGCCGAGTGGCAGCACCAGGAAGTAGGCTTGGAAAGTCTGAGAACTTGGAATCTGGGTGCAATTCAGGAGTTAGTGGGAACTCCTTGATGCTGTTGGCTGGGGAGACTGGGAAGCGGCACGCTTCCCAGCGGGAAGGGACCTGGGGGTTCATCCAGTCCACCTGCAGCGTTTAGATGGCGCGGGTTTCTGTTTTAGACATGTGGCGGCCCAGGGGCAGTTCCCGTGGGGCCTCCTGGAGTCGCGTTCCATGTCTTCTCTGCTGCTCTGTTTCTGCTGCAAAACCGGGCAGGTGGCAACGTCCCATCGGGTCCATCAGAGGCTGATTGGGTGCCTCGGTGGGAGGGGAAGGCGGAGGGAAGAGCGACAAGGTAAGGCAAAGCCGGAGACAAACACATGCGGGGGACCAGCCAGTAAACCAGGCCAGAGAAGTGGACGGCACGTAAGTCACAGGCCTCAGCCAACGTCCGCGTCGGTGCGGGGGAGGGTGGGGGCCGGCCCACCGGGGAGGGCGCACCCTCTCGTAAGGGGCACTAACTAGCTGCTCAGACCGGCTGGCTGGTTGGATCTGGGAAAACGTGCCTCCGCATTGTGACTCTTTCCATTTCTTTAAAGAGACAGGAGCCCAGTTTTTATGTGAAGTTTTGGATTTTAAAATGTGGGCCTTGAATCTTAATATAAAACACTAGGTGAGGGAAAAAAAGCTATCTTTGGATCGGCTCCAGCCAGTCTCTCACTCTGATAAAGGAGCGTGTGAGTCAGCAGTCCTGCTCCCCACTGGCTCACTGCCCGGCCGCGGTCCCCAGGAGAGGTCCCTGGCTATGCATTCGGGGTGTCTTCCCGGGCCCCACAGCCCTCTCTGCCTGCAGCGAGCACACTCCATGGTAGCTCCCTCTTCAGTGGCCACGACTGAGCCTGGGGTCTGTACTGGTCTCCCCCATGGCCAGGTGCCAGGTCTCCCCCAGAAGGTCACCGGGCCGGGCATGGCGCGCCAGGAACGGGGTGGCTTTCCCATCACGGCAGCCAGAGCAGCGCCCCGCCGCACCCCACACCTCCAGCTCAGAGCCGGAAGCCTCCGAAGGACGTAACCTGGAGACTTATTTGGGGGCTGCTCCTATCCCTTGGCCACCTGCAAACCCCCCCATCTGGGCCCCGCCAACCTGCCGCCGTGTAGGTGAGTGGGAGTCTGTCCCTTCCCAGGGCTGCGGAGAGGGGCTGCGGAGAGGGGCTCCGCACGCGGATGGGTCCTCCACTTCACTCCTTCGTGGCTGGGGCCGTCCGGCTTCTCTGCTGTGTGTCATGACGAAAGGACGCCCTTTTTTCCGGACTTCCCACTGGCCACCAAAGACTCCGTATCCGCCAAAGGGAGATAAGCTCACGTGAAGTTAGCAGTGCTGGTAAAGGACCCTCTGTCGTCTCTCAGAGAATGGGGTAGTCCGGATTGCTGTGAAAGGATGGCCTGTCCCATGTGGCCTGTGTTCCCAGGGGAAGGGGAAGGCTACCCGGAGCAGGGAAGGGGCGTGGTGGGCCAGGCATGGAGGACTTTATTGCTCTAGGATGCAGCGACCTGGAAGGTTCCTCAGCTGACGCTGCGCATACCGCCCGGAGCAACAGCAGGACGAGCGAGGGTCTCTCAGGAATGCAGTAGGACATATCCGTGGAGACCAAGGCACAGACCCAAGCCAGGGATCCTGCTTCCCTGGGGCAGAGGAGCAAGAGAACCGAGCCCACCAGGCAGAAGTTGGCCACGTAAGCAGGGTCAGCAAAGGAGACCCAGGTCAAGAGCAAGTGGACAGCATGCTCATCACCTGAGGGTGTACTGAGGGCTTCTGGACGTCGTTCCAAGGCAGGCTGGGTCCTGTAGGCTGGGCCGTGGATGAGCCCTCGGGGCTTCCGTGGGTGGGAGTCGGGAGCGAACTACAGCCAGGCAGCCCAGGGTTCCGTCTCTTCCAGCTTTGATCATGAAACTCGTGTCGAGCAAACTGACCATCAGACCCAGACCTTTGAAAGTTCCGTTTCTTTTCTAGGCAACGCAAGGGCTTTGGCTGGTGGCAGTGCGCTTTAGTTCAGGAGGAGCTGAGGGCTGTCGGTCCTGCCTCTCTCCCAACATTCACCACCCAGGATTCTGACCCAACTCCCAGTGAAATCATGTCCTTTCCAGGGACTCCTCCCGTCACGGACTTCCTCATCCCCCCTTTCCCTCTTTCCCCATGGTTCCTCCTCCAGACCAGGTCAGCTGGGAGCTGGTTCCCAAGACTGCAGAGGAAGGTGGTGGAGCCACAGTGAGCCAAGAGCCATCGGGGGCCAGACCCAGCCTCCTGCTGCCTTTGTAAGTGAAGGTTAAATGGGCACAGCCTGTCGCGCTCGTGTCAGACAAAAGCAGAGCTGTGTATTTGTAACAAAGACGACGTGGTCCTCAGAGTCTAGACTACTACTGGGAGGCACTTGACAGAGATATGTGTCGTCCCCTATGGTAGAGTCGTCTGGGGTTGGCACCGAGCACGCCTGGCTTCGGCTCCTGCCTCTGGGGCTTACCGGCCGGGGCGTTGAGGGAGCCGCTCTGAACCTCGGTCTCCTCTTCTGTGGCTTGGGGATAATCACCCCTCCAAACCTGGCTTATGAAGACTGCGGTGGATAATGAACACGGAAGCCCTTTGCGGTCTGCAGATGAGGGCTGCTGTTTCCCCCTTCCTCTGAGCCTTCAGGATTGCTCCAGTTCCTTAATTTTATCTTCTTTGGTTATTCTGGGACTAGAGCTATTAAAACCTGCAATTTGCAGGCAGGACTAATGCTAATTTTCTAGTCAGCCTACCTTCCTGTAGGCTGTCAAATGACAAGGGTGTTTTTAAATAAGCATGAATTATATAAAAGAATTAGTTCATGAATGAAGCTCACAGTCATATATTTTAGTCCAAGAGTTAAAAAAAAAAAAATTCCAATTTATGTATCCTCTCTATTGAACAGAGAAATTGCACCTGAATGGTAACTATATTTAGATCCCCCATGCCGCCTTATTTGGTCAAATATTCTCTTTGGTCAGGGCAGCAATTTTGTGCGTGCGTTTGGGAGGAGAGGTTCCAAGGGCTCACAGGAGGTCGTGCTGCCGGGATCGTTCCCCAGGCGCTGGGCTTGCCGGCTGCTCAGGGCTGAGCTGCTGAATAGTAGGAAGAGGAAACCCGATATGGTGGTGTAGGGAGCAAATAGTCCAGATTACGGGGTGCAGAGAATGTCATGTATATTGGCTTGGTTTCGAGCACAGCTTCTCCCCCCCTGGACCGAGGAATCTGCTGGGACAGCAAGAATTGCTGAGTTTGCAAACAGGTGTGCCTTGGGCTGCATAAAGCCTAGAGACTTGCTCTGTTTGGCTTACTTGATGGTGTGATGCATTTTTTTAAAGAATATTCGTTGAATGTCTTCAGTCAGAGACGTTTGCTCCAGCCCAGCTTCTGCCCTCCCGTCTCCCTAATGTGTTGTGCAGAGCGGCGGGACCCCTATTTGATTGGGGCACGCAACACCTCGCTGAGCTGTGGTCGTCTTTGCTCATCGTCAGATCAGCTATAGCGTCGCAGCCCCCTTGGTTCCAGTGAAGCCCCCGTTCTTGGGGGAGGAGGTTTGTTTAAACCAGATGAGGACTCAGGTGTCCAGATCAGGGGACGGAGGCTCAGGGCAGGGTTGTAATATACCCACAGGAAACCGGAGTGTGTCCGGAGGCCCACGGAAGCCCAAACAGCCAGAAGGAGCAACAAGATAGGAGGGAATGGTGGGACCTCCTCGGTGGACCCGCTACCAGCCCCCAAGACTCGAGGGCACCGGCCTGGGGCAGTAGCCTTGTTTCTAGGTCCCACCCACTGCTGGATCAGCCCTGCTAACTCCTGTGAGGCTTGGCCAGGATTTGCTTTGAACTCAGCAGGGCTCACGCTGTGCCCTCAGTCGAAGGGCTGGAGGTCTGCAGATGCTGGGGACAGAAGGGTTGCCTTACATGTTGTGCGTCTGCAGTTTCCTGCTCTCGCCTCTCACGTGGCAAGGACCCGAACTGAGTGCGTGTGGAAGTGTGTCAGCTCATGTACAGCAGGGGGGCAACAGGCGTGATCAGCATTTGCAGACTTGCTGCGGCTCTGGCCTTAAAACCCTTTGCACCATTAGAGGTAGTAAACATCTTTTTTGCTCCTGATTTTATTAGGAAAGTGATAAATGCAGGAGTTCATAACCCTTTTCTCATGCCCTGGACCTCTTCTCTGAATTAAGACTTAAAATGCATAAAATGCATAGAAGGCCAAAGGAAACCAAGTGCTTAAATAGTTACTGAAATATTACTACCCCATGTTAAATAGCAAGATATAGTGGCAGGTCCAATAAATGGCATAATTTCAAGGCAATGAGAAGAGTAAAAAATATTTTCAGATGCCAGCAACACTGTAACAACTGTATTGGCAAGAAGATTGTAGGTAATTCTAACCCTACTGTGGTTTATTACCTATAGCCATGACTGGAGGAAAAGCTGTGTTTCTTTTGGAGTTTAGTGAAAATAAATACGTAATTTTTTAATGCAGCTAATACATAGATTAGCAAATATGGTTAGAATCCTTGCTGGTGATTCTACATTAAGTAATTTGCTGGTTTTAGGCTGAGGTGTGTATTCTATTGTGCTCAGGAAATACTCCCCAAATTTTATTTTATATTTATAGTCGATACTGAATTTTACTAAGTTATTTAATTTCAAGATATAGTTGGTTTTTCTCAGATTAAAAAGAAAAAACTGTTTGACAACTCACTCCAAGGATGATTTTTTATTAATTATTTTTATTAACATATAATGTATTATTTGCCCCAGGGGTACAGGTCTGTGAGTTGTGAGGTTTACACACTTCACAGCACTCACCATAGCACATACCCTCCCCAATGTCCATAACCCCACCACCGTGTCCACACCCCCCTCCCCCAGCAACCCTCAGTCTGTTTTGTAAGATTAAGAGTCTCTTATGGTTTGTCTCCCTCCCAATCCCATCTTGTTTCATTTTTTTCCTTCCCTACCCCTCAAGCCCCCTGCCCTGCCTCTCAAATTTCTCATGTCAGAGAGATCATATGATAATTGTCTTTCTCTGATTGACTTATTTCACTCAGCATCATACCCTCTAGTTCCATCCTTGTCATTGCAATTGGCAAGATTTCATTTTTGATGGCTGCATAGTATTCTTGTGTGTGTGTGTGTGTGTGTGTGTGTGTGTGTGTATACATACACATACCACATCTTCTTTATCCATTCATCTGTTGATGGACATATAGGTTCTTTCCATAGTTTGGCTATTGTAGACATCGCTACTATAAACATTCTGGTGCATGTGCCCCTTCAGATCACTACATTTTTATCTTTAGGGTAAATACCCAGTAGTGCAATTGCTGGGTCATAGGGTGGCTCTATTTTCAACTTTTTGGGGAACCTCCATGCTGTTTTCCAGAGTGGCTGCACCAGCTTGCATTCCCACCAACAGTGTAGGAGGGTTCCCCTTTCTCCACATCCTCGCCAGCATCTGTCATTACCTGACTTGTTGATTTTAGCCATTCTGACTGGTGTGAGGTGATATCTCATTGTGGTTTTGATTTGTATTTCCCTGATGCCGAGTGATATGGAGCACTTTTTCATGTGTCTGTTGGCCATCTGGATGTCGTCTGGAAGGATGATTTTGAAGGTAGTCTTAGTGTGAAAATACCTTCTGATATTTTGTAAGTTTGATGAAGCTTTTATTTATTTATTTATTTATTCTGCCTTTAAAATCAGAATAAATTAGGTTTACTTTGTTTGACATGAAAATATTACTTATTGGTTCTCGTCATTCTGATGCCTTTTTTTTTTTTTTTTTTAAGGAGGCTTGTTTTTCATCCTTGGAAGCCCCTGGATATTGTTATATGTATCTGTGTGTGTCCTTTAGTTTTATCACAATATGTCTAACTTTTTCCCTCTTTTTATTGACTCTGTAGACCCTCTAAGAGCCATTTAAATTGAGAATTTACATAGCTCTTGAATTCTGGGAAAATTTTTAGCCATTAGATTTTCAGATATGTCCTGTCGTCCATTTGTATGTTTCTCCCCCTTTCGGGCAACTTTTATATGATTGCGACAATTTTTAAATTCGAATTCAGTGTAATAAACATATATTAGATTGTTATTCGTTTCAGAGGTGATTTGGTGACTCATCCGTTTCGTGCGACACCCAGTGCTCACGACGTCACGCGCCGCCGTGATGCCCATCCCCCTCCCAGCTCCCCTCCAGGAACCCTCCGTTTGTTTCCTGGAGTTAAGAGTTTCTTATGGCTTGTCTCCCTCTTTGTCTTTGTCTTAATTTCCTTCCCTTCCCCTATGTTCATCGGTTTTGTTTCTTGAATTACACATATGGCTGATATCATACCGTATCTGTCTTTCTCTGACGGACTTATTTTGCTCAGCACAATCCCCTCTGGCTGCAACCGCATCATTGAAAATGGCAATATTCCCTTCTTCTGGGTGGCTGAGTAATATTCCACTGTGTGTACGGTCGCTGCCTGTGTGCTGCTCTAGGATTCGGGTGGATTCCTGCCTCACACTGAGTTTTTTCACCCATTTTGAGTTTATATTAGTGTAGGGTGTAAAACAGTGGTCCAGTGTCATTCTTCTGCCCAGCTTTCCCAGCACCATTTGTTGAAGAGACTGTCTTTCTTCCACTGGACATTCTTTCCTGCTTTGTTGAAGATTAGTTGACCATAGAGTTGAGGGTCCATTTGTGGGCTCTCTGTTCTGTTCAGTTGATCTATGTGTCTGGTTTTGTGCCAGTACCATGCTGTCTTGTTGTACCATGCTTTGTAATAGAGCTTGAAGTCTGGAATTGTGATGCCGCCAGCTTTAGTTTTCTTTTTCAACATTTCTTTGGTGATGCGGGGTCTTTTCTGCTTCCATACATATTTTAGGATGCTTTGTTCCAGCTCTGTGAGGAACGTTGATGGCGTTCTGGTAGGGATTGCATTGAAGGTGTGGATTGCTCAGGGCAACTTGGACATTTTAACAATCTCGTTCTTCCAATCCATGAGCATGGGATGTTTTTCCATTTCTTGACCAACACTTTTATTTTTATCCCCCATACCTGTGGTGGTTTTAAAGACATAGCTCCAAAACTCTTTGGCACCAAGAGTTGGGGTCTGTGCTCATCCATTTGAACCTGCTCTTAGGAACGGCTTGCCCAGCAGAATGCAGTGAGTGAGGCTGTGGGACCCCTTGGTGGCTCCATCAGTTAAGTGTCCAAGACTCTTGGTTTCAGCTCTGGCCATGATCTCAGGGTCCCGAGATCAACCCCTGCATCAGGCTCTGCACTGAGCATGGAGCCTACTTAAGATTCTCTCTCTCTCTCTCTGCCCCTCCGGCTCATGCTTTCCGTCTCTCTGAAAAAGAGAGTGATGCCATACCACTTCCAGATTGACACCTGAGAAAACTGAGGTTTAGGCCCTTTTATCTCTTTCTTGTCATTGTGGGGGATTGAAAGAATTGATGTTAACAGAGCATTCTATGTGCATGTTTGATGTTAATCGGAAGTCTCTTCTTGGTTTGATTTTCCTTTTAATCATTATAATAATTATCATTTTTGTTTCAAACTTTTACTTTCCATTTTGCCTGTGTTAAGTCTTTTTAGCAGTGTGTAGTTGGAGTAAAAAGTCCAGTTGATAGTCTCTGAGGTACATGTATGCATCTAAGTTTTTTACATTTACTTTTGTTTTTATACTTTTGTACATTGCACATTTGTACATTTTTATACATTGTACATTATAAATATACATTTATTTCTTCTCTCATTTTCTGTTTTCTGTATCCATGATTTATTTATTTCTCCTTTTCTATTTTTTTCTGGAGTAGTAAGCTTTTCTTTGCCCATAACCTCTCTCCTCCTTTTTCTCCCTCTGCTAATGTGTAAATTACGACTTCTATTTCTTTTTCCTTTTATTATAATTTTTGCTTATGTACAAAACTGATTTTTCTCAATGTTTAAGATATATAACTTTACACGTTCCATTACCTTTTGATAATATTAACCATACTTTCCTTAGAGTCTTTTTTTTTTTTTTAGAAGATTGCTTTAGAATCTTAAAATTGGGGGGACTGGATTATTCTGTAAGTTGTGCTTAATGTCCATCTTTCAGGATGTCAGTCGTCCTCAGATGCCTTGCAGATTTTGTGTGTGACTCATGGGAAGGCACCTGCTCCTGGGGAGGAACCATCCCCGGCCCTTTCTGTCTTTATTGTCCTACTCTTGCTTCTTTATGTCTAGAAGGTTCATAATGGAACTGGCCCACTCCACTGGACCCACTCAGCTCTGGAGTTCAAAATGGTCTTGAGTTGGAACCTTGAGGTTCTTGCCCACGGGGCATTTCAGATCCAAATCCTAAGCCAGCGGGTAGCCTGGCCCAGGCCCTGCCTGCGTAGATGTCCCTAATCCCTTCCGCTACTCGGGCAACAGCCTAATGCAGGAGACAGCCAGGGGGTGAGCTCCTGTGAGTCCCTGCTCCTGAGTGAGGGAGCCCAGCCTCAGCTCCTTCTCACTTCTGACTGCACACGCCCGGCGCGGTGTCGGCGCCTGCTGAAGGTAAGGAGGGCACCTCTATCTGTCATGGCCCTGGAGCCCAGAGGCTCCACAGCTCTGGCTGGCCCAAGACCATGCACTGAGAACATTTAATTACATGTCCAGTTCCCCGAGATGCCGAGGACTCTTGTTTGAATATAACTATGATGAAGATTGATCATGACCTTGGTTTGGAGCGGAGGATTGTGTTTTGTCTTAAAATGCGAACTGGCAGCCCCATCTGAAACAGAGTTGAAACGTGTACATTTTCATACTCTTTGACCAAGCAATGAAAAGTTTAGGAATTTATCCTGAGGACACAAATGGGTAATGTGTGTGTAATAATGTTCGTTACAGTATTTTACAACCGTAGTGAAAAGCTGGAGGCGACTCAAATATTTGTCAATAAGGGATTTGATAATTGATGGTATATTAATAAATTCTGACAGAGCAATGCAGTGGAATGAACCCCCAGCTCTGAGAGACGCTGTTTTGTAATTTGCAAAGCATTGGCCCTTGAGGTTTTTAAAAATAAAAGACCCATAGATGATTCTAATTTGCCTACAGGATTAAGAATCATGGATAGGAGAGTGTCTGATATTCTGGGAAGTAGATTAATTTTAATTCCAGGATCACAGTCTGCGCGGGGACCTCCTAACCGAGGATTGTCCTGCTGTCGCCCACAGGCTGCCACCTGCTTCCGCCGGCCTGTCAGCTAGGAACATAGCTTGCATTTTGCGATGGTTCAAAGGAAAGAAGGCAAAAGGAGAACCATATTTCATGATGAGTGAGAATCACATGACATCCCAGTGACGGAGCTCAGCCGCACTCCGTCATCCGTGTCCCGTGGGCGCTGCGGCGACCGGGGGGGCCTGTGGCCCACGGACCTTGATGTACTGACTCTCTGATCCTCCGTGCGGCCTGGGGGAGTGCTGCGGGGGCGGGGGAGCTGCCTCTGTTCTGAACTAGCTCTCAGTCTTGCTGCCGACGGCACAGTGGCCGTTCAGTCCCTGGTGCTGGTGCATGCGTGTGTGTGTGTGAGTGTGCGCGCGTGAGTGTGCGCGCACGCGCGTGTGCATGTGTGCATGCATGTGTATGTGCACGCGTGTGTGTGCATGTGCATGTGCGCGTGTGAGTGTGTATGCACGTGTGAGTGTGTGTGCACGTGTGTGAGAGCATGTATGTGTATGTGCATGTGTGTGTGCATGTGTGTGTGCATGTGCGCGTGTGAGTGTGTATGCACATGTGAGTGTGTGCACGTGTGTGAGAGCATGTATGTGTATGTGCACGTGTGTGCGTGTGCATGTGTGTGCATGTGCACGTGTGAGTGTGTGTGCACGCGTGAGTGCGTGTGCACGTGTGTGAGAGCATGTATGTGTATGTGCACGTGTGTGTGCGTGTGCATGTGTGTGCATGTGCGTGTGTGAGTGTGTATGCACGTGTGAGTGTGTGTGCACGTGTGTGAGAGCATGTATGTGCATGTGTGTGTGTGTGTGTGTGTGTGTGCGTGTGCATGTGTGTGTGTGTGCAGGGAGAAGGTCATTCTCCCTCACTCTGCAGCTGGAAACTGGTCGTCCTGCTGTGAACTGTGAAGTCAGGTCTGTTTCTTCTTACACCTCCAGATACAGGGCAGATCAGCCCAAAGCATGAGTTTGAAGGGGAAGGCTGTGCCGCCCGCTGGGTAGGCCGAGCTGCCTGCGGTACCTGGGGAAAGGGCTTTGAAGGTTGCAGGAGCAGCCCAGCAGGCTCCTTCCAGCTCCATGAGCAGAAACTGCCCAAAGCCTTGCCTGGGAGGGAGAGTTCTGGAACTGCCGCCCTCGAGCTGCTCTTGATCTCGCGCTCGGGTCTCACTTGCTCTGCCCGCTGGCTTTGTCTCCGTGATGCTGGAACCGTGCTGGTGGCCTTGGAGGCTGAGCCCCGCGGCCCCTCCTTCACCGGGTCCCGGCTCCCCCTGCGCTCTCTCCTTGCTCAGGCCACGTGTTTGGTTCCCTGCCTGCTTCACCTCTACCCTGGCCCTAAGGCACCTCACTGCCCGCCTGGTATCGGGGTCCCACGCGGCTTGCGTGTCCTTGAGTGGAAAGCTGAACCCTGGAGGCTGACAGATCGTCACACCTGGGATGTCTTCGATCGCTCAGACAGAAGAGGGCCGCAGCCGAGGCCCAGATCGATGTTGCTGAGGAATTGAATTTGATCAGGAGCAGAAGTGCAGGTGGAAAACATTGTGTAGCATGCACTCAGGGACACCAGCGGGACCCCTGGCACCGTTGTCAGGGAGCAGTGTCTGAGGGCTGAGATGCACAGTCTGGGGCGCTGGGAGGCTGAGAGAGGGCGGGGCGGGGACAGGAAGCCTTTGCCGGGGAGGTAGCTGGGTGGAGCGGGAGGAGTCTGGAGTGTGCTGTGCCCGTCCCCACCAAGGTCTTCCAGGGGCAGCGTCCCCTAGCCCCAGGGCCCCTTTGAGGCTGAGCATAGCGACTGGTGTCCACTGTCCTCCCCCCACAACTAGCCTCTTGCCTCTGTCCCGCTCCCGCACTGACCTGTCACCATCGTGGCTCCCTCAGAGCCTGGACTCTGGGGCTGGCCCTGACACGCAGGGAGGCCTGGTGTCCATCATTCACGCCACACGGGAAGGAACCAGAAATGACATTATTTGGTGTCTGTGGCCTCTTTTGTGCAGAGGTCAAGAGAAAGACATTTTTACCTCATCTGCTTCTGCTGCAGGGGATTCAGATGTCCCTGCGTCCTCATAAAGCTGGATCAAGGATCCCTCAAGGAGCACATGCAGACCCGACGGTCACTGACTGGAACCAAGACCGGACGGCACGCAACAGGGACTGTGGGCTCTAGCTGGTTACGGAACCTCGTCTCCTATCGCTGCCTCATGTACCTCCCGGATTCAGGGGTCCAGGTGAGCCCCCGTGTGTCTGTGCCATGCAGAGGCCGCTGATGTCTGCACGCTGTCCCTGCTGGCATTTCTCGTAGGACGTTGCACACGGAGAACGTCCTGGACAGGCTCTGAGCTCCTTGAGAATGGGACCTCACCTCCACCTCACCCTCCAGTGTGGTGCAATACACAGTTTTCTGGGGCAGCAGGTCTGGGGTGGGGAGGACACGCTGCATGTCTCAAGAGCTCCTAAGTCACGCCGGAGCCGCTGGCCCAGGGGCCCCACTCTGGGAAGCAAAGCTTCAGGGCCTCACTTCCAATCTCATTCAGTGCTTGTCAAATGCACATGTGTTCTAGAATCCAATATCACGTATAAAAACTCTCTGAACACCATAAAACATTTATGAACATAATAAGACCAGATGTGGCTACTGATTATTAAATCTTTTTTAATAAATAGATATGCTGCTCTGATTTTGACTACTAGAATAGCCTGCTGAAAAGTGAGAGCTATGGACTAGTTATCTACATGGATTGAAAAAAATAAAAAAAAAAAACAGAACAAAACTGGCTGGCTTTTCTTTTCTCTATTTCCATTAGCTGATCGAATTAGCATCAGAGGATGTAATTAATGTAGATGTATTGGTATGTATTTGGACACTGGCATTTTATCTCTGTTCAATTTAAAAAATGCTATCCCCTCTAAAATCAATCCAAAGTTAATCCACTTCAAGGAATAAGGAAAGCAGGGGTGAGCCCTTAGCTGTGATGGGAGCCCGCACAGTCATTAATGAACTCCAGGCTGAACCACCCAGGAGTTTAAAGTCCGCACAGAGGTCCCTACTTGCTGCTGGGGTTACTGACGTACCAACCACACAGCACAAGGCTCTGAATAGAAAAGATCACCCCTCACTTCTTCTTGCTCCCCCATCTAGAGCCTGTGAGGCTGCCCAGATCCAAACCGAAGGCTCCCAGACCCACCATTGTGTTCTAGGGAGAACCTGGCATTTTCTCATTTGGTTGATGCTTCTGGCGTGGGTTGGCACCTAGTTCAGTGGAATCGTGCAAATTGTACCCAATGGGAAGATCCTAGGGACAAAATTTGGTCCTGCCCTACCTGTAGGAAAGGGTTGTGTGAACACAAGCAGGCTCCAGTGGGCAGAACTCTGGCTGGATGGTGAATGCTGTGAGCTCTGGGGTTGGAGTCCTGGGATTGACGTCCTGGCTCTGGCACTGGCCGCAGATGAGCCATTCCAACATTCTCTCCCTTGTGTGTCGAGCAGGACCCCTGTGAGTGCCTACCAGAGAGAGGGTGGGGGGTGGTGACTGGAATCACCCATATTAACCTGCTCGGTGCAGGGCCTGGCATAGCAGACGCTCAGCAAGCACTGAGTACTTTCATGACTATTTGGATTTTGGCTGCGTAGGTGGACGTCTTTGATGGGCCACAATCCGCGGCCTGCCAGGAGCTGAATTAATCAGGACGCTTCCAGCAAATAGCAGAAAACATCTGTAATGAAGACATTTCTCATGTCACCTCCTGAGAAGAGGAACTGAGGATAGGCCCCAGGGTGACGTGAGGCTGCATCCTGGCGTTGCTGCCAAAGAAACAGCTCTTCTCTGCCTCTGCCAGCCCAGCGGGTGGCCTGATCCCGAAGCTGGCTCCCTGTGTGGGTGCAAGACAGCAGTCGTGTGGGACGGCATATACCCTACCTTGTTCACACTGGGTCATGGAGTTTGAGAGTCTCTCCCTGGACCTTCGGGCATGCGTGCTTTGCTATGGTGTGATCAGGCTAGCCAGGGTCCCATGTTGCCCTTAGCCTGTCTGCTACGGGGCGGACACATTCCTGACCCTGGACCAGGAACCCCAGGGTCGCCCAGATCTAGAAGCGCATGCAGAAATTGTAACATTCGGATTCCCAGGCAGGCCCTGCTGCGTGAGTCCCTGCCGGCGGGGCCCAGGCACGCACATGTCAAAGATCACCCTAAATTATGTGGATGGTCCAGGAGCTGCTCCAGAGCCGAGCCCGAGACCGACGTCAGGCCAGGAGCCGTGTGCAGGAGGAGGACACCAGCGCGGAGCCACTTTCTGCCATGAGCGAAGGAAGCCGAAGGCAGCCCTGTACCCTCTGCAGGGCTGGAGAGGCCACGGGCCTGGGGTCCAGACGGGGACCCCCGGCCAGTGGGCAGTGCGGCCGTCCTGGAAGGCCCTGCACTCACACATGCACGCACTCACTCACTCATTCACTCGGGGTCTTTCGTGGGACACTCCCTAAGGCCTGGTTCCACGTGGGCCGGCAGGCTTCCCGCAGCAAGTAAGTCCCCAGGAGCCGCAGACGGGCTGGGGCCGGGCAGACACATGTGAAGGAAGAGGGGACAGAAGGGTCCGCGTGTCTGGAGTATGAGGGTAACCAGCGCGTGGGAGTGGGGGCCCGCGGGGAGGGCACCTGCGCACTCTCTGCGGACCCACAGAGCCTTCCCTGGAAGGGAAGTCCCCAGGTCAGCGAGGCCGGAGCACCAAGGCCAGCAGTTTCGCCGCCCCCCCCCCCCCCGGGAGGGTTCTCCCCGAGGCCTCGCAGCCTGGCGATGGCTGGGGGGTGACAGGTGCGGGAGTGGGAGTGCTCGGGGCCCGCGTGGCTGTGTGCGCCTGACTGCTGGTGAGGATTTGTGCGCAGCATCGGGCCTGGCCTACTTTCACACTGACTCATGAGCGGAGGACGCCTCGGAGAAAGAGCCCAGATGTGTATTCAAGACAGTGCTCATTCACCTCCAGTCTGAAGGTGTCCTCCCAGAGACAGACGCCCAGCACCACCGAGGGCGTCGCCGCGGCGGGAAGAATTATGACACCGTATGGCTCCTGAATGCCGGATTTCCCCGGAGGGCTCCCACGCAGCTGATCTCATTCGGCGTCTGGAATCGGGTGATGTCTGGCGGTCCGAAGCTCAGACGCGCTCCGCCTGGCCCGTCTGGCGCTCGTGTTTGTGCCTCGCTGCAGGGGGATGGTCCGTCCCCTCCCCGGCCGGCCTGTCCGCCCACACCACTGCCGGCCTCTTCCTGATTGTTGCTGTTTTGCTTTAAAATAACTTCCCGAAGCCGTCAGCCAGACAGTCTGTTTCTAGCGTTGTCTCCTCGGCTGATTTCCCCTGACAGTTTCGATACCTTGTCGACTTCATCCCGGGCCAGAGCTCTATGAACCGGGGATATATTTAATGTGAAAAGAGTCTCGGCTTTTGCTAAACACGAGAGTTCAGCTCCTGATGTTGGACAAGAAAGAAAGGAAGGAACTGCTGCCTTGCATCCTCTGAACACCCCCTTTCCTCGAAGGCACGTGGACCTGTTTTCTCTGCAGCTTCCAAGTCTCCCGAGAGACGACTTGACGACCTCTCAGCGGGTGCACACCTCCCCGTGTGACGCCGTTCAGGGCACGCATGTCAGCCCATCTGGCTTCGTTCACTGCAGGAACAGGCTCAGGAGGCTTCTGGGTGGAGACTTCCCTCCACACTGTTGGCATCTGCGAAATGCCACGTGGACCATTTGTCGGGTGCAGGTCCAGCAGCTCCACCTCAGGAAGCTGGGGATTTGGAGGGGCCGAAGTGGGGCAGTCCTGGGTCGAGACCCCAGCCACCTACTAGTGAGCTGTGTGATGCTAGGTGCCTCATGCAACCTCTCTGAGCCTCTGTGTAAGATTCCGATCATCATCGACTTTCTCTCTGGATCACAGGTGCCCGGTGCCTGGATGCTTGTAGGGTCTGGAGAGCAATGAGTAAGGATGTGTGCCGGTGCTCCCAGACCAGAACCTGTACATGGGGGCGCGAGGGAGGCTCCCGCTCCGTTGTTTCCTGGCTGGGGTTCTTCTGGTCGTGATGCTGCGTGATGAAAAGGCAGACCCCGTGCTGGTTGTAGATAACCCACAAGGGATTACCTGTTGATTACCTGCTGTGACCCACAAGGAGTCTGCAGTTCTGGGTGAGTCTCTGGGCCAGCGTGTGTTTGCAAGAACACAGTAGTTCTGCCCTTATGACTTCCAGCTCCCCTGGGGTCGGGGGCCAGGGAGGGACCAGGAAATACCCTTGAGAAGCCTCCCAGTGCTGCGGACCCAGGTTGATGAGCTCCACACCCCTCTGTCCTATTCTGAAATGCTGGTGGTGGGGGGGTACCACATTCTAAACAGCCACATTTGGGGCCTGCCCTGTCCTTCCTCGATGGACCCCAGCGGGAAAATAAGGCCAGATAGTTGCATCCTCATAGCCCTTGGAGAAGCCGACTTCAGGAGCCAGGGCGGTCTGTGTGTGTGTGTGTGTGTGTGTGTGTGTGTGTGTTTCTGGTCTGTGTGTCTGTGTAACCCCAGTCTCTCCGTTCCTCGTATCTCTAAAATACACACGGTTGGGGAATGTCTTTTACTGTCCATGTTACTCATCCTGAACGGTAATGACACTGAAGGCCCCGGTGGGCAGTGTGTGAAGTTCGCTGACAGAACGGCTGTGACCACTGAGCACAGAGCAGAGCAGACCAGATGCTGTCGTCTGGGAGGGTACAGACCGTCAGCTTCATCAGAGGTCTCAGGTGCGGGGTCTGGAAGTCCCCAGGGAGGCCGTTGGTTTCTGGGAATCAAGCGGTCACTTTCCTGGGCCCATATTTCCAGCCGCCGACCAGCTTGGTCCTCACTCCGCGTAAACTCATACTGTTGTCTCTGAGCCCTGCTGCTCCCCAGCTGGGGGTTCCTCCCCGCCTCTCCCTCCCAGTGCCAGCTCTGCAAACTTGGGGTCCAGGGGTGGCTCTGGTCCGAACACTGTGGCTTGCCAAGTGCGATGATGCATCTTTTAAAAGAAGCAACAGGTTTTACATTGAAAAATGCATAGTTTGGGGTTGTTTGGCCACATCTGGCCCCCATGGCAGCTCGTGGCCGGAGCCCTACACACCTTCAGACGGGGATGTGCTTCCCACATGCACACGGGTCTAGCCGCGCCGCCACGAACCTCAACGTCGGAGCCCAAGTGTAAAATGCTGTTCCAGCTCCACGCAAGTCTGGGAAGAACATCGGGAGGCCGCGAGGGCCGGACAGTGGGCAGAGGGGCCAGCGGAGCCGGCAAAGGCAAGAAGAGAGGGAATCACAGCATTCCTGTAAGTAGTGAGCAGACGGCAGGACAGCGAATTCAAGATGGGTAGGAAGAGGGTGAGGCGTGTTTCCGGAAGGCCACAGGGAGGACGCCTCAAGGTGATCAGAGGAAGATGCTGGAGGGAGACGCCACATAGCAGGGACCTGCGGAGAGGGTCGAGGCAGATGGACGTACAGGAAAATGCTGAAGGGAGACGCCACATAGCAGGGACCTGCGGAGAGGGTCGAGGCAGACGGACGTACTGGCACTGGACAGCGGTGTTCGAGGTTCTGACAGATGCTAACCGCACCTGTGAAGCCTCAGTCCACGCCTTGCAACACCGGCTCACGTTCGAAGCTTCTGTATCCGCCGTTCCCTCGGGCCTGAGATGCCGATCCAACGATGGCCTGACACGGGCCGATGGCACACGGGGACGTTAGGGAAATCCCCAGGGTGCGTCCTGCCCATGAGCAGGTTTCTGTTGTTCCTGCGGCTTCCCTCCGACCGCCACTCCCGAGACCGTTGCATTTCAGGACGGAATGAATGGGCTTCCGGAGGCATGCGGACCCGCAGAAGACGAGGCATGCGGACTCAGCAATCTTCCTGAGTTGATCTGGAAAGAGGCCATCCCCTCCCAGCAATGCCAGACGCCGGCCTGGTGGGGGCACGGAAGGGCGTCGGGTTCTCCCCTCCGTCCCTCCCTCTCCTCTCTGGGTACGGCTCCCCTTGACCACGAACCTGACCATTTTACTTTCCTGTCCGAGTACCTGCACGATCCTTGGGCTGCACAGTAGGGGCGACGCTCCCCAGGGCGCTCGGAGCTGTACGCCGCGTCTTCGGACGGCCGCAGCGCCTGCCTGGGAGCCAGCACGCTTTCAGACGGGCTGAGGGGTCCGGAGCAGGGCTCGAAGCTTGTATTTTCACTGAGAGCCGTGCCAAGGATTAGTACAAAATCATGATTATTTGGAAATGTATCAGTGCCAGATATTGCTGGGTTTTTTTTTTTTTTAAGATTTATTTATTTTAGAGAAAAAGAGCACGAGCAGGGGTTGGGACAGAGGGAGAGAATGCCAAGCAGACTCCCGCTGAGCGTGGAGCTGACGTGGGGCTCGGTCGCACGACCCGGGTGGTCAGGACTCGAGCCGACACCAAGAGTCAGATGCTCGGCCGCGTTGCCCAGCCGCCCCTTCCGGATCTCACTTTAACTGCGGCTTCCTTTGACGCCAGCTCCACTAGTGGACAGTGTCTGTCGAGTGCCCGCCCCGCTCCGGGCTCCCGCCAGCACATCCTGCATCGCGGCCGCGGTCTGCTCTGTCTGCAGCGGGTTGGGAAAACCGAACTGCCGCGTGCAGACGCCGGTGTCTACAGAGACGAGCCCCTGTACTCCGGTCCCACGCGTTCCGACTTCTGTTTTTCTAATTGATTTCCTGTTTCTTTCTTTCTTTTTCTTTTTTTTTTTTCGGTCTTCTCTTGTTACCTGTTCAGCCCAAGGGGCCGACGGCAACCGCATGTGAAGCCTTGACGGGGACGCATACCCTCGCTCGTCCTCCGACGCCCAGGGCGAACAGCTCAGCCTTGAGGGACGGGCGTCTTGTTCGCCGGCAGGACGTGCGTTTTCCACAGCCCCTGACCTCTTCCGGTCATGCTTTCTATGGGATCTTTAAAAATTCCCCTGCACCAAGGCCACTCATTCTCTGATTAACAAGAAAGGTCAGTGAGTAAATGGACAGGGAGAGGCCACGATGGGCAGGAAGACCAGCGGGGCTCACGAGTTCTCACCTGTCTGTGGCCAGTGCCCTGCAGCTTCCGTCCACCGCGTGAGGAGCGCTTCCTTATTCCTGAGCTGAGAAATCGCCGTGTTTCCACGTGGATGTCAAAGAAATATGTGAAAACCGCACAAACCCCACTGGTCGGGCCGAGCCTTTGGGGTTAGCCTGAAGCCTAGAAACCAGATGTTTTATGATCCTGGTTCTTTCTCCCGGAGCGAGTCGGCCCTGCACACTGTTGCCCACTAAGACGCCGCTTCGGTAGGATAACGGGTGCTTCCAAACCCCGAGGCCAGGATGTCTGTCTGGGTAGCTGGACACCCTCATTTCCTGGTCTCCAGAAAGCACACTCCCGGGCCGGTGGGAGCAGAAGGACATCGTCGGGTGGGGCTTCTAGGAAACTGTTTCAACCGGGGGTTGGGGCGGGGGGCAACGCCCGGGACATCTTGTTGCTTTTCTCACCTCTGTGTATGTCGGATACGGTAAGATAGCAGTCACCTCCCGGTGACCATGAGTCAAGTCCCAGGGGCTTCATACCTGCTCCCCCTGAACTGCCCCATGAGGTCGGCAGCTCTGCTCCGGTCATTGCGCGAGAAAAATCGTCCTTCTCCTGGTCGATTTTCTGTTTTGTTATGAGCAGCGGAACACACACCCCAAACGGCGTGCCTGGTAAACATTGTACAGACTCCACCCTCAGTGCATCTTCTGCCCATCAGGGAAATATTAATAATGCTTACATGCATGTATGCTTTCTATTTCCTGGAACTTTCTGAACCAAAAGCACACTTTCCAGCGGAGGGACTATGAGTAAATCCTGCGGGAGCATGTCGGGATTGTCTGAAAGCCGCTCGCCGTTCTAGGAAAGGATCGGGTCCACATAGGTCATTTTGTATTTACTAGTAGCCGCTTTTCGGAAGCCAGGGTGAATAGATGTAATTACTCTAAATATTTCATTTAACCCAGTGTATCAGAGGTGTTCCCGTTTAAATGTAACCAATATGAGAGTTTTCGCAGGATATACCGTGGAGGGATTTGGAAACTAGTCATTGTTTGGAAGCTAATCTGATAACAACAGCAGATCTCAGTGACCTCGTTCCGAGTATGAGCTAGCTCCCGCCCCTCCCCCGAGGATTTTAGATTCAGTCATAGTGACTTTGTTAAAAATCAAACGGAGAGCTTTCCTCAGTAATCCCGTGCACGTGCTCCACGTCGAAGCTTCTGGAATGATTTATCTCCTAAAGACCTCCCGGGAGCCACGAGGCTTTCTGGTACATCCTTCTTGCTTCCTTCCGCTGCCACACCATCACCGCGGCCACTGTCACCGCCAGCCCAAGCTGAACTCATGTCCACTCCCTGCGGACTAGTTCTGCTATATGCACCTGGCTCCGAGCCCCGGGAGCTCAGTCCCGTCTTCATCCCTCATGTCAACCCTACGGCGGGAGGCGGTTTTTCCTCTCGGGTCCCACTTCTGTCCTTGCCAGCACCGCCGCCCTAACCCAGTCTCCGCCCCGGCCCCGGACTGCCTTGGGGCTCATGTGTCAGGCCTTGGTCCTGCCGTGCCATCCTTCACAGGGCAGCAGGGTGAGCTCTTAGGAAACCCAAATCAGAAGCTGACAGTGCCCAGCTCACCGTCTCCCGGGGCTCGTAAACACACCCAGCGGGGGAGCTTAGCAAGGCTGGAAAGTCCTGCGTGATGTGGCCCCCACCTTCCGCGCTGGCCTCTCCTCAAACCCTCCCCTCTTCTGGGGTGCTCTGGCCCCTGCATTCCCCATTGTGCCCCTGGACTTGCTGAGCTTGGTCCGGCTTGCATTATTTTTATTTGCGTCCAGTTAGCAGCACGTAGGACATCATCAGCTGCTGACGTGATCTCTAGTTGCGTGTAACATCCAGCACTCTCATCACGTGCCCCTCCCCGAAACCTCGGCCCCCTGTGCTCCTGAGGCCGAGCGTTCCCGGTGCAGAGGAATCGCTCGGCGGCCACGTTCTCTGAACCGCCGGCTCCACTGTCTCTGGCCCCTGTTTTCATTTTCTCCAAAGCCTCTATCACCTTCCAGAATGTTCTTACTTGTTAATGCACATGCCTGTTCATTCTCGACGCCCCGCCCCCTGGCCCTTGGGGTGGAGACGCCTGGTTAGGAGGCTCCGGGGCTGGTGTTCGGTGCCCGGTATCAGCCCACGGGGAGGGCTGCGATCCCACACTGGGGAGCACAGAGATTCGGGGTGCGGGGTGAGGAAGGAAAGCAGGGAAGGGGGAGGAAGAGCTGTCCCGTCAGTGGGAGGAGGCAGTGGCTCAGGACCCCGGAAGGACGCCGGGCCTGAGCCACTGCTCTTCCCTCCATGTCGTGGGTCCGCCTCCCTCAGAGCTGCTCTCCGCTGCCCCCGGGACCCAGGCTGGAGTGTGGTGTGCAGGAGACACGGCCCTTCTGCCCGCCTGGCCGGCCTCAGCCGCACGGGGGTAAGGGAGGCTGGCAGTGGGGCCAGACCACGGGACGACAGGCGCCGGGCGTGGGGACGTGTGAGCCCACAGCACGCTGCTCCTCGGGGAGCCGTCCTGAAGGACGAGGCGACGCGGGCTGAGATGCACGTGGGTCTGCCTCCTTCCAGCAGACGGCGGGGGCGGTCGGCGCTGAGGTCCCAGAACTCAGGCCCCCGCCAAGTGCCCGTGGGTCTCCAGGCTCTGACGCGGCTGCGCTCTCACCCGGTGGCCACGGGCAGGAGTGTGGGAGCCTCTTGGGGTAGAAAAGATTGCGGCATGCTTGGAGCAGGGCCTGAAAGCGGCTCTCCCCCCCTTTAGAGAAATGATGACGAGGACGCTCGTTCTGCCCAGGAGCTCGTCTCCATAGCCTGGAAGCTACGAACCGTGAGCCTCAGGGCCGGCCCTCAGCAGCCCAGTGACAGGAAGCAGGAGCGAGTTCACCGTTTTAACTGTTCGGAGTGTACGTCGGCGGCCCTCACCCCACTCTGTCCCCCGTGCCCGGGAGGCAGGCCCCTCTCTGTCCTCCCCCAGCCCTAGAACCCTCCATCTGCTTTCTGTGTCTATGGACCTACCCCTCCTAGATCTTTCTAGAAGGTGGTGCGAAGCCCACATCCATAAAATGTCCATACCCAGATCTGTCTTGGACAGGGCCCCGCGGGGCTGGGCGGGCAGGAGGAGAGGCAGGAAGGAGGTGCTGGGCCATGTCCTCCCAGAAGCAGAGCTTGAAGCTGGCGGCGGGTCCTCATCGTCTCTCCGGGAGACGATCCCAGAAACAGCGGGAGGTGAGACCGGGCGGGAAGGAGGTGCGGCCCCAGCAGGTGCCCACTGCGGCCAGCGTGGGGGTTCGGTCCCGCTGGGGGCCCCTGGGAGACGACAAAGGACCATCCTCAGGGTTCTCTCTCCCAAAGTGAGGGCAGGGGACGCTCGTCCAGCAGCCCCGCTCACAGGTGCCGAGGGCCCCCGGGGACTGGAGCTCCCTGTGGCTCCGGCCAGCCCTGGAAGAAGGAAGCCGATGGACGGCGCTCACCTTAGTGCCGCCCGCGACCCACCTGCTCCTGGGTGGTCAGGCCTGGAGCTCAGTGACAGGGGGTGGGTTTCGGTCACTCCTTCCTGAAGGTCGAGTTGTTCCTGATCTGGTTTCCATCCTGTCTCAAAGGTTGTCCAACTTCCAGTGAATGTTGCGATCTTACCATCGTCTTGATGAGCGCAGTACGTGAGTCACGGGTGGCGAGCGGGAACCCCGTCTGGCGACCGGGGCAAAGCCGGTGTCTCTAGTGTCACCAGAGAACTTGAAGCATGAGAGGTGAGAGGTCACCTTCCGAGACCCTAACCTCATGAACAGAAAGCAGCTCAGGGGTGTTCGGTGAGAGTTCCGAAGGAATCTGCTGGTTGTGGTGAATTCGGCTTTGAAAGGGCTGGTTGGAGCGGGCGGATGGCCTCGTGACCGTGTCCTCGGGGTAGAAGGTTCACGGGGACGTGTGGCACCCGCAGCACCTCTCAGGAGCCCCGCCCCCGGCGATTACAGCAGATGCTCTCCGGTGGGTTTAGACAGGGCACAGCCGTCCAACTCCCCTACCCCCCGAGCCGCACCCAGCACTCTGTCCTGTCATTACAGAAGCCAAGGGGGTGCGTGGCTCTGAGGATAGACTCCGGACACTCAGATTAATCATGCCGAACACTTTGTCTCCTGCCCCAAGCCCAGCTGAGCACGCGACCCACGTCAGGGCTGATTGCCCTCTGTCCTGGAACCTCGTCTCTCGGATGGAGGGACCCAAGAAATAGAGACTAGTGTGGGGGTCATTATTTCCAGACTCCGGGCTGGTCCCCAGCAGTCGAGTCATGTTGGTCCCCTGGGGCCTGTGGTCTGGACGAGTATGTGAGTATGCGGATGGTCTCCTGCTGATCTAGTCTTCTCTGACTCCAGCTCGAGCTGGTTCCTGTGGCCTGTGAGCGCAGAGCCTGGCTTGCCCTGCCGTGGTGTGTCCTATCCCTCCGGCACCATCTCTGCCTCGCCCACACGGGGTTACAGGGTCTCTGCACTGTCTGGGCTCACTTACGGGGCAAGCTTCCCCAGGCCAGGCTCCTGTTCTCTATATCGCTCTCACCCCGTGAATCAAGAACAGTGTCTTCATTTTGTAATCCCTTTGGCAAATGCCCAGGGAGCTCTCACCACGGGTCAGGCGCTGCGAGGAACTTTGGGGACCAGGTGTCGAATGCTGAGCCGTCAAGTTGCCGCACGACTGGAGGAAAGTGGACTCACATACACAACGCGCTGTAGGCAGGCTTGACCGGGATGACGTCCCAGGGGACATGGATAGTCGCGCCCAGGGCAGAAGAGAGGGGTTCCCTCCGGCTGTAAGGGGCCAGGAAGAGGGTGCTGGAGGGGTCGGCGTACGGCGGGTGTTGAAGGGGGCCGCGCTGCCCGCCGCGAGGTTGCCTGTGGGTTTGAGCTGCGGCCGGGGAGGTGGCAGAGGAGACGCAGAGGCATCGCCTAGTGTGGGGTGTGTAGAGGCCATCCCAGGAACGCGGGGGCAGGCATGGACTCGCAGGCCCTGGGAGCCCTGACAGCCCGATTCGGAGCCTGGACGTTATATTGTAAGCCTCAAGGAGGACCCGACGTGATGTTCTGAGCCACAGGACGGCAAAACCGGCCACGCGAGTCTCATTGGGAGTAAACTGACTGGGGTCCCTGGTCCGTGGACGGCCTGGTGCTTCCTCAGCTCCCGCGCTCCATTCCAGGGAGGTCGGCGTGAACGAGGGACAGGATTCCTGAGTGCCGGGATGAGGCGGTCCACGCATCGGCCCCGTGCACGGCACGAGAGGACACTCGACGGCGGCTCATCCCGTCCGCGTCCTTCTGGTCATGGCAAGCACGCGTCTGCGGAAGGGGCCAGCATGCGCTCTGGCCGTGGCGGGATCGTGAGGTGAGCAAGGAGCATCACGTCGGGTCCCCGGGGATTCCCGGTCGCTGCTCCCCATGGCCCCAGGCAATTGGCTTCCATCTCCTTTGCTGCCTCCCACGACCTGGGGTTCTGTGAGCTTTAGACGCACCGATGTAAGACGCTTAGCACCATGCCCGTCACCCACCAGGCATGAAATGCGTCTTACCTGCCCTTGAAAATAAGCTTTGGGCCTCCCAGGGGGTTTCTCCCCTGGCTTTGTCAGCAGATCGGCCAAAACAAAGGGAAGGTTCCTTAGAGATCCGGACTCCCTTGGAGAGTTTCCAAGTCTCCATCCTTCCAACAGGGGAGAACAAAGGTGAGTCTGTGACCCTGGATGGCGTCCGAGGCCAGCATCCTGCCTTCTCCTGCCGCTGCTTCCTGCCCCTCTGTCCTTACCCAGCATCAGAGGCCTGGTCCTGTCTCCTTCATGGACGCGTGCAGGGCCCTCTCGGGACCTCTGGGACCCCTCCTGGAAGCAAGCGGAGATGGGCCTGCGTCGGCGGTTTCCTGCCTTCTTTGTTGTTACTGTGATGTGTGGCCATTAGGGACGCCTCTGCTCCAGCGGAATGTGACGGCCCGGTCTGCGCGTGAGACGAACTCAGAGGCGCTGTGGCCCTGGTGGGGCTCCGGACAGGAAGCTGCCGAGCACGGGAACAGGTGCGCCCCGCCCCCGCCCCCGCCAACCTGTGGACCCTGCGTCCAGCCCGTGAGCGCGGACTCCCCGGGGGAATGAGTCACTCAGGCTTCCTGCCTGGGTCTGAGCCGAGCTGCGGGCCTCACACTCTCCTCGCCCATAGCGCCTCTGTGGGGAGTTTCGTAAGTCTCACTTGAACGTGGAAAGCTGAGAACTGGCTCTTCTTCCTGTGATCCGGCTGTGATCTGTGTTTCTAGATGCAGCAGTGCCCGCCGGCTCCACCTGCTGCCTGCGACGGGGGGAGAGCGATGGGGCAGAAGAGAATCGTACGGATGGGGACCCGGGTTACTTCCAGAACACGGCGCAGCTCGGCGCCAATGGCGGGGGCCGGCAGGTGATGGGGAAACAGACACTGCCCTTGGAACGGCCCCCATCTTTGGGCTTCCCTCTCCATCATCCCCTTAGTCAGCCCCGGAACACAGAGATGCCGTCAGTTGGGGGCTGAATCGTGTCACCCCAAAGAGACGTTGAAGTCCTCACCCCCGAGTGCCTTGGAAGATGAGCTGCTTTGGACAGAGGCTCACTGCAGATGCACTCAGTTAAGACGAGGTCACCCTGGAGTAGCGCCGGCCTGTAACCCAGCCTGGCCGGTGACCCCACGACAAGGGGAGACGTGGACACGGGCACACGTGAGGGGTGATGCCATGGGGTGGCGGAGGCAGGGATGGGGGCTGTGCCCAGCTGGGCTGCCAGGGGCCCTTCCCAGAAGCCGAGGACAAGGTGGGGCACAGAGTGCCCCCACAACCCTGGGGGAGTGTGGCCTTGTCGACCCTCTGGCTTCAAATGCTTTGGCTTCTGGACCCTGAGACAATACATTTCTCTGGTTTCCAGCCCCCGGCATGTGGCCCTTTGGTTGGAACAGCCCCGGGGAGGAACCCTACGCCTTCTCCCTCTGTCCCTTCCAGCCCCCGCGTCCTGCTCCCAGCTCAGGACTCTACCTGAGCTCTGGGTGCCCCCCCAACCCTGTCCCACCTTCTCAGAGACGCTGGTCCTCGAATCAGGTCCCCAACCCTCTGCACCTTCAACTCGCCCCCTCACCTGCAGCAGGTGGAAGTGCTCTGGCCGCACCCCTCCCCCGGCCATCTTCCCCACCCCCGACCCGTCTGGACCCGGGCTCTGTCCTCTCGCCCCGTTTCAAGACGACATCTTGAGAGGAAGCAGATGCGTGTGGCCTTTTCCTCACCCTGCTCACTGGCGGGCCACCGGGATCCAGCGTCTGTGCTCCCTCTTCTCAATCCTCAGCAAGTCCTCGCTGGCATCCTGGTCGCAGCCTCTCCCACCCTCCCCCATCTCGCGGAGCGACCTTCCCGCAGAGCACTTCCGTTTCCAGCAGGGCTCTTGCGGTTTCCTTCCTGCTGCCCGCAGTGCTGGGTTCGTTCGTTCTGACTCGGTGTAGGTCTCCCTCCCTCGGCTCCCAGCATCACTATGTTTTGTCTCTCTAAACGTCCCCCACGGGCCAGGCAGAGCGGTCCACACACGTGGATTCTGGGTGCCAAGGAGTTAACAAAGGTGGCCGGAGCTGGTGAGGACACCGCAGGGAGCCTGTGTCTTCACGGTCCTCGGAAGACGGTCCAGAGGGCATGTGCCAAGGTCACGAGCCAGCGGCTCCCTTGTCTGCCTCGCCACGGTGCCGTTCACCCAGTAACTCTCTGATGGATGCCTTCCGCTTGTGAAACGTCGATGGGACAGTGAGGCAGGTCCTCGGTGACGACCCAAAATGAGACAGGGACACAGCTCCTGTTGGTGGCCACTGGTGTAAGGTAAGCCCCAGTGGCTTGAAGAGGGGTTAGGAGTGAACACGGCCGGGATTTCGTCCTCGACTGTCCCCTTGCCAACAAGTCTGACTGTGTGCGCGTGCACATACACACACACGGACCAGCCTACACCCTTGTGATTCAGCTGTCACCCGTGACCACCGGCTCCCACGCTGGGGCCTCGGTGTCAACACTGGGCTGATATTTGCTCCTTGGAAGAAGAGTCTCCTGGTCCCGCGGGCTCGGGCAGCCCCGCTGCAGGGTCTCCTGAAGCCCCCGCTCTGCCCTAGGACAAGGACAGAGTCTCGGACGCAGAATACAGTCTTCTCCTGCTGCTCCCACGGTCTCTCTTCAGAAGGTGCAAGAAATAATGTCTTGTGGAAAACAGACTCCAGCCCAGACTTCTCCCTGCGGCCGGCAGTACGTCCAATTGTATAGATTTCTGCGGAACCCTCAGGGTGCGTGTGTTGGAAACCAGCCTCTCTGTCCTCCAGGGCCCGATCCCTGTGCCCAGAATCACTCTCCTAGTCACCAGAGACCGAGAGCCAACATCTGTCCTATAGCTTTCCCCTCCTCTCTGGGTCTAATGCAATCTCGGGCTTCCTCTGATCCGATTAACAGTCTCGGCTCTCTCTCCTGGATGCGTATGTGAGTTCCGTTCTTTCTTCGTCTCCCTCCTGGACAAACACGGTGGCTTCCCAAGTGACTCCCTTCCCTCCAGACTCTCCTTTCTCAAATCTGCTTGTCACATCTGCATCAGGATGCAGAGCAGGTCCCATTTGCCCAACACCCTTCCCTTCCACGAGTCCCGCTTGCCTGGGGGCTAAAGCCCCCCCAGTCTCCCCCACCCCCGTCACAGGCTGCAGCGCCCCTCCCCCCCCGCAGGCTTCGGCTATCCTGAACTTCACGCGCTCCCTCCTGCACGGGGCCTCAGCTGTCTTCGTTCCTCCTTGGCTGTCCACCCCCCCGGCTCTCACGATGCAGCCAAGGGGTCTGGGGAGGCTTAGCTGTAGGCACCCATCCCCTGTCAGGTCTGGGTGCCCCCACCCCCAAGCTTGTCCTTCCCACCAGCTCCGCACAGTCATGACCGCACACCATGACTCATGTTCGTCTCGAGACCGACTTTGAGGCCCTGGAAACCAGGAGCCACGTCTCAAGTTCTCCTTGCGGGCTGCACACGGGTGCTCCCGAGGGAGTCAGCCAAGGACACGGGGACCCGCTCCGCACGGGCACGGTGCTCTTGTGCCGATGACGTCGTGGACACTGTCCCTGGCGACCCTCGCCTTCTAAATAAAATCTGGTCTTTAGAGCTGAACACAGAGCGTTTCTACAGAGTCTAGGGGATGTGGGTATCTGCCACGGATCGCCCCAATGGAACCCCCTTAGCCGCTGCTCACCGTTTACTCAGACGAGAGCCCCCTGTTGTAGAGCATCACCAGCCAACGCACATTCCCCTTTTCCGTAAAATCTATAACCGCGTGTCTGGCTGGTGGTCCCGCGGCAGTTCTGCTGGTGGAGTCGCCGGGACACATGAAGGCTGGCGAAACGGTTACATTGGGCTGATGCGAAGGAAGTCACCTTCCTGTATTTCAGTCCGGAGCTGAGTCTTCAGGAGTCTGCACTGTGATCGGTGCCGCTCGAGTCAGCTCAACGACACTTTGATTAAGGGTCCACTCTGCACCGTGTAAGGAACCTTGGAGGGGCTAGGGGAGAAGGAAGGGCCAAGAGGTGGCTCCTGCCCTCTGTAGCTCGCCGTCTACCGGGGAAGCAGAAATGACAAGCCGGTATAGATCGTGGAGGGAAGCAAGAGAGTGTGCGGAGAGGAAAGTCCTGTGAAGGGTTCTGCGAACCCATCCGAGGGCTCTGCATGGTGCAGGGTAACACGCAGGGGAATCAGGGGTGCGGTAGCCCCTTTAAAGCCCATCTCAAGGGCACAGGTAGAAGCAGGAGAGCAGCCAGAAAGAGGGACCATTAACGCCCCACCCCAGGGCTGTGTGCGCCCTTAGAATCTTGGGGTGTCATGCACCTCTGTGGTTGGTACGGGGCTGCGCATTGCACGAAGCCTCCCCTGCCTCCTCCCCATGCCTCCCTTCCTGCAGCTCCCACGTCTCCATGTCCTGCGGATGAACCACGTTCGCGGCACTCGGAACATGGTTCTCCCGGAGATACGGAACGGCTGCCGGCAGCAAGCAGTTCCCTGCAGGGGCCGTGAGACACGTGTGCCTATTTGCTCACACCTGTGAGCTTAACTGTGGCCGGAGATGGGCAAACCTGTCCCCGAAGGGCTTCTTGTTCTGTTAAGCAAGACGGAAGTGAAACATGGTGAAAATGGGAAGGGAGCTTCCCGCTTCCTCTGAATGACTGTAGGAAGCGGTCCCCGGGGGAGCTTTTCCTGAGTCCCCCGGAAGAGGCAGATCGGCCCCGCGGGCTCCACAGCAAGAGCCGTGTTGACACCTGGTCCCGTATGGAATTCAGATGAAAGCACCACAGAGCTCTGAGATCTGGGTCCCAAAGTCCCCAAATACTCTGACTTTCCCCGTGATGATGATTCAGTGCTCCTGTTTAGAAATAGCCATGTTCTTCAAACAACAACATTGTTTCTCGGTTCTTCATTTCCCTGCCTCGCCCGTCTGCGTCATTGGCCTCGGGAGAGCCGGTCCCTCCAGGTGGGCTTGGCGGGGCCTCCACAGTGCGTCTCGGTAACCTTCACTGGGGGGAGACTCTTCCTGGCCGATGTCTGTCTGTGCGTCTCCCAGACCAGACGGTGACCCTGTCCAGGCCGGGAGCTGTGGTCCTTCCAGAGACCAGGTGCTGGGTGCCGGGTGCAGGTCCCGGCTTGGGCGATGATGGGGTGTCGGTGACCCCATCCAGGCCTGGAATCTTCCAGAGACCGGGTGCTGGGTGCAGGTCCCGGCTCGTGGTGGGGGGAGGGCTGTTTGCTGAGTGAGCATCTGGTCACACGCAGTCTTGATGGTCAGGCAAGTGGATAATCCGGCAGCCGAGGCCAGCGGGAAGGAAGACAAGTGTGGACAGTGTGGGATGGAGCCCCGAGGCCCGTCCCTGCTGTGAGGAACCCCCGGAGGCAGACGCGAACTTGGGGCCGAGCTAGACAGAGCTCTGGCCGGCACTGCCATCCATCCGCAGAGGGTCCTACGGGACACAGATACGTGTTTCTGGGCAGGTGGACGAGTCAGAGAAAACCTAGCTCTGGAAGTCCCAGGCTCAGCCTCCTTGCCCCCTCCAGCCCAACAACACCCAGCAGAGGGAACCGAGGCCCCAGCTGGGAGGGGCACAGAAGGGAAGGGGAGGGTCAGGGAAGGATGCTGAGCAGAGCCACCTGGGCGAGCCCAATGCTCTCCTAAACCTCTGGCCATGAGATTAAATCTAGATCCTTCTTCCAGGGGGAGCTGTGGCTCCTGACCCTGACATCGCTCAGCCTCTAGCTCGGGGCCCTGCACGCCTGGGTCACGGACACCAGAGCTGGCTGGTGCCTGGAGGAAGGAGGTCTGCATCCTGTTTCTTGGCTTGCGTCTTTAGAGACGGGCTCACACAGACCCGCGTCCAGTGTCCTTGCCCCGGTCTCATTGGCTGTCACAGACAGAAAGGGGACAAACGTCCTATCCCTGGTCCTGGACAGGTGTCTCTGCTGGGCGGGACGGCAGGTGCTGACCAAACTAGGAGGCCAGGGGCAGAGTCTTGCCTCGCGGAGCAAGTCGAGAGCCTGGAAACATAGAGCAGCTATTTTCAGCCGCGGGTGGCCTGCAAACTCACATCCCAGATAACAGATCTTGCACATGACCCAACACTGAATCTATCAGGACAGGAGCTGTGGGCTTATTTCTAAAGCCTCCACTAACACTGCTTTGGCTTAGGGGGAAGAAAACAAAAGGGCCATGTGGCAGACGCAGCAGAGAATCGCGGTCCCGAGTCAGCGTCATCCGCTGACCGGCCTTTTGAGCAAAACATTGCATCCTTCCATGCAGGCTGCGGTGGGGGAGGGGAGGGGTGCCCAGGGCCATCGTGCGGCCTCTCAGCTGGGCGGGCGTCCCCGCACCTGCCGAAGCACTGGTTGGAGCACGCCCTTGACCCCGCCTGGCAGGTGCAGAGGCCCTCGGGAGACCCCGCTCTGCTGCCCTGCAGCCTGGCCTGGCATCCAGGCGTCTGTGCGTCCGTGTGAGTCACGCTTCCCCAGGGGGGCGGCCACCAGCTCATGTGCCCCTTCCGGCCGTGGGGGCCGCTGCTAGAGACGCTGTCCAGCCTGGTGCCCGTGTGAGTGAGCAGGCCGGGGAGACGGTGCTGTCAGGTAACCTCGCAGTAACGGCTCTGAGGAGCGTGCGACCCCCGACTTGAGAGGTTGGTGTGGAGCTGCTTCTTGGGAGGTGATATTACTCCCCAGGAAATCTGCTCTTCTGTTTTTCCTTTGTTTCTCTTTTAAGCCACGCTTGCAGTTTTCGCCTGCGCACCTACAGGAACTCCAAGCAGCTACTGCTCCCCAGAGACGGGGCCATTATTCTAGTTTGGAATCGGGGTGGAAAAATGAATATTTCAAACCGCATATATGCAGGCAATCAGTGAGTGAGATGTTTGATTGTTTGTTTTCCACATTTTTAAGATGTCATCTGCCTGCTCTGACTGGGAAGGGCCCTTCCCACGGTGTCTTCAGAGAGCCTCTCTGTGCAGCTGATACTGAGATCTTCATCCCATGGGGGAGGAAACCGGGACAGCCTGAGTCCCCGCCATCACGCGGCCGGGCCTCTGGGCACCAGCACGCGGCCTCGCCTGGTTCCTCCCCCATTCCGGCCGTCAGCCCACCTCTCCCAGAGTCTGCCTCGCACTTTCACAGCCTCAAGCTGGACGCTGGGAATACAGAGGCGAGAGCACGGTGTTCACCTTGGAGGACTTCGCAGTCAGCCCAGCAATCCAGAATGTCAAGTCAACATCTAAGATAACTGAGGCTACATTTTTAAATTGAAACTGCGACGGTGCGATTCTCCGAGCCGTCAGATGCGCCCGTTCCGTAAGGGACAGCAGAGCTACCAAGGCAGGGAGGACACCAACCCCTCTGGTAAGTGTCCCAGGCTTGCTGCCAAGGGGCACAGTCGACCCAGCTCTGTCCTGGCTCCCTTTGTGGCAGAGCAGGGGTAACTCTCCTCAGTCAAGGGCAGCATCGAGGACCTAAAACTCAGGCGGGTTCTGGGCTGTGGGGGTGATGACGGGTCCACCCAGGTCAAAGCCGAGATGCTTTCTGGGAAGCCTCCATATCGCCTGGGGCGGGGGCGGCTGGGAACAGGTCTGCTACCCCGGGCCGCAGGTGCGTGTGTGTGTGGAGGTGTGGGAAGGCGCCGGGGGCGTCTCTGGGAGGCCGGCTGGGGTTCTACCCGCCGCACGCATCCCATTCCCGCTCCCTCCCGGTGACCGCTGCCTCTGCTGGAGAGAAACGTGATCCATGGCACCTGCTGAGGGTCTGCCACCGTGGGGATTTGTGGTAGGGGAGAGGGACTGAGCTCAGCAGGGAGGGCCACAGGGACCAGGGAGCAGGTGGCCAGTGGACAGAAGTCCCTAAGAGGAAGCATCGGGAGGGGATTCTGCTAATTAAGCGACAGGACTTCTGCTGAAGGCAGCCCTGGGTGATGAGGGTCCAGGGTGAGGATGAGAAATGTGGTCCGATATCAGGGCGGGGGGTTCCCCTTAGGCGGAGCCTGTAGGACTGGAACTAAGAGAGCAGGGACAGAGCCTAGGCCGGGGCCTTGTCATCAAGAGGACGCAGAGGAATGTGTCCTGGCTCAAGGCGGGTCAGGGAGCATCTCTGTCACGTCCCCGGCCCTTGCCTCTCCTGGGGGAGCCTGCAGACCCACTTTCTCCTTCCCTTACCTCTGTTCTCCCTTCTCAGATCTCCCTCCCGATTCTCCGTGTTTCTCCTCGAGGAATCGAGAACAGACTCCGGGTCTGACTTCGGTTTCTGGAGGGAAGTCGGAGAAAACGGGCAGGCGGTCTTCATTTGCTCTCCTCCCCCAGGCAGTGAGCAGAAGCCGGCCCTGCACAGGGGTGGAGGGAGGGGCACGAGGGACGGGAGATGCTCCAAGACCCGGACATACAGGAGACCCCGGGTGAAAGGCTGAGGGGTTGTCCTGCGACCCCCAAACGTGGAAGGGCCACGCCTTGATGTGGGAGATGGAGAAGTGCCCAGGACCGAGACGCAGCAGGAAGACCAACAGCACGTCCCTCGTAGGCGGGCGGCAGAGGAGCGATCCCCCCTCCCCTCCTCCTCTCTCTCCAGGGGACATGAACCCCAGAGGTCTTCAATGCCAGATGCTGTGGGGACCTTGCCCTCAGGTGGCATTCTTACAAGTTGGAGTGGCTGATGTGGGCTGTGAACCCTTCACCCCTCGGGGGAAGCTGTGGGATCGGCGTTCCCTCCTGACTGTGGGCTGTACCAGGGTGGCCTTTGGGACCAGAGTGCTCTCAGCCTTTCCTGCCTACTTTGATGAGTTTCCCTCCCATTTACCGATGCAAAGGGATGGCTCTGCCAGGTTTTGGATTTTTTTTTTTTTTTCAGAGATTTGGTGTGTCCTGGGAGGAGGTGGGTTCAGGATCCTTCCAGTATGCATCCAAACCGGAACTTCGAGCGATTCCGCCTTGACATTCAGGAAACTGAACCCTTTCTCCTCGTATGCTAGTCTTCTCCAGTGGCCTCCGGTTGAATTTCCTCGTTTTCTTCTGAAGTTCTTCAGTGCACTTGTTAGGTTCGTGATGAACGATGGCCAACACTACTGTGAGCCTTCTCTTGACCTGGTCTGAAAGGCACAGTCTCTTCTTGGTTCCCGACAACAAGCCTTTGAGGAAAGGACCGTTATTAGGATCATTGTACTGAAGAATGTGACGTTCAGTGAGCAGGTCCAAGGTACCAGACGTCAGAGGTGGCTCTCCAAGCTGACGTATCTAGCTCTGTCTCTCATGTCCCACCGAGATGAACAAGATGTATCCCCTACTCCAGCTCATGGTCCCGCGGTGATAGGAGGCTTTTTGTTTCCACAGTGTGCTTGTTGTTTCTATTTCCTTATGGGTCAGTTTTGGTAACTGTTTTCATTGACAATTGTCTTAAAACTCATGGCCTGGGGAGTCTTACGATGCATCAACAAGCCATCGGGGCTGCTGTGGGACAGAGACTGTCCCTGGGGGCTCAGTAGAAGGGTTTTTGGTGGCCCTTGGGGTATGCCTTTAAATCACCTATATTCCTTTTTTTAAAGATCTATTTGTCCATTTTAATGAGAGAGTGCACACGCGAGCAGGGGTGGGGACAGAGGAAGAGCGAGAGTCTCAAGCAGATCCCCCCGCTGAGCAGGGAGCCTAATGTGACTCGAACCCAGGACCCTGGGACCGTGACCTGCACTGAAGGCAGAGGCTTAACTGACTGAACCACGAGGGGTTTTTGATCCAAATCAAAACTATTGGTTTTTGATAGATTTTAAAATGTTATTCTGGGGTGCCTGGGAGGCTCAGCCACTAAGCAGCTGCCTTCAGCTCAGGTCATGACCTTGGGATCCTGGGATGGGGTCCTGCCATCGGGGTCCCTGCTCAGTGGGAAGCCTGCTTCTCCCTCCCCCACTCCCCCTGCTTGTGCTCCCTCTCTCGCTGTGTCTCTCTCTGTCAAATAAAAAAATTTTTAAAGTATTATCCTTTCCTTCTTTCCTTATCTGTAATTAGATATTCATGCTTAGTCCTAAATTCGGAGGATCACTTTTTTTTTTTCCTGGTTAGATAAGTATTGCCTAGTTTACGAGATCAAGGAGAAGAAACAGCCTCTGGATGAACTTACCAACATTCCTTTAAAAAAAACCAAACTGATTATTCATTGTATTCCAATTATTCTTCCCTCCTCTTTTCGGTAGTGTTTTCCCCTCTGCCACTCATATATGAAGTGAAGTACTCAGTTTTTCTTTATTCCTTAGTAATAAATACACTTTGTATAATGACTTTGTTTTCATTATTGCTGAGGTATTGAAATGTAAGATTCTCATTTTGTTTTTCTAAACATTTCATAATTGCTACTTATTTTATTTTAATTCTAGTATAGTTAATCACTTGTGTTATAATTGCTATAATTTTTTCTTTTACCTTTAGTTATTAGGATTCTACTTTCTAAAGATTTTCAAGTCATTGGATTTAAAAAAATATTTTATTAGGTTTGGAAAATGAGCCCATATGGTTTCTACTTTGGTGAATTTCTTATTAAAATTTTCTTTGTAGTCCAGCACAGACCGCGTCTGACACTGAGAAAAAAAGGTGCAAGGTTTACAGAAGCCAGATTGTAATATAGATGTGTAAAATTTTATTTTTTTTAAATTTGTTAAGTTTTATTGTTAATTTAATCATCCAGGCCCTGTACGTTCTTGTTTCTTGTGTCTTTGTCATCTTTGAAGCCGAGGGAAGCACAGCGGTTCCTCTCACTGCTCTTCTTCCATTTCTTCCTTTTTTCTCAAACACACAGGATGTGAGGATATTTGTTAACAGTGCAACTTGCTAGAGGCTCAGGCCTCCGTAAAAGGCATTTCATAAGCAAAATTCCTATTCCTGCTGTCTCCGCTGTTTCACCCTGGAATGCTGCCGCTTTTTGGTGTGGATCCTGCAGTCTCTGTTTTTCTTCACACTTTCCTGATTATCTTTGCCCAGCCTTGACTTTAGCATCTTAGCAACTCTCTCTCTCTCTCTCTCTTTTTTAAGGTTTTATTTATATATTTATTTGAGAGAGAGAGAGAGAGAGTGCATGCCTGCAAGTCGGGGGGGAGAGCCGAGAGGCAGGGGCAGAGAATCCCCCGCAGACCCCCTGCTGAGCCTCGAGCCCAACCCAGGGCTTGATCTCGAGACCGTGAGATCAGGACCTGAGCTGAAACCAAGACTCAGAGGCTCCAATGACTGAGCCCCCCAGGTGCTCCTTAGCAGCTCTTTCTAAGATTATCGGGGTTCCCTGGCTCCCGGGAGCTTTGTTGTTGATGTTAGTACACAAAGTTTGCTCATTTTCCAGTGGGAATTACAGCCGCGAGAGCTGCTCCGCGGAGGGGCTGGAAGTTCCCCGCGGATCGCGTGTATCAGATTCTTACGGGCGCGTTCCTATAAATCCCAAAGCAGCAGGATCGTGAGGTCCATAGTTTTCTGTTGAATGAAGTTTTCCCTTGCTGCACTTTGCACCCTAGGTTTCCTCGTCAGCTAATGAAGTTTGAATTTAAATAAGCGAAAAACATACAACCACCTGTGAGGTTATTTGTGAACATTGTCCCATCGAGGGGGGATCGCTCCTGCCTGAATGCTGGTGTCCCCCTCAGATTCACAGCTTGACACCCCGACCTCCTCGTGCGGGTGTTTGGAGCCCCATGAACGGGATGAGTGACCCTGCACAGGAGACCCCACAGGGCCACTTACCCGTCCCCACATGAGGACACAGCAGGAAGGTGCCCATCTATGAACCAGGAAAGGAGTCCCCACCGGACACGGCATCTGCTGGCCCCTCGAGTTCGGATTTCTAGCCTCCAGGACCATGAGCAATCAATATTTTAGTCCACCTGGTCCAGCTTCCCAGATGGACCAAGACAGGATGAGGCCAGAGCTCCCCAGACACTCTAAGTTATCAGTTAGGGGACCTGTCTAACAAGTGGCAAGTCCCTAGTGTCCGAGGGGCCTCCTGGCATCACCGTTCAGAGCAAGGTTGGCTGCCAGCACCTGCGTGTGCTCCTCTGCTCAAGGCAATGCATCTCGGACTAGGACTCAGCCTCCACCTGTGCGTGCTCCTCTGTGAAATGGGCGTCCAGGCAGCTCCCCTCCTCAGGGGACGACTGAGCATGCGGGTTTGCATGAGCGCGTAAATGCCCAGCAGGCGCAGGTGCAGGATGACGCGACCGCGGCCAGCTGTCCCTCATGCTCTCCTTCCTCTTCCCCGCCAGCTCTCGCCCAGGCCCCCAGCGCTGCACACACACAGTCATCTGAATTAATTCAGCTGCACACAAGAGGCATTTTTCAGAGCAGCTGCTACGGTCCCGGTACCACGTTACTACTTGCTGGAGGGTCCAGAGTGATGGCGGGAGATGGACGTGTAAACACAGGGTGCTATGCGTAGTACTTGACAACAAACTCAAAATAGTAAAATCATCCTTCTAAAGCAGTGTCGTGCATGGGAGAGCCACACAGAGAACGGGCAGCTACGTTGCAAGGATGGGGGTGCGGGGGCTCTGCGGGAGGAGGGGTGCCGTGGACGGACTCTGGGCTGCGTGGTGTCGGACCTGGATTTGCAGGCAGGGAGACAGCACTCGGGGAGGCCCGGGGCATGTCCAGGCCACCTCACGCCCTCTACCTATAAGCGTCTCTCCAGGAAAGGCTCCTGCCTCTTCCTGGAAAGGCCAGCTGAAGCCTCATCTTCCCCAAGAAGCCTGTCCTAGCCTCTGTCCCAGCGGCTCACCTGCTCTGCCCCTGCTCTGTGTAGAGCCCCACGCGGAGCGAGCGAGTGTTGGGAGCTCAGACAGACCGGACAGACTGTCCCTGCAGCCCGTCTCCACCCCCCTCCAGCACACACCTGTAGGCGCCCGCTCCCTCCCCGTCCCCAGCTGCTGGATGCAGGCCCTGTCAGGTGCACGGGGACGATGGCCCATCACTCAATCAAATAATTAATGCAGGGTCCCACCACCCTGGTCATGAGAGCCCGTTTCCCACCAAAACCCCCTTTAGTCTTTGGGAGGAGTGATTTGTCTTTTGGGGGGCTCACAATCCACACTCCCCTTCAGGAATCTGAGGGAGCAGAAGGGACCTGGCTCGTGCTTACAAACCGGCTGGTGACAAAAGGGAAAGGGAGTGGAAACCTGACGGAGGCGGCCCTCACTGACGGGATGTCAAAGCCACCAGAGTCGAGCCTATCCATCTTGTTTTATTGTAGAAGTCCGCGTCGGCCTGCGAAGGCAGCCGGAAATTGATGGATGCGTTTCCCTGCCTTCACCCAGCACCCCGGCTGCCTGGGAAACCAGACCTCAGAGGAACAGGGAGAGGAAATTAAAACACCTTTCGAGGTTTTTCAGTAATGGCTGGTGGGGGGGTGCATTTGGGGGCTCTGGGTGTCAGCTCGCTTATGCTTAGTTTTTACCACGCTATCCATACTGAGCCATCACGGTTAAGTCTTCAGGGATGCAGTGAACCGGTCCACAGACCAGCTGCGCCTTAACCGGACCGCGTCCCTGCCCAGCACACTCTGCGCAGGGGGACAGATGTGTGGGCATCCTGTGCCCTCACGGGGGCAGGAGCCTATGGGGGAGATAGACAGACAGACCAGAACCCAAATTCCACGTCCCAGCAATGTGGCTGATAAGGCTGTTTCCCCCGAATATCTCCCCCGGTTTGCATGTGGTTTTTGTTACTTTTGAAGAGCACAGCAGCAATTCTAGTTTTTAACCAACCTTATCCTTTATGCACCCCCCATCATTGGTTACATGTGCATTTCTATTGCCTTTTAATTATTTGTGATCAAATTTTTTGAAATCTCAAATCCAACCAAAATTCACTGCAGCATTTGATGCGTGTGAATGACACGCCTTTCCTCTCCTAAGTGACTTTGACTTTGCAAACGTTACACAAAACCCCTCTCTCTGTGGTTTTTGTGGTTGTTTGTTACCCAGAACAGTGACACACACACGCGCAACATTGTGTAGCGGGTTTTCTCTTGTGGCAAAGCTGGAGGCTTGTTTCCTTGTTCACCTGCCACGCATCTCAGCCACGGGCAGGGGTAGCAAGTCCTCGGCCTCTCTTCTGCTCTTGTGTGTTTCTCCTATTTATGATTTATTTTTGAAACCCCTTTCAGGCTATAGATTTATTCAGGCTATTAGATTTTTTTATTCTTTATGATATCACCGGATATAACATTCAGGGAAGTCGTATGTTTTTTGCCTTACTCAGATTTTTTTAAATTGGTCCAAAAGTTTGATATTTTCTTGATAAAGATCACTCTCACAGAATGTTGATAAGTATATTATAATTTGTGTGTTTTCTATGATTTAGATGGGATTTCTTTTTAAATCTATTCTTTTAAATCTATATTTTGGTTAGTTATTGCCAGTGTCAGTTTTCTTTTATATGGTCAATGTTGCACACTTAAAAAATTAATTCTGGGACACCTGGAGGGTCAGTCGGTGACGTGTCTGCCTTCGGCTCAGGTCAGGATCCAGGGGTCCTGGGATCAAGGCCTGCATTGGGCTCCCTGCTCAGTGGGGAGCCTGCTTCTCCCTCTACCTTTCACCCTGGCTTATGATCTCTCTCTTTCTCTCAAATAAATAAATAAATAAAATCTTTTTTAGAAAAAGTAAATAAACACACTTACTACCACTATGTGCTCTGCGGATGGTCACAATGGCAAAATGGGAGTTAGACAGGTTTTATTGCAATTAAGATAATGAGTCCCCTTATCCTGTATTTCACTCTCATGCCCCCTCTAAGGCTACCAGAGAACATTTTCATGAATTTCATCTTACACGTTTACAAACATACATATGGAACTATGAGAAATTTAAGGTGTTTTGTGTTTTCTAAAATATCCATTCAAAGTAACATTCTGCATGAAACATTCAGCAACTTCACATTTATTAACATTGTTTCCCTGTGTCTGTGTTTAAATTGCTGAATAGATACAATGTCATCCTATTAAGATACATTGTATTCACTCATTTTATTCATGGCTGTGGAGGTGCTTCTCAATGTTGTTTCTGTTTCCAACAGTCCAGTAGGGTGGCCGCTTGCCGATAGAACATGTGCCAAAGATTCTCTGAAGTGTTTGTGGGGGACCGAGCTGCAGGGTCACGGTGACCGCGGGCAGTTATCCTGAGTCGTGTCCGTTTGCTCGGAACGCCGCCACGAGAGCCACACACCTGCAGGACAGTGTGCAGGCGCCGGTCTCCCCGCGGCCCACCAAACCTGCTGCTGACGCGAACATTTGTTGCCTCTCTGATGGGTGTGACATGCTGTCTCGTTTTTATTTTAATTTGCTTTTCCTTGGTTACGAATGAGCTGAAGTGTAGCTTCATGCTTTTATGAGTCTGGGCACTCTCCTCCTCCCCCTGTTTGCTTGTTTTTTAAATTTTAGGTGGTTTTTGTTTTATTTTTATTTCCCCCTTTTTTCTCTGAATTCTCTTGCTTCTCCCTTTCGGTTTTTCCCTAGTATTGTTTAATTTCCTTTTTCTCTGGATGTGATTTTCTCTTCCAGGAGTGTTAAGTTCTTTCCTACCTCTCATTTTCTCTCCTCCTGTCTACCTCTCTCATGGTTGTAATTTCCTCTTTGTCTTATTTTTAGCTTCTGTATCTCTGAGTTTTTTCTTTATAAGATGTATTATGAATTTTTAACTAACTTCTTTGTGATCTCAAAATATTACCTATACAACATGGACTTTTGTGTGTTTATATTTTATGACTTAGTATGTGATTATTTTTTTCTTTTTCCTCAAAAAGAAGTAAAATTTCTGTTGTTTAGCCTTCTGGCTGTGTGATAGTTTGTTATGGCAGCATGGTAAAACAAGGGTAAACACTTAGTCTGTGCCGAGAACTGTACGAACACCTATGACATGTTCCTGTCCCCATTTTGTGAATAAGGAAATTGAGTCTCAAGGGAAGTGAAAATGGCTTGCGCTAGATCAACAGCTTGAAACCGGTGATACTAGAAATTAAAATCTGTTTTGACAAGTGCTGGCAAGGATGGAGAGAAAGGGGAACTCTCATGGACTGTTGGTGGGAATGCAAGCTGGTGCAGACACTCTGGAGAACAGTCTGGAGGTTCCTCAAAAAGTTGAAAATAGAGCTACCCTACGGCCCAGCAGTCGCACTACTGGGTATTTACCCAAAGGATACAAAAATACATGTGCACCCCGATGTTTATAGCAGCAATGTCCACAATAGCCCAAGTATGGAAATAACCCCAGTATCGATCAACAAAGGAATGGATACAGAAGATGTGGTATCGATATCTATACACTTTAAAAATGTCTATCTGTATCTATCTATAATGGAATATTACTCAGGCATAAAAAAGAATGAAATCTTACCAACATGAAGAACATGGATGGTCTGTAGAGTATTATGCAAAGTGAAATAAGTCAGAAAGACAGATACCATATGATCTCACTCATATGTGGAATTTAAGATAGAAAACAAATGATCATGTGATAAAAAGACAGAGAGACAAGCCAATAAACAGACTCTTCACTCTAGAGGACACGCTGCTGGTGACCAGAGGGGAGCTGGGCAGGGGACGGGGGATACAAGGTATGGAGATTAAAGAGGACACTTGTCCTGATGAGCACTGTGTGATGTGTGAAAGTGTTAAATCACTATATTGTACACTGAAACTAATGTTACACTGTATGTTAATGTCACTGGAATGAAACTAAAATGAAATCTGTTTCCAAATTACATGCTTTTCCCTCTATATCCTGCCTCCTAAGAAATTGGAAGAAATTCAGATTCTGGTTCCTTTAAGTGGAATCTGCTTTCACTTCTCTGCAAAGCGTGGAGTATTATTTCATTTGCTCATGCTGTTCATGCAACGGTTCATGCTGTTCCACATATCAGTTGTTCAGGCTGTTCCCTGCACCACGGCATGCTCTCCCACATCAGTGTTCATGCTGTTCCATGTGTCAGCTCTTCCTGCTGTTCCATGCACAGTTCGTGCTGTTCCCTGCACCAGGTCATGCTGTTCCACGTGTCAGTTGTTCATGCTGTTCCATGGAACGGTTCGTGCTGTTCCATATGTCAGTTGAACCCACTTCCTGTAAACATCAAGGAGAGCATGAGCCCCCCGCTCCATGGCTCTGGTTTTGGGGTGCTTCCCCCTATATGTGTCTCACCCCACATCTAGTTCACGGCCGACACTCTTCAGATCCCAGTCTTGGCTCTGCCCATGCCGGGGCCATTTCTGACCCCTGCTCTTGCCTCCCCAGCACCCTGCATTCCCTCTCTCCCCCTCCTCCCTTTCTCTCCCTTCATTTCTCAAGCGAGGAATACTGTGCCTCCTTTCGTCATTATCCCAAACAGTCTCCACCCCAATCTGCAAACTGTGCGGCGGTCTGGACCGTGCCTCCTTTCGGGGCGCACAGAGCCTGGCACGGGGCGGAAACCCCCCAAGCTGTTGAACAAGGGGCTGATGGAACAAATGAACACAAGGAGCCTCCTTCCCCATCCAGACTTACTTGGGGGATGCGCCCAGTCCCGCCGTGGGCAGAGCCCTCTTGCAGTAGCAGGAGTTGGATCTCCAAATGTCACCTCCAGAAGGTGGAGGACGAGCAGCACCACGCTGGGGTCCTCGGGCCTGGACTGGAGACACAGCTCTCCCTCCTTCCCCACTGCATGAGAAACCCAAACACTCTGGGCCCCCCTGTCCTCACGAGGAAAAGGAGGACGTTGGCTGTTCTTGTCTGGGGCTCCCACCTCCGGCGATTCTGTGCCTTCGCTGTACCCAGGGCCTCCTGCTACAGGCAACCACGGCGACCACTGTGATAGAGCAAGGGCCATGAAAGTTCTAGGAGGACTAGCTCACCCGCACGTCGTAGACCATAGCCTGGGGGCCCTGAGGTTCCGAGCGCATGGGGCTGCAGGCAGGGGCCAGCTCCCGGTGCCAGAATCGAGGGGAAGAGGAGGCCAGAGCCTCAGCCAGTTCCGAAGGCCAAAGCAAGGATGATGCAGGCCACCCTCTGGGGTTTTGGGGCCCCAGGCTTCCCTCGCTCAATTGCTCCCCACCCCCGACCCCGTCCAGGCCGAGTCCGTGCCGGAGCGCCCGCGGCCCTCCCACTGTGATGCAGTGTGCCGGCCACCTCGAAACATTGTCTCAGGCGCAGACACGGAGGTGTGGCCTAGACAGAATGATTCTGCCTCCGAAGGGAAGCCCCACAAATCCTTGAGTCTCGCAAACATGGGCTCATCAGGGGGTACAGTGGCTAATGAATTTAATGCGGGTGATTGCGACTTCATGCACACCAACAAGACAATCTGAAGTTCTGATACGCATCAGTGGCTCTTGATCTCCTGGGAGCCTCCCGGAGTGAGATGTCCCTCTGTGCTCTAATACAAGAGATCGGTTTTCAGAGCAATGGGGGTCTTTGAGTCCTTGCCTAGCCCACAGCAAAGCCATGTGGGCACCTTCCCATGGCTCTCCCCTAACCACAGATAAGAGCAAGAGCCCACCGGCAGGGAGGAAAGGGCCTCACACCGATACAGAAGACGGCTGTCCGGAGGCAAGTGCGCTGAAGTCGGAGCCGGCTTGGAGCACGGTGTGTCGGCTTAGGAAGCTGCAGCCTGTCCTAAGGCACTGGGAGCCCTGGGCTTAGAGCCTGGATTAAGGCAGTGATCTGGGGCCATCCATGGACCCGTCGAGTAGGAGGGAGGGCATGAATGAGAGCCTCAGAAGCCCCGGGGCTAACCGGGGAGTGCAGGCAGCCGGGGCGCTGTTGGGAGGGGCACCAGCCGAGTCACACTTCACCAGAATGGTGTAGCCCCAGGGAGGCCTCCTAGCCATGTGCCTGTCATCACTGATCACACCCCGAGCAGATGGGCGGCGGGGATCTGGGACACGGATGTGTCATTTGACCTGTTCCGGGGACTGTCATGTGTGAGCCAGTTTCTCTGGTCTCCCAAAAAGTCCGACCGCCTTGCCGCAGCAGGTTCGTGCCGCTGTGAGCCAATAACCGGCAGGAGCTACGGGGATGTTCTTCTGTTTGGATGGTCAGGGCTCCTTGCTCTCCGCGGCCCCGCACTCCCGCCGTCACTCGCTGCGGCCACCTTGCTGGTCCTGGTGGGCATCTGACTTTCCTTCTGTTCCACCTGGGCACGTGCCATGCCTGGCAGTGAGGTCCGCAGGGGCACGGCGTGGTCCCCTGTTGCACGGGAGTCTGCTGGACACAACCACCTTTCTCGCTCACTCGACAAACTGAGCCGTTCAGGGCTGGGCTCCATGCCTGTGTTGGGAACCAAAAGGTGGGGACATGGAAGACCCCGTTGTGTTCTTAAGAGTGTACAGTCTTGGGGGTAGTGGGGGCGTGTGAACAGATGATTGAAACCCAAAGTGATTGCCATCAGAGCCCAGAAGCCGTGGGTAGGAAGTGATTAACCCCTGATGTGCCTGCCTAGTTGGCCAGAGTCTGGTCAGCCGTGCTCTGCCCACAGTCCTGGGGCTGCACACCTGGCCAGAAGCCAGGTTCCTTCCTTTGGAGGAAGATCTCCCTCATTGGTCCAGCAGGATGAAAGCCCAGAACATAGCCACAAAATGTTGGCCCATATACAGAGTACGCGCTGTCCCAGTGCTTTAGAGACAAAGGCTGGGATTTCGTTTGCATCTGGAGCAAATCATGAAGGCAGATGAAGACACGAACAGAAGAGTTCAAGGGCAAGGTCAGAAGCGGCGGGAGCAGAACGCAGCAGAGAGGCGAGAGTGTCACGGATTTCGTGGCCGGCTCCCGACTCCCACCCGGCTCCCAGGGTCGGTTTCCATAATTTAGGGACCGCAGGGCTTTGGTGGCAGGGCCAGTGTGTACACTCCACAAAACGTGTGTGAAGCTCACAGAGAGGTGCCTGGCTCCCGGCTCCCGGCTCCCGGCAGCGGCTCTGCCACGTGGTCTCTCGCCCTCTCCTCTCCTTGCTCATGAGGAAGCTGCCAAACGGGGTCCCGGCCAGCTCCGCGGCTGGGACGTTGCAGCACCATGGACAGTGCCCACGCCAGCCTCTGCCTCCCCTGACACAGGCCTTGGGGTCCTGACACGTGCCCGCCTTGATAACACTTAGCAGAAAAGCCAGAGAGGTGGAATCCATCCTCGGGCCACGTGGCCCGTCAACGACGATGTGTCCCCTCCTCAGTTTCCCCATGCATGACCCACCGCGCAGGGACGGGGTCCGTGTGAACGAGCGCACAGCTCCCACTGGCTCAGCCCGCCAGCACTTCCCGCGCTGTGTCTCTCATATTATTAAAGCAGATATCAAGTGCCATTAGCATCCCCTCAAAAGCACAACGGCGTGCTCAGCCTTGGAGGAAGGTTGTGTAATTAACTCGAGCTCACTGGGACGAAGGCACGAAGCACGAGACTGCGGAGCCACCAGAGGAAGGACCGTCAGCAGCGCCTTCTTCGATGTTTGTAATTAGGGCCCGGCTCCAGCCGGCCTCCCGTGTGCCCAGCGCTTCCACCAGGCTGCAGACGGGTCCCCACGTCATGCTGCAACAGGCCGGGCATGGGAGCTGTGGCTGTCCCCGTTCCCACCAGAGAAAGTCGTGACATCCCAAGGTCACAGAGTTACTATGCGAAGTCTCCGGGATCCTACAAGATGAGTGACTGGCATGTTTGACTCACTTTGGGGGCCCGCCTCCCCCAAATCTATTTGGGAATCATAGTCTCTGTGACTATTACTAGCAGAGGAATCGGCTGGAAGGGAGGTTAGGGGGTGCATAGGGAGGAAGGCAGGAACGCGTTTGGAAATTAGAAGCCTACATGGTAAGTGTCACCGAACCACCAAAGGGAATCACATATCTCTTCACTTGGATCTGAAAAGCCTTGCCAAGGTTTTCGATGCATTTATTTTCTTATGGTTTCGTTGGACCGGAAAATTTTTGCCCTAAACCTCCTTTGCTGCCTGGAAAATAGTCTCTGTTCTCGAAGCCTGCACTCAGGCACCGCCTTCTTCAGGAAGCCCTCCCAGGTTGCTCCTTTCATTTTCTTCCCCGCCCCGGTCTCTGTCGGAACACTCCCCTCACACATAACTACGCCCGGAGGTCCTCCCAGGACACAGCCACGACCTACTGTGCCCCATGCTCCTTGCCCTGAGGGGGGGGGGCTTTGTCAGAGACCCCCAGCTACAGTGCATGAAGCCGTCAATTCTGGGCTCCTGAGCCAGACCATGGGCCTAAACCCAGGAGCCGTTAGTCAGCCTCAGGGAAACCCATGTCCTCCTGAACCAGAACCAGAACCAGGGCACAGGGGGAGCCCCGAGCTGTCAACCCCGGGGCCTCATCCCTGAGCGTGTTGTCTTCCTGAGCAGCAGGGGAGAAACTCACATCACTTGGGGCCTGTTCTGGTGACTTGGTTCCATCTCCCTCAGACCGCAGGGGAGGGCACACCCTGGGTGTTGGTAATTGGAACAGATCAAGCCAGAACCGAAGACAGAACACAGGAGCTGGGGGAGGAAGGAACCCACAGCCGAGGTCTCCGCTCCCTCACCGACATCTGTATGAAGGTCAGCCGAAGGTCAGAGCGCAAAGACCCAGGCAGACGTGGACCATCTTGGAGACGGAGACGAGGTGCGAGTGGAAGCGACCATCAGACCCCCGGCCTCAGGGGCTGGCCAAGGTGCTCCCTGGCTGACTGCTGGCGCCACTGCCTCTCCTGGCCCATGGGCTTTCAGGGCGGGCAGAGCACCTGGGGTTAGTGCCTGGCCCCCCAGGAGCCTTCACAAGGGACCCAAGCTGTGGGGTGCAAGCCCCTTGCTCATGCCCCCCCAGACAGCGCTCCCACTTATGTCTGCCACGGCTCTGGGACTCTCCTTCAGGGTCAGTCACCCCTGAGCCCCAGCCCTTGTGCCTGCGGACACCCGTCACCTGACACCCTCCCTGTGTCACTTCCCCACTGAAACCACCTCCAGGAGGTGATTTCGCGGCTCCCTTCCAGTCTGCCTTGGGGAAACCCGAGCCGGCACGTGGGCAGGACGCTGGGCGATGGCAACACTGATCACTCGCCCTGGGGCCTTGTCTGCACCGGCGGGAGGACACTCCCACACGCCCGGTGTCAGCCACGCTGCTGGCTGGGGCCCCACATTGTGGCCGGCGCTCTTATCCGCCACCGGCAGGACTTCAGTTCCCCGAGTTTCTGAGAGAGATTGGCGGTCCCGATGGCCAGGACGCTGTGTAGATGTGTGCTTTCTCATTTGCACTTGGCCTTCTATATTTAAACACTCGTCTCCCGCGGCTGCCGGAGGGGGACGGCACGGAACTGATCTCAGCTGCTCTGAGCCGGGGCACCGCCGGCAGGGCTGGCTCTGGGTGGAGTCAGGATCTAGGTCCTTGTCTGTTTCCCTTGTTAAAGAATTGCTTCGATACACTGTTCCAACCCTTCTAGGTGTATCTCTAAGGCCTGAGGTCATTTTAAAGGCTTCATGTAACATTTATTAATTCTATCTGCCTTTATTAGCAGAGAAGAAACCTAAAAACACACCCTCTGCTACCCACAGCGTGAGGGCTCTTCGGGGACCCCGGGCCACTCAGGCCAACACCAACAGGGCCCCGGGACACGTCCCCTCCTGCCAACCACCTCCCTCTGCCTCCTCCTGGCTGGAGGGTAGGGTTGGAGTTGTTCAAACAAATGTAATATTTGCTAATTAGTTTCGAATTCAAAAAATCCATGTTGATCACAGACGTACCCTAAACCTTAGCTGAGAAGGCAGAGGTTTAGAGAGATTTCACTAGAGCCTTTTACTCCGTACCCCTGGGGATGCCGACATCTTTCTCCTGCTTTCTGACGGTTCCCAGGGGCATAAACCCTCCATTAAACCCAGCTCTGGTTTCCTGCTTTTCCTCAGACTGACAAGGCTCCCTTCTATTTTGAGTTGTCTAAACGTTTTCAACATAAACAGATACTGAATTCCATCAAATGCTTTTTCTGCATGTATTTGGAATGACCCTATCCAAAGGTTACATGACCTCTCCTTTATTAAAGTAGGGATTCTACCGATTGACTTTTGAATGTCAGATCAGCTGTGCATTACTGGAATAAAAAATACTTCTTGTGTACATCACAAGATTGCCACATTTTATTGAGGATTTTTGTTCCAATATCCCCAAAGAGACTGGCTTATATTTCATTTTTCTGGAAAGGCTCCCCTCAGGTTTTCTATCCCATTTTAACCAGCCTCACAAAAGTAGGTTGGAATTCTTTGGACCTAGGCTTGGATTCTCTTTCTGCAAAGTCTTCTGTTTCTTTTGAGTCTGTTTACATGAATTGGGTTTTCCAGGAATTTGTCCATTTCGAGTGTTTAAACTTATTGCTGCCACATTCTTCAAATGACAATTTGGGATTTTTCTTAGTGTTTGTGGGATCTTTTGGGATGTCCCCTTTCTCATCCCTGATTCTGGCACCATGTGTTCTCACCTTCCACTTAGAATAGTTTTTCCATGGGGTCAAGGACGTATCAGTTATCTCTGCTGTGTAACAAAATGTCCTGTGTCCATGGCCTGAACTAGAGCTTCTGTGTACAGGAATGGATTCTGGGGATGGCTTAGCCATAGTTTTGGCTCAGGATGTCATTGGAAATCAGTCATCTGAAAGCCCGACCGGGGTTGGAAGGTTTGCCTCCCAGTGAGTTCACTCGCATGCCTGGCACGTTAGTGCTGCCTGTTGGCTGGAGGTCCCAGTTTCTAAAAGACTCCGTTCTGTACCACGTGAGCCTCTGGGTGGGGCTGCTAGAGTGTCTTCACAACATGCAGCTGCTTCCCCCAGAGGGTGGGGTCTGAGTGGGAGCAAAGCCCTTGATAGACTCATCTGGACACCCCACATCAGCATGTGCCCTCCACTTCTCTTTAGAAGACCCTCAGCAGTCAGCAGCGCGGCCACACTCAAAGGGGGCAGAACCGGGCTCCCCCTGTGTGAAGATTGTCGAAGATCCGTGGACACATTTTAAAGCCACATCAAGGGTTTTCAATTGTATTCATCTTTCCAAAAACCCATTACTTGGCTTTGTTGTCTCCATTATAGGTCTGTCCACTCTTTCATTAATTCCTGTTCTTTCTTCATTATCCTGTCCCCCTCCCATATCCTCCTACGTGGCCAACTCCCTGCATCAAGTTCATCCTCTTGGACCCAGATGTGGGTCCTGTACTCCTTTGAGTGTTTGGGGAAAAAACAAAGGAAAGAGACAGGTGACACACAAAGCCCACTCTTCACTCGCACACTCACACTCACACACATTTTGTTGATTTGTTGATGGTTCAGGAGGGTCACAGACTCCCTGAAGCTTGTCACTTGTCGGCCTCAGCCTGCACGGTGTGGTTGCCGCGTCGGTTGAATGTGAGCTCTCGGCGGTGTTTTTCTGAACTGCTACCTTGTGGCCCTGACTCAGCCAGACGCTCTCACCATGCCCTGCTGACGCCCAAGCCCGGACTCCTGCTCCAGCTGGCCCACTCCAGGGAGTCGGCCCCGGGGCCTCGGCCCCAGAGCGTCCTCAATCCATCCGGTGCCAGAGCCATAACCTTGGTCTGCCAGGTCCTCCACGTGGGCTGCAGCCCTGGCATTTTGCCCAGTGGCTGCCTGGATGCTGCCAGGAAACATTCCTGAGAAAGGTCACTGCTCAAGGCCACTCTGTACCTTCAGGGCATCAACACGAGGACTTCAGCGGCCAGATTGCCGTGACCGCTTTGAAAGTGCAGCTTTGGGCTCTGTACTGGGACCGACATTCACCTTGCTATAACCATCAGCTGTCTTTGGGGTCTGAGTGATCCCAGTTCCCTCTGCTTTCTTGTAGTTGAGCACCCACAGCCACAAAAATGGTCTGTTCAGGCGGGAAGCTTGGCTGGAGGACCTGCTGTTCTTTTTCTTTAACAAAAAAAAAATAAAAAACAAACCAAAAAATTTATTTATTTATTTATTTGACAGAGAGAGAGAGGGAATACAAGCAGGGGGAGTAGGAGAGGAAGAAGCAGGCTTCCCACTGAGCAGGGAGCCCGATGTAGGGCTTGATCCCAGGACCCCAGGATCATGACCTGAGTGGAAGGCAGAGGCTTAACCCACTGAGCCACCCCGGTGTCCGGAACAGCTGTTGTCATGTCATTAGGTTGTCTTTCGAAAATATCAGACTTGTGAGTTTTTCATCTCTTTCACTCCTACGTTAAATTTCCTGGCAGCCATTCCACCACCAAAGCTCCAGGAAGGGGAGGGCACTGGCCTCTACAAGTCCAGGGTATTGGGGCTGTCCCCCTCCGGCGAGGAGAGGACGTGAAAAGGCTCTCGTTTCAGCCCGAGAGAACTGAGGGAGGAAGAAGACAGGCCGAGAGGCAAGTAGGGTGTGTCCCAACTCTCTCTCGGTCCCCGTGGAAACAAGGAGGTCGATTTACTGCCCCGGGGGGTACCTCAGCTCCTGGAGGGCAAGGACAGTGTCCTTCCCAGCGTGTCCTGGTCCCCCTCCAAGATCACAGAAGCTGACGGTGTTGGCTGGAGGCTCAACGGGGCCACAGGGGGGCTGTTGCTGCACTGTGGTCGGGGGCGCTGTGGCTCTGCACTGGATGTCCAGGAACCCGCTGGGTGTCAGCGCTGGACGTCAGGGGACGTGTGGCCCCAGAGAGGGTTGGGTTGGACTCAAGGCAGCAGAACTTCTGAACCCAGACAAAGGCCTTCCGACTCTGGTACCATAAGTTTCTGTCACCAGAGAGCTACAAGAGCGGGGAGGGACCAGGGAGGGGGACTGTGTGGATCCCAGGCCTTTCCTGTCACCCTTAGGTCCCACGAGCCACCTCTGCCCGACACTCCGAAGCCATCTCGGGCCTGAGCGACATGAAAGGGACACAGAACACGGAGCCTTTCTCCAGCAGGTCCTGAAATCTCTGACGGGGCTGCTTTGAATGATGAGATCAGATTGCGTTTCCTTATAGCCGTGGTGGTTTTGAGAGAGAAGCCGTGTTTTCTCTGTGACTCTGTCGCTTACGAGTTTGTAGTCCGGACGGGGCGATGGGCAAGGATGCCGCCGGAGCGTCCAGAAGAAAGGCCAGGGCGGGGGCTGGTCCGAGCTGACCCGTCCTCCTGGTTCGTCCCCACAGGAACCGGCCTCAGCGGCGGGGAGAGCTCTGTGGAGAGAGGTTTCCCTCCATGGGCGGATAATGGCCTCGAGAGAGCACTCAGCTGGCTCGGCCCCGGACGAGTCCCTGGGAAGTCCCCACACCCAGTCCCTCCCACCCTCCTTCCCTGCAGAGCTAGGATCTTGGAGATGCGTCTGGCTCGGGCTGGGGCTCTGACGGGGCAAGTCCAGAAGCTTTCCCGGCTTCTGGGCTAACAGCGGGGATTGGGACACACGCTCCCCTGGGGCCGCAGAAGGAGCTGGTAAAGGCAAACAGACTGAAAAGTGCAGGTTCCGCGCTCCCCCAGCTTCCGAATACCTCCCTGCTCCCGAGGCTGTTGGTGACCGACTTCAGGCACAGCCACGTGCGCCTGTTTCTCTGCACCGGGAAGACCCCCGGGCAAGAAAGTGTTCAAACGCAGCCTCAAAGCCAGGCTTTATGGAACATTCTGGAAAACACGTACAAACCTGAAGCTTAAAGTGAGCTTCCTGTTTCCATGTTTGGCTGGAAGTGACCCGGTCGTTCCTGCTGCCGTTGGCCGCGGGGGTGATGTTAGCCCACAGGGCTCCTTTTCCGAATCCCGTGTTTGGCTCTCCGTTGTAGACCAAACAGCCCCTCCTGGGCAGATGCAGTAACCAAACCACCCCCTGTGGGTGGGCAAGGAGCCGGCCCCCATGGTCTCCCACTGGCGTCGCCCCAGGAGCAGGGCTGCCAGCTCCCCACTGTGTCCTTCCTGCCCCGTGGAGCTCTGGTGCTGGTCACGGCGGACCACGGCAGCCGGGTCGGCAGAGAGGTCTGCTGCCGAAGGACGGCTGCACGTGGTGGTCTGCAGCAACCCCGTCTTCCTGCGGGGACACGGAGCCCTCAAGAGGAGCCACGAGCCCGCTCCTGGGAGGAGTGATAGCAGAGTCGTGGCTGGAGCTCGCTGCCCCTCCCCCAGGCCACCGCGGGCCGCCACACGAGAGGAGCCAGACGTCCACAGGAACAAGAGGGGCAGGGGATGAACCGGGGGGCTCCAGGCCTCCTCTGGAGCCCAGCCAGGGACAAACGCAGGTTGGCATCAGGGATCAGTGGGAACAGGATTCTGGCTCTGGCTGCTTCCCCTTGGGAGTGCCAGTGGACTCCCCTATCGCCACCTGCGGGGTCGGTGGAGCCCTTCTGCGGCTGGCCTGGGACGGGGGCGGGCAGCTCCCTGGCCAGTCTTTGAGGAAGGAGAACCAGGCAAGACGCAGGTTTCTCTCCCCTGCTCCCCCTGCACTTTGGCCCCCCTCCCTACCTCCCCACCCTCCGAGGCAGAGGGAAGCGTACCCCCAGCTCCGAATCAGGGGTGCCAAAGCCTCGCCCTAATGGGGCCCTGGGAGACCGTTTAAGTGGTGTTTTGCTTTCCCGGTACCTCCGCCCGACGGCGCTCTTTATTACTGTTCAAGACGCCGTCCCAAATATGCATTTCCTCCCCAACTCTGCCCCCTGCTCCAACCCCAGGGCTGCCCACCCAGCCCCCGAGTCCGGGGCTCAAATGCCCACAGGGCCGTGCAGTGGGGTCCTCTCATGTGCCTGGCTCAAAGGCCCCCAGAAGAAATAACTCCCGCACCATGGGTCCTCGGAATGCAGTTGTGTGGCCCTCAGGGTGGACGCTGGTCCCCCAATTTGGGCTCCGACTGGGCGAGGCCTCAGTGACAAAGCCCCTGTGAGGCACCCACACTGCAGGGGACCCTGCTCCGTACCCCCCACCTCACCGCGGCCCAAACAGGGAGCAAACAACCGAGCCCCATTTACAGAAGGGAAAAGAGAGGCTGAACAAGGTCACATGTGGGTGCGTGGCCGAGCCCAGGCTTGACTGTGGGTCTGGGAGCTACACACCCCACTACAGGTGCAGATGGGGGGTAAGGACAGAGCAGCATCCATTCCGCTCAGCCCGGCGGTGAGCCAACGCGGGGCAAGCCTGCCGGAGCCCCAGACCGCTCCGCCCAAGCACAGCAGGACGAAGCCGGGCACAGCGTTCCCTCCGCCGCGGAAACCCCGGCCTGGAGCAGACACTGCTCAGGCTAACGGAAGGCTTCTGCGCCCTGACCGGATTGATGGTTTAGGGATTGTTTAGGTGGCATTGGCCAAGCCAGATGCCACGGCCGAATTCTGTCTCCCAAAAAGACGTTGAAGTCCCAACCCCTGGTGCCTGGAACATGACCTTATTTGGAAATAGGGTCTTTGCAGATGATTAGGTAAAGGTGAGGCCGTTGGCGCAGGCCCTAATCCAGCATGGCTGGTACTCGTACAAAATGGAGACACTGGGACAGGGAGACACACAAGCCCCGGGAACGTGAGTACGGAGGTGGGGGTCATGCCACTGCTGGGTGGGGAGCACCGGAGTTTGCCGGCAAACCACCGGAAGCCAGAAGCCAGGCAGGAGCAGACCCCCACCGCCCTCGAGGGACCCCTCCCCAAAGAGAGCTTGGTTTGGGGCTTCAGCTTCCAAAACAGTGACACAGGACATTGCTGGTGTCGACGCCCCTCCTGTGTGGCCTGAAGACACGAATATGTCACAGCTCCACCACGTGTGACCCTCTCAGCCCCTTAGTCATGCCCGGACAAAGCCCCGGTGCCACCGCCCAGTTCGAAGGGACCAGCGTCACCGTTCGGGGCCAGGAGAGGCCAGAAAGTCCTTGGGCGCACCCCAGGACTGACCTTGCCAAGTGAGGTCAGCGCGAGCAGTGGGGTTCCTGGCTACAAGGAGCCAGACACGGCCCTGGTTGCTGCACCGTCCAGCGGGGGCAGGACGATGGTTGTGTCCTGTGCTGTTCCAGGGACAATTAGCATCCGGAGATTGGATTCATAATGGGCCACTCATTTTCTCTGCCTGTCACCGATGTCTGGGGGAGAATTAGAATTCTTAACCCTCCCTGCTCTAAGTGAAGGCATATTAAACTGTTTTGACAGCTTGGAAATGCTATTGCGGGTTCCTGATGAGTTCTCACGTCAGGACGAATTTGCAGCCTTGCTTTTGCTGCGGACGAGGCCCTGTCCCTGCTTCTCGAGCTGGGGTTGCAGATGATCCGGCTTCCGGCTCCTTCCGTGTCTACGACCGAAGGGGTGGCGTGTGGGGATGGTCCCCATGAGCCCGGGTGCGAGGTCTCAGGTCCAGAACTCCTGGGCCTGCTAGGAGCCCTCTTATTTTTGCTCAGAAAACCAACAGTGAGCTCTCTACGAAACACCGTGCACACGCGGCCTTCGCCAGTCTGCGAGGAGCCCTTGAGAACACACGGGGCGCTCCTGGCTCGGACCCGCTGTGGGCTGAAGGCTGGGGCGGGCAGGGCGAGAGTGCGGCGGGTGAGACCGTATCGCAGCCCTGGGTACACCCCGCTTAGCCTTCCGTGGACTGTCTCCCCGGGGCCGGTTACCCACACTTTCCTGAGTTTCCTCTGGCTCCTCAATAATGTGGAGGGAGGGGGTGGCAAGAGAAACCTTAGACGGTCTCTGCAAAGAGTAAGTGAAATGCTGTGTAGAGCAGGTCTCTGCTCGATGCCTTCAGCGCGGCGTCCGTGAGGACACGACTTCCTCCTCCTCCCTCGTCCCGCTCCCTGTCTTCAGCCAGAGAAGGTCTACAGAGCTCTCCCAGAAACACCGCTGACCACACACTTAATTCTACATTTTCGAGAAGCTGCATTTGTCTTTATTATTATACATTTATTTGAGAGAGAGACAGAGACAGAGATAGTGAGAGCGTGACGGGGGAGACGAGGGAGAAGCCAGCTCCCCGCGGAGCAGGATCCCGGTGTGGGGCTCGGTTCCAGGACCCTGGGATCATGACCTGAGCTGAGAGCAAGAATCAGACCCTCAACCGACTGAGCCACAGGATGCCCCAATATCAGCACCAGTGACGAGGTCCTTTACAGTGTCTCCCCGTCCCCAGAGTGCTGCACGCCCGTGTCGCTCTCCGCGCATCTCCCAGCACCCCTGCCACCTGTCAGGCCTCCGTCAGCCACGGGAGGCTGGCGCCCGGGTCCGCGGACGGCACAGCTCCAGACGTCCTTGCGACTCCCCAGGAACTTCCCCCATGCCAGCTTGTCCCCAGCCGCCTCCTGCTGGTCTCTGCCCCCTGCCGGCGCCAGAGCGGCTCAGCCCGCCCAAGGACGCTGGGAGGGACGGGAGCAGTCCGGGCATGGCAGTGAGGTCAGCCACTCTGTCCACAAGTGCAGTTGGGCAGCCAGGCCTGGGCCGCGGGGCTCCAGCACTCCCCGTCCCCTCCCCCGTCACGCCGCTGAGCAAGTGTTCCTGGCGGTGACGTCACTGTGAGCCCAGGGCTCCCATGACTTCTCACCCCACAGACAGGCTCAGGGTCTGTGTCCCCCGGGTGCCCTCGGCGGCCTTGCTCAGAGGCCCCCATCCTCCTGCGGGGGGAGACCTGTGTTTGGACTCAGCTATGTCCCCTAACATGCTTGTTAGGGGTCCGAACCCTCCAAGACCGCAGAAGGCGATGCACCTGGAGATCGGGCTTCTCCAAGGGGATGGAGGTAACATCCAGTCCCAACGTGGCCTGGGAATGAGAGCAGGAGGCTGGGACACCCAGGAAGGGACTCACGGCCGCACCCCGGGGGGAAAGGCCACGTGGGGACACAGGCAGACGGCGGCCGTCGGCAAGCCAGGGCGAGGCCTCAGGAGACACCCCACCTGCCTGTTTTCTGCCTCCAGGACTACGAGGAAACAAATCTGTCGGTGTCGTCTTACATCAGCCCCCATGCTCACCCCCTGCCTGCGCTTCTCAAACCGGCCCTGGCCCTGTGCCCGCCCTCAGCACCCCAGGAGAGGATGCTGCCCTACCCCTCCCTGGGACCCACACTTAACTAGGCCTCACTGTGGCCCTGGCTGGCCCCACAGGGACAGGGGTACGCACTCCCCCCACGAGCCCCGTTCTCCATTCCTGCAACTGGAAAACGTCCTGACACTCAGAATCCGGGACTCCCTGTCTGGTCTGCCTGGGTCTCTCCCCAAGGCCTGCTCTCTGACGCGTAAGCGCTCCTGGACCCAGGGGTGGCCTCGGGGCGGCTGCCTGGGGGGGAATTGGATGCACTGGACAGAGAGGCCGGCTCTCCACAGACGTGTCCTCCAGGACCCTCAGGGTTCCAGGTTGAAATCCTCCTGCCCCACATGATGGTTTTGGAGCTGGAGCCTTACGGAGGTCATGAGTGGGGAGCCCTCATGAGTGCCACTGCGCCCACAAGGAAAAGGCCCCCAGGGGACGGTGCCAGTCCCCTCACCCTGGGCTCCGGCTTCCAGAAAGGGAGAAGTGAAGTCCTGCTGGCAGCGAGACACTGTGAGGCGTCCATTGCAGCGTCCTGAAGGACAGGCTCGCACTCGTCCTGCAGCGGCCGTCGGGTGCTGTCCGTGCCAGCGCGAGGTTGGACGTCTGTGCCTCATGGCCCGGCCGGGCCCTCCCACTGGGCCCTTCAGGACTCTGCCCACCCTCCACTCCCGGCTTGGCTTCTGCTTACGTCCCAAACAGGGGTTTCCCTGGTTGCTAGAAACAGAAGCCTGGAGCCAGCTTACGCTGAAGGGCGGGGGGCTGGTGTGTGAAGAACGTAGGGGAACGGGGCGTACGCTCGGGGGCCGGGGTGCTGGGCCGCTGAGTGGACACGGGCTCGGCTTCTCCTCGGCAGGTGCGGAGGGGACGGGAGGCCAGCGCCCTGCGCGTCCAGACGTGGGGGTAAAAGGGAAACATGTGTTTCAGCAGACCGAGACTTGGACACGAACAAGTTGATTTTCATTTACTTCCAAAATGGCCCATAATTTCTGTCCCTGATCTCCGAGCCCCGCTCTGGCCGATGTCCTCGTCCTGATGCTTCAGAACTCACAGCCCCTCCTGGGACCAGCGCATCCAGAGCCTCGTTCACCAGCCCCTCCGGCCCTTCTCTCTCTCTGTGGATCCCAGCACCGTGGAAGGCTTTTCTGGCCACGGCTGTCCACCTGTGGCAGGAACAGGTTGTGTGGCCCACGTTCTTGATCAGGTCGGCCGGTACCTGTGGCCTCAGGCACTGATGTTGGGGTGTGTGGCCTCCTGCCCGGCACCTGGTCAGGGGGTACCTGGAGGGACAGCAGTGCCTTCCCTTGGCCTCACCAGCTGTGTGCACCTGCTTCAGCACCTCCTACGCCCAGAGAAGACCTTCCCCCTTCCAGGGGACTGGATCTTGACTCTTCTACTCTAAAGGTAGGAAAATGTGGGGACACCGGAGACAGAGAGTTGGCAAATAGTCTCTCTGCCCTTCAGTGGCTGTTTTCCCCAGCTCAGCCCTTGGTTGGGGGACACGCCCCGCCCGGCGTAGACGCCCGGCCTGGGAGTCTCCTGGACAGAGGGCGGAGACAGCGGAGTCATCCAAAAATCCAGATTCTGGGCTGCGGCCTCGCTGGGGACTACTTCAAAGCTTCGGCGAGGGACGGGCTCTTGCCTGTCACAGAGCGTCGCGGCTGCAGAAATGACGGGTCCCCGAGGCGCTTCCTACAGACTCTCCCACCATGAGAGGCAGTTCTCAGGCTGAGGTACAAGCCCGGCTTGGTTTTTCAGAAGTCGCTCAAAACATGAAAGTCCAGATGAGTCTCTGTTCGGAGGAGACGCGTGAGCAGCGGAAGCATGCTCTGGGGACAGAGACTTCTCATAGGAAGTACCTGAGATACCCACCCCTCTTCCAGTCACCGCAGTGACCTTTTTTTTTTTTTTTTTTTTAATCTTTATGTTCCTTTATTGGAGCAAGATTCCTGACCGGTATACAGTAATGTATTACTAAACATGACCTGTGCAGAAATTATATACTATCCATCTAGACAGGTTTCCATTACACTTTGCCTATCGATGGAATAGTTCCATTTATAAAGTTTTATACATCAAAAAGCTTTGAATTTGACCAGGCTGTCCATTAATTCATCTCTGAAAAAGTTAAGTGGCATTTAATTTTAGCTACTATAATTTACAGCATTAAAAGGCTTATGCATTAGGTAGCTTCCCAAAATGGTATCCTCTGCACAACGGCATTTAGCAGACCCGGATTCACACAGACAGGCCTCGCTTGAAAGCTATATGCTAAATAGCTAGTACTTTGAGACAAAAGTACTCCTGAGTTTCTTCCCACCAATACGGACTTCTTACTCTGAGAGTCTGTCTTCTCGGCCACACTTCATAGTACCCATGAAGACGCGCCAGTAACTGCCCTGCGTGTAACTTGGCATTAGAGCAGTGACCTTTTGAGAAGGCAGAGAGCTCAGCGGAGCTCTCGTCATGATCTCCGTTCACGCCCCCCCCCCCCCCGCCGTTTTCCCTGGGGAGAAAGCAAATGCATTTAAAAGACCGAGGCGTCTTGGTTTCTAGCAAATTCTAAAGCAGATGCATACTGGGGGGGGTCACAAAGAGGTGTTCCTGGTGCACACGGGAGACGGTGACCAAGGGCCTCTCCAGGCAAGCCTTCCGGGAGGAGCCCCCGCTCCCCGGCCACGGGCTCCCCTCTGCTAACTTCGGGGCTGTCCCTCGGGGCCCTGGGAGCTTCTGGAGTCATTTTCCGTGACTTCAAGGTCGCACAGAATATGTGTATGGGTGCTGGGCCCACCCTGCCCTGCCCAGCTGTACGGCACTCCTGTGCCTTAAGACCCTGACCACATGGGACTCCCCGCAAATGCTTTCCATTTCAGAAATGAATAATGAGCGAAGGGATCACATCCGTGGCTTTTGTGATGAACCACGGACTTGGATGGAAATTCTCCGTGAGCCCCCACCCGTCCGTCGGAATCTCCTGGCAAGGTGAAGGACTTCCCTTTGACCCTCGGAAACCCCCCACCCCTCACCCCAAGCTGGTTTCTGCCACACGTTTGGGGGGAGGTGGGAGTGGAGTGCAGGGCGTGGTCCCTCGTGTATGTGCGCATCCTGTGACGTCGTGACCTTGAAGTTAGAATCCCCAAGTGCCTGGGTGGCTCAGTCGGTTGGGCATCTGACTCCTGGCTCAGCTCATGACCTCCGCGTCGGGCTCCACGCTCGGTGTGGGATCAGACTGTATGCTCTGCTCGGTGTGGGGTCTGTGTGAGATTCTCTCTCTCCCTCTGCCCCTCTTCACCCTCTAAAAAAAGAATGAAAGAGAAAGTCATGCTGGTGATGTCTGCATCCAGAGGGTGACCCCCGGTTGCCCCCTTCCCCCTGAGCCCGCACACGACCTGAGCCAAGGACCTGGGGGATGGCAGGAGGGCAGGAGTTAAGAGGCTCTGCTCCCTCACTTTTGGAACCGATGAACCATGAGGCGAGCTTACCCTCCAGCGTCCCCCCCGGGGCGAGGACCCGGTTTTCCTCCCGACACGCGCATTCCCTGCCTCCCTCTGTAAGAAACACCTGCGTGGTTTCTCCTGGGGACGGGCCGACCAGCGCCTCCCATGTCGCCTGAGACTGTCCGAGTTCTGTAAAGTCCCACATCCCTGTAGCTCGTCCCCTCCCTCGGTCCAGGTCCCCTGGGCCAGTGCTTGCTCCGTCACAACAGGCACACCCGTCTCCGGGTCTTGGAGTCCGAGTCTCTGCTCCCGGTGGTAAATGCTTCCCGGCAATCCAGCACCTTCAGCCCAGGCGCGGTGGGGAGAGGAGGTCACGAGGGCCTGGGAGGGAACAGCACACGGACACCCGAGGTGACGCATCCAGGGGCCGGACGCCGGCGCTTTCTGGCCCGCGGGGAGAGACGGGAAGGTGGAAACCACGGGAGGAAAGGTTAGTACGGCCAAAGGCAAGAAATGAGGCAGGGAGAGCTTCAGGGTGCCCAAGTGTCAGTAAATTGAGACATTTGCTCAGGAGGCTGGAGACGGAAGGAACGGGGCATCCAGCGATGAGAAATCCAGCCGTGAACGCTTGTTGGATGGATGGCCAGGCAGACAACGTAACCAGGCTGTGAGACCCTCAGACAGGCTGGTGTAGGAAGGGTCTGCAGCCTCAGCCCTGGGCCAGAGGGGACACAGACCGCTGGGCTCAGAGGCCGACGCTGAGCTCCACAGAGGCCCAAAGGTTTCCACGCCAGCGACGGCTGGCTTTCACAGGGTCGCTCAAGCCAAGTCTAGTCGATTCGCTGCTGCGGTAAAGAAGCAGGCAGCGTGCCGGGGTCGGGCGTGGGTCTGGGCGGGGCTGACCGGCGGGGCTGACCGGCGTGGCTCTGCACAGGGTTCTGGAGGCTTAAACGGAGGGTCTTTCCACATAGAGCCCTGGCGGGACGGACAGCCCGGGACCATGGACACCGTGAGGGCAAGCGAGTCTTGACCAGTAAACAGCCGTCTGGAAAGAGGGTTGTTTTGTCTGTTCGGCGAGACCAGGTCTAGAGGAGGAGCCGGCTTCTTGTTGCTCCAGTGAATGAGTTTGTAGGCAGTTCCTGAAAAAACCAATAAAGGCATTTGCAACGTTCTCTCCCCCTGGGTAAGAATTTTCTGAAATAATAAAATTGTGCCAATCTCATTAGTTTCTGATCCTGTGAAATTGTGTGGTTGGGGAGGAAGCTCTTCCTCAAACTCTCCCCCACCCCCGCCGTTGAGCATGGGGACTCCCCGGGACCAGCACTGGTGACCTCAGGCGTCGCCCTGGTGCTCCTCTCACGTGAACTTGGCCCCAAGACAGTGACAAGTGGGGCACAGAAGCAAGGACAACATGTGCTTACCTGAAAACTAATTCAGGAACAGGAAGAAGCCTTGGCCTAGAGAACAAGCCCTCCGGACCAGGCTGTCCAGCACCAGTAAGGGGATCGTGGCCGTAAAATGCCACAGCTCACCACGGGAGTGCGGAGACCGCACGGGCCCGAGGCGAGGTCCCAAGTCCTTGCTATGCGACCCCTCGGCCCTGCTGTGTGGTGGGGATGGCCACGGCAGGGCAGGGCCAAGGATTAAAACAGAGAATATGGGCTTGGGGCTCGCTACCCGCCTGGCCTGGGGGGAGGGTACTCTCCGGTCAAATGTCTGGCTGGTGGTCTCTCTCCTCTATCACGTCACATGGGACGCCGGGGGTGTTCGCCCAGCAAGGAGGGGTTCTGGCCAGCGTGGGCTGCCCCCCTTCCCACCCTGTGGACGCAGACCAGGGGCAGGGGGCGAGAAGATGTGGTCTAGCTGAGCACCCTGCCCCAGGATGGGCTCCAGAGCGCACAGAATTCCAAGGGCACGAGGAATGTAATGGAAGGTGTCTCGGGGAGAGGCGGCCGGGCAGGTGAGCAGCACAGCAGCGTGGACGGCGTCCAAGGAGGGGAGGCATGCAGGGGAGGCTGGGAGGATCAGCAGGTCAGTCCCATGAACTCCTGGGTCAGGTGAGGTGGGGGCTGGGCAGGAGGGGGCCGGGGGCAGCCCCATGGTCCCGAAGCCCGTCTCCCAGGCTCCGAGGACGGCGATGAAGCCGCCCCAGCGGGACCCAGAGCCGCGGGCCTGGCCCGGGGAGTCAGCTGCGGCCACGGCTGCTTTTCCACCCACGCCCCCACCCGCTGGGCCGAGAGAGCCCCCGGGATCCCGACATATGGCTGCTTATTACCCATAATGTCCCCGCTGTTGTGAATTTTCTCCTTTTCATCTTTTTTATGAGTATTTTAATGGGAAGGTAGGGGGAGGGTGCATCAGGCTGAAGCCGGAGACGGTGATTTGAAGGAGTTTCCTTCCCGGTGCTGAGTCGTCATGGGCGCAGGGCCTTCCAGCCTCTACGAGTGAGTGAGAGAGATGGGGGGGGGGGGGGCTCCTGGCTTGTGGACTGGGACGCCGAGTCGGAGGGGCGAGCGCTGGTGGAGGGCGGGTGGGGGTCGCAGAGTCAAGGCTGTCCCCGCCCAGGGTGCTCCTCCAGTAGGAGCGGGAGCCGACACTGGGACCCACGTGCCCCGAATGACTCAGAGCCCAGATGTATGGCCCGGCTGGCCTCGAGGGCGCTGACTGGCTTGGGGCACAGGAGGACCCCACGGAACGCTCTGGGGCCCCAAATTCTCAGCTCCGTGTGACTCACACAGAGCACTTCGAGGCTGACTCTCGGGTCCCCGAAGGTGGAGGGTTTCCCCCACCCAGCAACTCTGCGGCACCAGCTGGCCGGCCGACAGTGTCACTCACCTCTGTCCTCCACTGGGGGACAGCGTCACATCCCGCAGCACAAGGGCCCGGTCTCACCAGGCTGTCCCCGCGTCCCACACAGTCATGACCCCAGGCTGTCCTGGCTGCTTCTGACCCAGCTAGAGATCGGAGGCCCCCACGACCCCCTTCTCCAGTTCCACTGGTTCACTGGAGCGGCTCCTGGAGCAGGTGAACAGCCAAATGGGAGAGGTGTGGGGCAAGGCCTGGGAGGGGTGCAGAGTGCCCGTGCCCTTCCCAGAGGCACCCCCCTGGTGCCCCTCCGTGTTAACCAGCCTGGAACCTCCCTGAACCCTGTGCCGTCGGGATCTTCACCGAGGCTCCACCATGTAGGCCTGGCCCGTCCTCGGAGTGACCCTCTTCTAGCCTGCAGTCCTCTCCCTGGAGAGCGGGAGCGGGGGGGGGGTGCTGAAAGTCCCAAACTTCTGAGCACAGCAGGGTCTTTCCCACAATCGGACCCCACCTAGGAGCTCCCCAGAGTCACCTCGTTAGAACAAAGGACACTCGTGTCACCCAGGAAATCACAAGAGATCTAGGAGTGTCAGGAACCAAGGTCAAGACCAAGTGTTAGAACAAGGGAGCTCCTAGTGCCCTTCCTCCTTGGGAATTTACGGGTTTTAGGAGCTCTGTGCTGGGAACAGGGACGCAGACCAAATAGATATTTCATATTATAAATCACAACCTCACAACCAGAAAATGTTTACCTTTGATTAATATTTTATTGAACACGTCCACACGCCTGTCTGCCAAGGCTTTTGTTCACATAGTTGGTCTCCTTGGCCATTCTGCCATAAAAGTTACATTTTGTAAACATATCAATTATTTTAAAACCTGCTATCGCATAAATATTAAAGGACTGCGTAATAAAGAATTCAGCCCCTGGAAAGCAACCAGTAATTGCTTGCCTTCTTGTTTGCTTTCTACTCCGGATCCGGATGCATAAATAAAATGTACACACTTGTAAGCAGAGCGTGGGAACAATACTATATGCCTTCTGTTTCTTTCTTTCCCTGGGCCCTTAAAATAAGCTTCTCCCACACTATAATACTGCATTCCGAGGACGACATCCTCTCACACTGAACCGATCTTTCATGATTGAGGTAAAAAATTATGCTTTTGTGGCCGTGCGTCTTCATTCATGATTTTAACAAGCTCTGGGATGCCAGCTCTGTGTCGTGCCCCATAGAGACTGCGTTGGGGACACAGTGATAAATAAGACAGACCCTGGCCCTCAAAATTCTCCAGGAGGAATTAGCTGGGGTGAGCATCCGTATTTTGCCTTATTTTGTTGTATTTCTCGAGGAGAAATCCCGGGGAGGGATTGCTGGGTCAGAGAAGCCAAGCGTTTTAATGGCTGTGAGGGCCTCACGTCAAGTTGCTTCCCCGTCTGTAGTCCCTCGGGCATTCCGCAAACGCGCCTGCTTCGCTGGCACCCGGCCGAGGTCGGGTATCATCGTGAAGAAGTGTCCTCCAATTTAATAGGTGTAAAATGACAGAGAACCGCGTTAGCTTACATGTGGCCCCCAGGTCCCGGGAATGGATTATTTCTGCCTCGACACTTGGTCTACATGGCAGAGCTCCTTCCCCCTCCTTTGTGGAGTTAAAAGACGTCCTTCCCCTCGTGCCTTCCTTAGAAAATAGTGTGTGACCTAGTGAGGCTTTTACAGCCTCTGAAACCGTTTCCTTACAGAGGAATCCTTCTGCTTCCCTAAAAAGCACCTGTGCCCCGAACACTAGCTCCTTCCCACCCTGCCACAAGGTGGGGGCCATTCTGAGCAGAAGCCTCTTTTACCAACACCCGCCACTCCGAGACCCACCTTTGAAGAGTGGCTCCTGCACACCTGAGTCCAGGTCACCGGGCAGCCACCTGGCTGCAGAGTCTGCCGCGGAGGCAACCGTCCCCCTCCCCCGCCCCGGCCCCGTGGGCTGCGGCACTTCCCGCAGTCGCAGAACCCCGCCCACCCCGTCAAGCTGAGCCAATCCGATCTCCCGCTCCTTGGACGGATGGTCCAATGGGCAGGCGAGTGGTTCAAGGCCGGCCAATCACAGTCCTGCTCTGAGATTTTCTCCAGCCCAGCTGGGAGGAAGGCAGCCCCAGTCTCCTGCGTCCTGGAGCACAGAAATGTGTGCCCCAACGGCCGCGCCTGCCTGCGGCTGCCCCTTCCCCCTGCGCCCGCTCCAGCCCCAGCAGCGGAGCGAGCCGGCTGGGGGCCCAGAGACGGCGAGGAGGGCGCTGCTGCCGCGTGGGCCGCCCCGCACCCCGCCCCGCACCCCGCCCCGCACCCCGCCCCCACACCCTGCCCCCGCACCCTCCCTGCGTTTCAGCTCCTAGGATCTCAGCCGCTGTGTCTGTCCCGCGTCCTCGTTACGGTACTTCGTCTGCGGTGAGACCTGCTGTCGCTCAAAGTCACGCAGACGTTCCGCGCGGCTGGTGGGGTCCGCGGGTCCCGGACGGGGGAGACACCCCGGAGCCCCGAGGACTCGCGTCGAGGGTCGGACTCACATGATGCCGTCGTTGGGCACGATTTCCGGGGCTGCTTCAAGTCAGACGGATCCCGGGCCCTGGAAGCCGACGCTCCACGCTCCGGTCGGAGCCGCCGAGGGTCTGAGCGGCTCTCAGGTCTGTGCAGCGCGGAAGCGGGGCCTCCACGGGAGGCCGCCCCACTCCGTCGCCCTCCGGCTGCGCCGGCCAGGAGGAGGCCACCCGGGAGCGCCGAGGCGGGGCGCGAACCGCTGTTGCGCTGAAACCAGTCTCTGGAGAGCGGCGATGCGAGCCGAGAGGGGCAGCCAGGTGGGCCGCGCGCCCGGCGGGACACCAACGGGGATCAGCTTTCGTGTCCGCGGGGCTCGTCTCGGGAGGAGCGCGTGGAGCCGGCGCGTGTTTGTGGCAGAGGCTGCGGGTCTTCGGGACCGACGCGCCGTTGCCGGAGCCTCCGTTTCCTTGTTCTCCTGAGTCCTCTGTCTGCCCTCACGCGTGCCCCCGATGGAGAATAACCACGGCCAGGCGGGGACGGCTTCCTCCCGCCTGCAGGCTGTGGGAGCAGGTGCCTGGCCACCCCCCGGGCTCTTTCGCAGCAGCGGCCGGAGCCCCGCCCACGCCCGGCTGTGCACCTGCTCCCGGCCTCGCTCCGGCTGGCCAGCGGGTGCGGCGGAGTCAGCGCCCCAGCGCCCAGGCCTCCGGGTAGAACAAGCGAGCAAGGAGACCAAAACACTCTTCCCATCAGCCGCCCTTGAGCCCGGGAGCTGCTCCCTTCTCTGCGGCTGGGCCTTCTCCTGCCCTGAAGGTCAGGCTCTGCCGGCCGGGGCATGTGAAATGGGTCTGGGAGGTAAGGAAGGGCATGAGAATAAGAGGGGGTGCGTGGACGCCCGCGAGGACCCAGCGAGCCAGGGGCCGGGGCCGGAGGATCTCGTGCTGACCTGGGACCTGTCTTTCCTCACAGGAGGCTCTCTGCCCGTCTCCTTCTTGGTCCCCAGTGAGATGCGGGACGTGAGCGGCGCCGGCGCTGTTCTGGAGGACGGCAGAGGAGGTTTGGGGACACCCCATCCAATCTCACAGCAGGGCTAGTGAAGAAGGTGGCATACCTGCCTGCGACCCCCCCGGGCCACAAAGAAAGGAAAGATGATCCATGCTTGTATTTGTGTAGGAACCCAATTGTTCATTCATTTCTCTTTGTTTTATTCTGTGTTTTCCAAACTGTCCTCTTTTCCGTTTAGCGTCTCTGACAAGGCCCCTTAACGTGTTCATCTCAAAGCCCAAAGACACCTTCCCCGCGATGGGCCATGGGGCCAACTCCCGACACCTCAGCTCCCACAGCCTTCCTGACTCCTAACCGATGACTGACCCTGCAGCCCTGCACCCCTGTTCCAGTGGGGGCACCTTTCGCAAACACACAAGCACGAAACACCCCAGAAATTCTGACTCAGATTAACCTTAACGTAGGAGATCGGGGAGGGAGAGCCGTCCTCTAGCTGGGGTCCGGGCCCAGCACACGGCAGAGAAATGCAGGGGGTGTCTGGGCCTCCGTCCTGCCTCTTCTTCTTTCAGCCGCGGGTGGGGGGGGGGGGACTCTCACGGCAGCAGGTGTCAGCCTCAAAATAACGTTTTGAGATTCTATAACTTAATGGAATTTACCGATTCCCAGATGAGTTACTAAGTCTCACGGTTTCATAATCTGCCATTGGTCCGGACAGTTTTATTTACCTGTGTCGTTCTAGGAAATAGGAATGGGCCTCGCGGTCCAGATGCCAAAGCCAAGATGGGTGGAGAGGACGCACTGAACACAGATTCGTTCATTCGTCAGTAACGACCGAGAGTTTCTTCCTGAGGAAATCGCGTGGATCCGAGGCCCAATCTGTTGTTCTGAAAGCCGGCAAGGCAGGAAGTCTGCTGGGAGCCCGGACGGACACCAGCACAACAGAGAAAGCCTTTGTCCTTGGGGCCACCAGGGTGCAAAGGCACAAGGGGTGTCTGGCCGAGGTGGGTCAGTCTGGTAGAGGCCGGAGTTGGTGGGTCTTCATCCCAGGTGTCCTGGAAGTGGAGGTCACTCTCTGTGCCAATGAGAAAGACATGTGCAAAGTCAGTCAAGACTAACGAGTGTGGGTGACGGTGATCTGCTGAGCTCCATCCGGAGTGTCTGCAGATGGGGACCCGGGGCGCCCCCGCGAGGCTGGCACCTCGTCTCCCCTTGTTGCATCTGCGCATGGAGGACCCATGAGTTCCTTCTCCTGGTGGGCCCATGCAGCAGCCTGCGGTTTGCAGCCCCCCCCGCAACCCACCCGCCCCGCTCGCCTGCCGTTCTCCCGGAGGCTTGTGTCCTCCCAGGGAAGGAGAGCAGGAATCCGACAGGAACTGGGCACTTACCGGATGCAGGGACTGGGATGGGCACGGGTGCATCGTGGGTGAGCCCAGCCCCTGCCTCCAGGGAGCTCATTGTCCAGTGCGGGAGACAGTCCAGTTCAACTCAGTGTGGTGTGTGGCCGGGGCAGCCGACCGGGGCTGGCATAGGACCTCACGGGGGGCGGGGGGCGCTGGGCTTCAGGGGCAAGGAGACTTTCCTAAAGAGGAGGTCATGTGAACTGGGCTCTGAAGGTCAGGTGGAATCTGGGGGTGGGCAGAGGAGCCCGGGAAAGGGACCAGCATTTGCAGAGCCCCGGAATGAGGGAAGATGCGTGTGTGCAGGGCTTGGACGTGGCTCCTGTGGCCGGAGCAGGACAGACAAGGAGAGAAGGGGGAGATGAGGCCAGAGACGTGGGCAAGAGCCAGCCTGGGGAGGGACATGAGACCAGGTCGCGATGGGGAAGGGCTGGAGGGGGAGAGGCTGGGCTATAAACCATGGCGTCCGTGGTCCATGGGACCCGGGTCCGCGGTGGTGGCTGCTGGCATGCTGGGCGTGGCGTTACCCATGGGGATGTAAACATGAGTAAATCAACAAAAGGATCCGGGTCCGGGGCAGGGGTGCAGGGTGGAGCCCTCCCTCAGGGGACGGAATGTTCTTCATCGTAATGAGGAAGGAGGAGGCTGCGGTTGACCGGGGAGGGACGGGGGTGTTCGGGCAGCCCGCGGTGCCGGACGGATGGCTCCTTTCTGCGGAAGCAAAGTTATAAATCACTTCTTATGTATTAGGCACGCTCAGAGAGAAATGTTGCACTCACGTGAGCCCTGATTTTAAAACTGACAGGAGCATTTCAGCTACACGTGTAGCCGCGCTAGTTTTGAGAAAGAACAGGAGGGAGACGACTCAGCTCTCCAGGCCCCAAAACGTATCCCAAGTCTGCGGTCACACAGGGTGGGGCTCACGCTCCGCTAGAGAAACAGACTCACGGCACAAAAACGGGCTCGTGCACACATGGGTCCTCGAGCGCCAAGTAAGTCGGCTCCTGATTCGGGCTGCCAGCCTTCTAGAAGAGAGAGAATCATGCCCACACCGGGACGTCTGAAAGGACAGGAGCAAACACGGAGGGACAACGCAGTCCCCACGCACGCAGATCCGAGAGCGTGGACAGCAGGGTGAGGAGGGACGGGGAGCCCTTGGCGGTGAGAAGTGAGCAGAGGACATCACCCCCAAAAAGAAATGCTGAGCTCAGCCCCCCAGCACTGAGAACATACGTCCCAGCTCACAGTGTCGGCTGAACCAAAGGGACGCACACGGCTGAGGGACAGGGTCAGCCCTGCAGAGAAGGAGCGATGCCTATGTCCCCAAGGGATGTGGCAGTGAAGGGGAAAGAGGGAGTCGGGGTGGACCCACCAAAGACCCTGCAGGAAGGGAAGAAAAACCATCTCGGCACCTCCACATCACAGATTACAGCTGCATTTCCCCGAACAGACAGAAGAAAGTTCTGTTGAACCAGGGCCCTCGTCACTGAACGTCTAGCATACGCAGAAACCAAACCAACTCTACACCCAGCTACGATAAAAAGGAAAATTAAAAATGTGAATCATAACCATTTAGCCAATAATCGTTCTTCTCACAAAGCCGGGAAGTCGGGTCGAAGGGCAGCGTGACACGGTTTAGACGACATCTGACCTCCTCGAACTAGCTTTTGGAGTCATTAAAAAACACACAGAAATAGGAACGCAAAGATGAAAAAGAGAACCGTCAGAAAGAGGAGGAGAGAGAAGCAAGGTGAAGGCAGGAGAGAGAGAACCACAAGGCAAAACCATCTCAGAATAAAAAACAAATCATAGGATGGCTAAGGGGAAAAAGTCGAATTAAGTCTTAATCAGGGGCATGAAGACAAGACAGAAAAGTCGCCGTCAGAATGAAACGGAGTTAAAGCGGGACGTGAAAGTGGGGAGGAGAGAAAGTGACCGGCACGGGGGTCCGCTGGGTCCTGGAAGAAGAAAAACAACAGAACTGTGTTCGTACTCGAGTCTGCAGTCCAGGGTCTCAGGGAGGGCTCACGCCGGCACATGGGAAGGCACCATCGCGGGCTCTGGAAATTTTACCTGCAACGGTCACCTCCAAGGCCCGCGTCAGTAAGACGGGCTTTAACGACAAATATCCCCGCGATCTCCCCGTGCGGAGCGTTCAGGGCGTAACAAGACAGGCAGTCAAGACCCTTCTCAAGAAGAGCCCGCAAAGGAAGGCGAGAGTGGGGATGCGTTTCCGGGAAACCCAACCAAAGGGCAGGGCAGGGGACAGTGTGCGCATACGTGCTGCCTGCCCGCTCTCTCCGCTGTCAGGAGCCGGGAACGATGACCTCCCGCGACAGCCCAGATTGTGGTTTGCAAATGTCATTCCCACTACACGGAACGAGGCCCGTGGAGGGTCGACTGATTCAAGGGCAGGAAGGAGAATGTGCGAGATGAGCCAGAAATATCTTGGGCGGGAAAGTAACACTGCGCGCAAGGGAATAACCGCTCGGAGTGGTGGGGCTCGTCACAAGGACGAAGGGACCAGCTTGAAGGGGACCCCCACGGGCCAACGCTTGCGGTAATGTGAGCACCAGACTTTGACCACAAGAGACGTGGGATCCGCAGCCTCCAAAGATAAGAGGCTCCTAATCCCTGCCCGTTGTGAACGTCACTTGAGATGGCTCAGGGGACCCGGCGGGTGCCATCGAGGTGACGATCTTGAGACGGAGAGATTCTCCAGGGTCATCCAGGGAGCCCTAAAGGAACCATGAGTGTCCTTACCAGCGTGAGGCAGAGAGAGACGAGAACACAGGGCAGAACGGGGCCGTGAGTGGGGGCCGACCCGCCAGCTTTGAAGGTGGAGGGCGGGGACAGAAGCCAGGGCATGCTACGAAGGGGGCTCCGGAAGCTGGATCTGGGAGGGAAGGGTCTCCCCGGGCTCCAGAGGGGGCGTGGCCCAGCCGGGACCTGGACTTGGGCTCCGTGGAAGCGATTCTGCACTTCTGACTCCAGTAGGATAGTAAATGTGGTTTTAGAAGCCACCAAGTACCAAGTTCATGGTGATTGTTCCAGACGCCCAAGGGAGCTGATGGAGTCCAAAGCGGGCGCAAGTCACAGTGACACAGGAATCCAGGAGTGTGTCCTTATAGGTGGAGGGGGCGCAGGAGAGGGCGGGGATGCGAGCGCGTGGGCAAGTCCGTGGAGGGGAGGGGCTCGACCTTGCAGGAGAAGGCCGGCTGGTGAGTGCGGGGAGTCACCGCTCTGTAGCCGTCGTGGTGAGGACAGGTCCAGGCAAGAATCGGGGACGAATCGCTGTGTCTGAGGGACATTCCGATGAAGGTCAGGGGAAACGGCGATGGGCTGACCGTCACACTCGGGGCCGGCGGTCACCATCGCCGTTACGAAAACAGCTGGTGCACACCGTGGGCCTCCAGGTAGGAGACCCTGAGAGAAACAGACGCCGCATTTGCAGCAAGACTTGCAACTGGACGGGAGAAAACATCGGACACAATGCAGTTGAGGGAATAACCAGCGAGTGCGGAGAACGGACTCGTGTCCCAGAATTATCCGTGTCGTGGCAGAAGGAAGGCTGTGGAATGGACAGTTCTAGATCGGCAGGGACCAAGGCCGGTGAGTCAACGCTGCGTCGAGAAAGGGCGTCCACTGCCTCCATTCTGACCTCAGATTTCGCAGCTGGGTTCTTCTTTCCAGCGGGGCCTTGGCTCAGGCCGGAGACCCTGAGGGCCGAGCATCCCACGGTGGGAACAAAAACCGCCCCCTCGAGCAGCCAGGACGGCCCCGAGCCCGTGAGACCCCGTGACTGACCCCGAGACAGTGACGGACCTGACCTTCACTGCCTACCTGCCCACGACCTCCTCCTGTAGGCCTGGAGCTCTTTTCCACCCTTGGGGGACGGTCTGTGAGGCGCTGGTCCGCGGGCTTCCTGGGGCCTGACTCTGTGAAACGAACGCCTGTCCTGTCTCACCCCCGCCGTCTCCCTGCCTTTGATGCTGCCAGCGGCGCGTGGCTGACCTGGCCCGTCGGGGAGCCCCGGAGCCAGGGGCTCGTGCACCCCGATGCCCCATGCCCTGGAGGGAAAGAATGGCGTTAAGAACAGTACGGGGACAAGGAAATGACTGGAACGTGGACGGTGGGTTTGGTAAAGTGATATCCTCGGTGTGAAAGGTTTTGATTTCAACATCAGCACTCGGTTACATAAAAGAATAACTTTATTCTTGGGCGCCTGGGTGGCTCAGTGGGTTAAGCCTCTGCCTTCGGCTCAGGTCATGATCTCCGGGTCCTGGGATCGAGCCCCGCATCGGGCTCTCTGCTCAGTGGGGAGCCTGCTTCCTCCTCTCTCTCTCTCTCTCTGCCTGCCTCGCTGCCTGCTTGTGATCTCTGTCTGTCAAATAAATAAAGAAAATCTTAAAAAAAAAAAGAATACCCATATTCTTAGGAAACACACACTAAAATGTTAAGGGGCAAATGGATACAATGTCTGCACCTGGGAGAATATGTTTGCAACCAATAGTAGGGGAAAAAATGAGCATTCCTAAAAATAATTGAAAAAAAAAAAAAACTCTACAAAGAACACAATGTAAAACTGATCATATAATAAGAAATAACAGAAAACATACATGGAAAGGTGCTGAGTCTCTCATCAATAATGCCATGTAATTTAAAACAAGGAGGTTCCAGAAGAGTTTGGGAACATAAAGGGTTGGCACTAAACCCACAAATAGTGGGGGTGCCTCACAGGGCAGCCGCTCCCGGGGCAGCGCACCCCCACGGGCGAAGACGGTCTCTGCCGTGGTCACGCTCAGAGCGGAACGTGGGTAGTGACGATGTGTCGGGATAGGGACGGAGACCGGTCCCTTCCTCCAGCGGGACTCAAGGAGTGGGATGGAACGTCACGTGCAGTGAACAAGTCCGTCCCGGCAGCGGTCCCGCTACCCAGCGCGGCGTCACGGGTGGGCGAGGACGCCGGTGGTCCCAAGTGGACGTCCGCCTCCCTCGGGGCCGTGTTTCCTGTCTCAGAAGGGGAAACGTGTTACTGTGTTGCTTGTGTAATTAAGGATTTCATAGGTAATTAAACATTAATTTCAAAATGCGGGCAGCAGTCTTTACCTCCTCAAGATCGTTTATAAATCAGTGTCCCTGTGTCTATGAATAAAGCAGCGGCCGCGTGCTGAATGACGGCTCCCTCCTGCCGTTCTGGCTTCTGTTTTCCCTCTCCCCCGGCCCCTCAGGACGCACCATGTAAATCTGTAATGTGGCGACCTGGAAATCAGGCCGAGGTGAGGACAAAGGCAAGCGCGCGTCTGGGTCCCAGCAGCGGGGGGTATCTGCCTCCCCCCGTCCCGGTGCGTGTGGGAACGTCTTCCGTCTCCGGGCTGCGGGGACTGGGGGGCGGCGGGGAGGGTGTGGCGGTGGGTCTAGGCAGTTGCACATTTTAGCAGCTCTGTTCTTCGGGGACGATGTGAAATCACGGTATTTCCCTCCCCAAGCCCGACGGCTAGAAAATATAGGTCTTGCGCGACCTCGGGGTCTCAGGGATGAGTGTCCAGCCTCGTACGATTCGCGGTGGACTCGAAGTCTCCCCAGAGATCCTCTCGACAACCGCGGGCTCTCATGTTAGAGAACCGTTTGTTGTTGCTGTTGATTGGCCTGTCTGTTTTGGTAGAGAAACCGCGGTCCAGAGGAGGGAGGTGACTTCTCCGGACCACGGGGTTGAGGGCCGACCCCGGCGCTGACCGTCCCTCCGACATCACAGTGAGCCCATGTGTTTCTCATGGGCTCTCCTTGGGCAAACTGGAGTGAGCGCAGCAGGGGAACGTTCCGGTCTTCTGTGGGTTTACCAGCCCACATGGGCGCTGACGGGAGCCCAGCCCCGGGACGCTGTCTGCCTTGGAGCCAGGGTCCGGGAGAGGGTCTGCACCTCCAGTACTGACGAGGGGCGACGGGGTGAGCCGTTGCAGGGGGCGCGGGGGCTTCTGGAACACTGCGAGGGTAGAGCATCATCTCCATCGTCAGGCGTGAAAGTAGACTTTGTGAGGGTCTGGTCATGGGTTACACGCTCGGTTTCCCCCAGTGGTGAGGGAGCCGGTTCTCTGCCTCCCCAAGGGGCAGAGGAGCCCTGGCGGGGAGGAACCAGTATTCCCAACTCCCCGGGGCTACTTCTGAATCTGGTCGCAGCCTGACCTGGTTCATCTCGCCATATTACACGCCCATGGGGTTCAACAGCCCGTCCAGGAGGCGAGCTGCCCGGCGCAGCATGGGGAACGCACCAGCGAGGCGGGGGGCCGTGGCCACGCGGGGGGAGCAAGTGTGGGGGCGGGTCTGGGGAAGCCCACAGGGAGCGACGGTGCAGAGTGTGGGTTCCGGGAGCGGACGGGCCAGCCTCCGACATCTGTGCACACGGTCTGACAATCAGTCATGAGGACCCCTGGTTTTCCCGCCTGCAGGACCGTGGTGACGCCAGTGGCTGCCAGTCCCCTGTGGGTTGCAGGGAAGTGGGGGGGTGGGGTAAGGAGACAACCACCAGCCACCCTGCGGGTCTCCTGTCGCTGTCGGGTGGGACAACCTACTCCAAGGACCTAGTGTTTCAGGTTTTCCTTCTGTGGTTAGAAGCAGTTACGGTGTGCAATCCAGCGGGGACCCGGGCTAGAAACCCTGTTTCTCTCCGCAGACATTTGGGTCGCCAGCCGCGTCATTGGCTTTGTCGTGTGACCTTGGGCCCAGTCCTGCCCCTCTCCGAGCGTCCTGGGAGAAACTGGGGGTCAGAGGTCGATCCCACTGTGACCGCTTAGAGAGACACGGGTCACAGTGACAGAGGCGGGCGTGGACGCCCCCGGCCGGGATCAGAGCTCCTGGGGCACGTCGGGCGAGCGGGACACGCACTTTGTATCAGCCGCTGGCGAGCGTGCAGGGAAGCAACAAGGGTGGGAAGCCAAGGGCGCGTCAGGGTTCTTCGGAGGAGTGGAGCCTGCAGGATCCCTACGTTTACGCCGTATGCACCGTGGGGGCGGAGAGTTCTAACGGATGAGCTCCGGGGCCCACGCCCCTGGGTGCACAGCCCACTGCGCAAAGACCCGAGAGTGGCAGCCTCTGGAGTCAGAAGGCGGAGACCGTGTCCCGTCCGGCAGGAGGACAGAGCCTTGACTCAGTCTGCCGGATTGCATGTTCGTCCCCTCCAAAACCCCTTCCCGGACGCACCCAGGGCCCGGCTGGTGGCACGTACAATCCACCCCTGCGGACACCAGAAGCCGACTTCCCGAGGGACAGCTGGGGGCGTCTCCTTGGTCAGCTACGGGGCTTTTCTGGGGGATGGTTCCGTGCACCCTGTCGGGCCACCGAGTCTAAGTCGGCATAAGAGAGGATGTTCCGGCACTCAGGGAGGTCTGTTCCCGCAGACAGTGGCAGGAACACCAATGCTGGGGGGCAGGCACGGGACGGCGTCCGGGGCCTCAGGTATCTTCCAAGCACGGGGGTCTTTGCAAAGGCTTCCAAACGCAGGTGGTGTCGCCACCAGGATCCACACGGGACCGAGCGCATCGGCACCTAGTCCAGGCCGGACTGTCCCCGTCCCCACAGGGCTCGCGTGAGGACACTCCCCCTCAGTAACCATCAGGGGCTCCCATCACCCAGCAAACAACGCTCAGACTCACTGGGCCAGTCTACAGGGCCTTCCTCCCCCGCTGACCACACCACAGCTTGTCTCCCCACGGCTTTCCCACCAACCTCCCATGCCCCAGGTCTCTGCGTCCTGTCCCTCCTGGAGGGACAAGCTCCCAGTCCTTCAGGAGACGGCTCTCTGACCCTCCGTGAGTCGCCTGGGCCCCAGGTCTGATGCTTACACCAGCACTGGCCACACGACCCCGCTCTGTCTGCGTCTTGCATCTGTCACCCCCGTGAATGGGGCGCACGCTTGCTCCTGTGCCCAAGCCACACTCGGTGCCGGCCAAGGTGACGGTCTCAGATCCCGCTCACGGAGGTGGACGGATTGTGTCTGCCGCCGGCTCCCTTCCGCCTGCAGTCCTTCCTGCTGAAACCTGAACCCCTTCTGAACCGTTAATCTGCCCAGCTGATGTGTGCGAGTGGTTTCCAGGCACCAAGCCCCGCCCGCCCGCCCCAGGTTTGGGGACAGACCTGGTGAGAGGTAAGAGGACACAATCTTGGCTTTCAGGAGGTGTGCGCTCCAGCAGGTGATGTAGGAACAGAGCTGACGAGCAGACGCCCCCCCACAGACCCCCCAGCAAGCCGTTGCCCTGGACGGACAGCTCCCGGCCGGCAGGGATGCTCCAGGTGTTTTATCTCCGTCCTTCAGTGCCCAGCGGGGGACAAGGCGCATTGTCCCGGCGGTGGTCCACACTTGGGCCAACAACGGGTCCACCTCCTCCCACATGTCCGAACCCCGGGCATCTCAGACGCACCCAGAACCCCGAACTGGAAAGAGCATCAGAGCTGGAGAAGCCCCGTCCCCGGGCGTCATTTCAGTTCCCTCGACAGCATTCCTCGTCCCGTGAAGACGAGCGCGGGTCCCTGCACACGGAGCTGTCCCGTGGGAGCGAGGGGTGCTGTGTGGTGTGGTTTCAGAGATGGCAGAGGGGGCGTGAGAGGCCTGGGCTCCAGGGGAGCCTGCGGGTGGTGGCGGTTGTCCAGAGCCGGCACCTGCTGTCCGTGGCTCCTGTTCCTCCTGGTGCAGAGACAGGGACGGGCGGCTCACACCCTCATCCCGGCGAGCACACAGAATTGCTGCCCGTGTAGCATGGTCAAGCTTCCGCCCAGAGCCGGCCAGTTCCACGCACCAGGCATCCCGGCAAAGCTGAGCTTCTGGAAATTCACCGCGACCCTCTCTGCCTCGGAACTGACGCCGTATTAGTGTGTGGGGGGGTGACAATTCACTCGGGCTCCTTGGCTTTGCCTCGCTGAGCAAATACGTCTTGGATACAAGGCAAGTGTTTAACCTGGTTGAACAAGACACATCTCCATGGGAACTCCAGCTCTGGCCGCTGTGCTGCTGGGGACAGGGAGTGACCATGCGGCACACAGATAGATCATCTCAGAGCACGTGCTGGTCTCCATCGCATGGGGCCATCCACTGTCCCCAGCAGCAGCAGCACTAAATGAACCGGTATCGTAGGTTCGATTTCTTCAAGCTGTGGCCATCGTCTTGATGCCTCCTGTTTGGGGACGCATGGGGCTCCACGGTGAGAGGCTCGGGGGAGCTCGGGAAGGGTCTCTGGGACCACAGAATCTGATGGAAACGCCTGCGGACATGAATGGTCTCAGTCCCCTCTGGAAGGACAAAGAGGATTTGGGGGCGTCAGAGAACTGCCTCGCATATCTGGGAAGGACGTGGATGGATGTTTCGGGGACGCGGAAGCTCCATGTGGAAGGTGATTGGGGAGGCTCCTGTCATGGCCTGCTCCCCACGCGCTCTGTGCAGTGAGACAGCCACAGAGGGGACAAGGCGCGTCCCCCAGGTTGAGGGAGCGGGTGAGGCAGGGCAGGTGGCTCAGAGCTCGGTGAGCATCCTCCCCCACCTGCACCGGGAGCACAGGGTTTACACGCGTGCACACACAGACTGCACATGCATGCACACAGCAGGCTCCAGCGCCCGGCTCAGGGCCCTCTGCAGACCAGGCCCCGCAAGGCCAGTCATGGGAGTGATGGATGAACTCTGCCCGCTACAGTTCATCCTGGAGGCCGGGACGGACCGTGTGCCTGTGACAAATCGTGCGGCTCCTTTTCTGTCTTTACATAAACACACTTGTGAGCAAAAGAGAAGGAGAAGGAAAACCACAGAGAAGCCCGGCGGGTGTCAGGGCAGGCCTCTTACCGATGCGGTGACTTGCTTCTGTGACTTCTCGTTCGGAGTGGGACGCGGGAGCCTCTGCCTGAGGGTGAGGACAGCCCAGGCTCAGGATGGGCACCCCAGGGTTCCGCCCACCCCCACCCCTGTCCAGCGGGGGAGGGGGAGCGGGAGGAAAAGAGCAAAGAGAGCCCCAGCAGAGGTCTCTTCCCTTTGACCACGGCCCGCACGGCACAGTTCCGAACGTCGGCTTCAGAGTCAGAGCGGGATTTAACCAAAATGAGGTCCAAGTTCAAAACCCTGCTAGCTGGGTGACTTCAGCGTCCTTAGTAACGTCTCTGGCCTCGGTTTCTGCATCTGTAACGGAGTCGAGAGGAGTGGGAGCCCGGGGAGGAGCCGCTGTGTCCGTCTCTGGCAGGCACGGTCCGGCTTGGGTCCGTGGGTCCCCCCACTAAATGGTGCATTTTTTCCGCTGCTGTGCCCTCACCCCCAGAACCCCGTCCAGGACGGAGCAGGCACTTGGTACCAACCGTTTCAGGGAGCAGCCATGCAAACACCGTGGACAGCCTGGCATCCTCAGAGCTCAGTCCGGGGGGGACAGTTTTGGGCATCGGTGACTTCTCGCTGCCAACTGGACACGATTTCCACATTTGGCTTCCTTACTTGAAACTACAGGGTTAAAACCTCGGAGTGGAGCCCGAGCACGAGGAGTTACTGTAATAGTTTTGAAATATTATTTTAATAACTTAAAAGGTGACTGTGGAGATGAAACTCGCTTTCGCCACCACACTGAGAAGAAAGAATTAAACTGACACAGAGCAGCATGGCGGCCTGCGAACCACAGGTTCCTGAAACCCCGCGCTGCGGTCCCCCTTCCTGGGTCTCTGCGTTCAGGTCAGACCCTCTCTGGGTCACAAATCACTAGTGGCCAGCACACGTCACACAAGAAGGATGCTCTCCCAGCCGCGGAGACCCGGAAACAAAGCTGTCCTGCGTTAGCTGTGCCTCCCGGACCCGAGAGGGGACCCCACATGCTCCCCCAGCGATTTGCTCTGTGCTTGTCTACACCGCAGGAACCCGTCTACACATAGTCGTACTTCTTCTCCTGGGTCTCTTGCTTCTCTGTGTTGGACGCGAGGAACGCCCTTCCTTGCTGGTCCCTCCCCGTTCGCTTGCTACAGCCCAACTCTCCGTCAGGCAGAGGCACCGGGGCAACGTGAGACTCACGTCGGCCCCGGGAAGAGACCCCCCCAGTTCTCACGTGGCTCCCTGCAGGGTGAGGGGCCAGGCAGGTCCTTGAGGTGACCAGAGCCCCTCTCCTGAGGGCCCAGCTCAGCGCTCTGCAAGCGGCGTGCGGACGGGGCCCTGGTGCCGTTGGAGGCTGTGCTGATCCCCAGAGCCAGCCGGGATGGGAGCTGGGGGTCTGGGTGGGCACTGTGCTGAGCTGCCCGGGGCCCCTCTCCCACCCTGGATGGCCGACCCCTCCACCTGCCAGCGTCAGTGGCCCCAGCATCAGGGGAGCGGCTCGCACCATTGCCTTCAGCTGAAGCAAGCTCCCCTCCCCCACGAAGCCAGCTGCCCCGACACTGTTCCAGGCAGAAGCAGGAGCTGGAAGACCCACACCCTTACTTCCAGGGGCGACAGCAGCTCCAGAGCCCCGGGGGGACGGTCCGCCTCCGCTGCTCCGGGACGGCTCTACCCTCCAGGCCGCGGACGCACGTGCTCTCGCATGGGGTCCCCGGCCAACCGGTGTCTGTCCCATCGTCTGCCCCTGCAGAACCTCACCCGAGCCGCCTTCTCGGCTCCAGAATCTTAGCCTCGCAAATGCAGAGACACCCAAACCACCGTGTGAACGCTCGCATTTCGTGGATTTTGTGCTCTGTTCAAGCAAAAGCTTATGACGGTCCTTACGTGTGTCATTTCTAAATGTCCTGTTTTACGCTATTTTTCGTTGCTGCGGGAGAACGGGGCAGCTAATCTACAGGAGTTTATCCACCGGCGTTTTTCACTGTGTGGAGCGTCCCAAACCCACATTAATAATGTTTTTCCTCTCGTAGGCGACACGTCCTTTGCACGGCTCCGTATGTGTTCTCGCCTTTAATGCCAGTCTCGGGAAATGCTCCGTCCTTTCCACAAATGCTCCCCAAAGGCCGCGGGGTTCAGCCCTGGGGTGCGCGCCGGAGAAGCAGCGCTAGGTGGTTTCCACGTGGCGTACAAGTAAGTGGGTCCGTCTGCTACCGAACCAAGACAAGGTGCTCTGACACCTAGTAACGTGAACAGCAGGGACGGGCGGTGGTGAGGAGGCTGGCGGACCCCTCCGGTGGTGAGGAGGCTGGCGGACCCCTCCGGCTCGGTGACGTGGGGACAAGGAAGGACATTTCTGCCAGCGAATGCCCCGAGTGGGGACGGACATGGGGTGCTTGGGCAGCACGGGGACCCGGGGCTCGGTGGGAGGTGAGCGCGCCGGGGGGACCACAGACCCTGTTTGGTCCACATGCCGCGGGAGCCAGCGAAGGTGACGCAACCCGGTTTGGACCGGTTGGGTGGATCCCTTCAGCTCCTTACGGAGGATGAGCTCCAGGGCAAGGGGAGGGCAGCAGCGCTGGAGCGAAGGGTGTGGAGTTGGTCGGGTGTGAGGGGCGGCGAGGCACAGGCAGGCGAGCAGGATGTGCGAGTGAACCGAGGTCCGCAGGCGAACGCGGGGCGGACGGACTCGCTGATGCGGCTCCACTCTTGGCTGCAGGGACCGCTGGGGACGCCGCGGGAACCCCGGGAGGGGCCTGGCGAGAGCATGACCTAGCGGGTCGCCGGGGGGTGCGTGAAGGGTGCGGTGCCGTCACACACCCACGGAGGCGTCAGCGGACATTGGTCTCTCCGCGCTGGAGCTCGGGGGAAGGACCGGCAGCCAGGACATGAACGGGCCCGTCCGCCCTCGGGTGGCGTTTGAAGCCGGGGCCGCGGGGCCCAGCCCGGGACCCCACAGCCGGAAGGAGGAGGGGCGCGGAAGAGAGGCAGAGACGGGAGCAGGAACGTGGAGGCCAGTATGGAGGGGAGAGGCCGGGGGGGCGGGTGTGAAGGAGCTGCTGCGGGGCTGGTGACACGGACACGGAGCGAGGACCCAGCGGGACGGAAGGCTCCGGCACCTTCAGGGGCAGTGCTGGAATAGTCCCGGGTGAGAGGTGGGGCGGGGGGAGCCGAGGCTGCTCCCCACGGTCCAGAACATCCCTCCAGGCAGAAACTGGGGGTGCCCTGCTTGCCGACCTCACCCTCCTGGACGCCCCGTGTCTGACGCCTGGAAGCAATTTCGTCTCCTTCACACTCCGTCCGGTTCTCGACCGGCTGACGGCAGAAGGGCAAGCTTAGGGCCGGTTTCTCCATCTTGACTGCGGGGTCATGTCTACGCCCCGCTGACGGGACGGGGTCCTGCTCGGCGAAGTTGACCCCAGCCTGATGCCCGATGGAGAAAAACCCTTTCTGTTCACATGTGTTTCCTGCCAGGCCCTTCGGGGTCTCATGGTTTTTAACACCGAGCCCTCCAGCCCCCACGCACACTGCCTTCGGCGAAGGGCGTAACAGAGTCTGGTTCCGACTTTCTGCTGCTAAATCCCTGGAGGTGTGACATGCCTCCTCTGTACACCGAGACCTTCACACGCCCGCATCTGTGTCTTGACTCTTTCTTTTGTTCAAAGAACACAAAGTTCTGTTGCTGAAACCACCCTGGAAATCACTCCAAGCTCCCGACACCAACCTGCAGACAGGCCGCCGCAGGAAGACTGTTCCAGAACTCCCAGAACACGGGAGTGGGGTGCCGAGCGCCCGGGCTTACGTCTCCATTCCGCGCTCACTCCCTGCTCGGCCCTGAGGGAGCACTTGACCCATGGGCTCGGCTTCCTCGATGTGAAATGCGGCCAGCGGCGCTCTCTTATTCCTGCCCCTGCACTCCCGCAGGAAGGGGCTGGCCCTGGAGCACGCCCCGCGCGTTTGCGCGTCCATGTGCCGCCCCACGCCGCTCCCTCTGCTCCCACAGCCGTGTCACACCCTCTTCGGAGGGACTCATCACTCACAAAGTAGACGCCAGAGCCACCCTTCCTTGAGACCGTCCCCGTGCCCCGGCTGTCCAGCCACCCCCTCGGGCTACCCCGGCCGCCTGCGCGTGCATCTCCCAGGGATGTATGTATCTCGTGTCTGGCCCCAGCAGTGGGCCCTCATCCCAGGAGGTGAAAGCTGGGCTAATTATCCCCTGATGAGCAGAACCAGCACGGAGCAGGGGCTCCACGGGTCAAGCAGACAGGTGGGCAAGCAGGTGCTGACACAAGGCAAAGTGAGGGTCCAGCCGGCCGCCCATGCCCCTCGTTGGCTCAGTGGCCACATCCTTAGTTCTCTCCTGCTCCCTGATGACAGCATCTTGATGTCAGAACCCCTCTCTCTTTGGGACTGTCGACCCCAGCTAGGTGCCTGAAAGTCTCTTCACAGCTCCTTGAACAGCTGTCCCCTTCTTTCCCTGCGGACGTCCCTGTGAGCTCCTGCTACAGGCTTTGGTGGCCTCAGGACATTGGCATGAGCCCACCAGGCAGGTCCCTCACTGGCCTGCAAACCTGTGGGATGGCAGGGCTGTCCGGTGGTTCTGACCCTGGCTTCCCACCTGTCCAGGGCTGCGCAGTGGGGCCTAGACTCTATGTGTGCCCACCCTCGCCCCTCAGGCTGCAGGAAGGCAACTAACATTCGTTGAGCAATTGCCGTGAGCCTGATGCTTTGTATGGGGTTTGCTTTTCACTCTCTCAAACCCCCGAAGACCGGGGTGATCGCTTCCGTCCCCAGCAACCCCGAGCAGCTGAAAGTTTCCAGCAGAAATGGAACATGTAGGATTTAGTCGCCGAGCGCGAAGACCCGTCCTTCTTCCGCATCTTCCTCTGACCCCCTGGCCCTGCTTTCCCGGGGTCATCATGGACCTGGGGCGCGCTGCATCCGGCCCATGGAATTAGACCCCCAGGGAACCCACTGAGCAGCTCTGTCGAGGCACCAGCTCCACGGGTCTCCCCCAGTTCAAAGTCCACGCTGCCTCGGGTTTAGAGTGAGAACCCCCGGTCCCTCCAAGATTTGCGTTTAGGTCCTGCCCATGTTGCTTACGGATCCTCAGTGTCTCTCTCCAGAGCAATGCTCCCTCCTCTTCCCTCCCAGAGCAGCCGGTTCCTGGAGGGGGTCGGGGACTCACCCTCGAGAGCACACTTCTAGACGCGAACCGACCATCCCAGAGCCCACCCTCCTGCGTCTTAATGGAGCGGTTCGCCCTCCCGACTCCTCTCCACCCGCCGCAGCCGGGGCCCGCGTTCTCGGGCCGGTGCCTGGAGTTAAGAGTCCTGGAGTGGGAGCTCGGGGTTGAGCTGTTGGACCTACTGGTCCAAGCCGACCTATCGGAGCACACACCTGGGCGCGGAGACCAAGTCCGCCCTGTGAGTGTTGCAAGAAGCAGACTCGAGCCGGCCGGCGGGGCGAGGACTGGTGTAGACGGACGGTCCAGACTGCGGAGGGTGACCTCCCGGAATCCGGGATCTCCTTGACCCTGCACAGAATGCCAGTCCCAAGAGCATGACGGACCGGGGACCCCCGCAGCCGGGCGAGGGTGGTGAGTGCCACACGGTTCCATCAGCATTTATTATGCACCTACTATGTGGCAGTCTTGCTAGCGAGAAGGCTGGGTCTGCCGAATACGGCGGTGATGGAAGTGGGGGTGTGCCCCCTTGACCTTGTCAGTAGCAGAGTCAGAGAAGGTGCACGAGGTCTGTGGGTCTCAAACCTGAGCAGGCACTGGAACCACCAAGAGGGCCGGCAAATCACGCCCCTGCACCTGCGTCCTGCCCCCACCTCCAGGATTTTCTGCTTCAGTAGATCGGGGGGGGGGGGGGTTGCTGAGAATCTGCCCTTCGAACACACTCCTACGTAACCAGTCCTGTGTCACGTGAGGTTGAACCTGACCTCGGCCCGTCCCTGCCAGGCTCCTCCCTGCTTAGCCGCTCCCTGGACAGGGGTCTGTTTCCCACTGGCCGACCCCGGGAGGGGCCGCGTGACTCGCGCGCACACGGGGCTTCCCTGTGACTCTGGGGCAGGAACCCCCACCGTCTTTCTTTCTCTCCGTCAGCAGACAGCTGTGTCCCAGACACGGGGCTGCCCACACGGCCGGGGCCCCGCGACGATGAAGGCGTGAAATCCAGCTGCAGGGACACAGGGTGACCATGCCCCGAGGGAAACGCAGCTCTGTTGTCGTGAGCTGTGGGGACGGCTTGTTGGTGCAGCACGTCATGGCCTGAGCCGACAGATATGGGGACTGTCCGGAGAGAACGGCCCCGAGCGGAGGCCCATGGGGAAGCGTCCAGGCAGGGAAGGGGTAGGGGTTTGCAACAAGACACAGTGGGGTATCTAGGGCACAAGACAGTCTAGTAGCAGATGCGGGGGGTGGCAGGCAGCAGCCAAGCCGGTGGGGACCAGAGGCAAGAGACCTCGAAGGCAGGGTGTCCACGGCAGGGCCCGAGATGCAGGTGCCCGTCCCGAAATGGTCCTGCCCAAACTCTCCAATAACACACTCTGTTCTTCAAGCCCCAAGACCTCCCGCATCAGCCTGTCCCCCTCTCTCTCACCAGAAGGGCCAGTTGGCTCTGCCCACAAATAAAGGTCAGTAACGTTCAACTAACGGCCTTGCCCCGGCCCGGCTCAGCCATCTCTCTGCTACTGATACCAGCCCCTCTGGGCCCGCCACCCTGCTGCCGCCACCTGCCTCCCTTCGGCCCACTCTCCACACTGCAGCCAGAGCAATCTCTTAAAAATACGAAGTGGATCGTAGATGATGGGTGGATCTCTCTGTTTACTGCCTTCCGGCAGCTTCACGTTATACTGAGAATAAAACCCAACCTCTTTCCTGTGCTTGAGGGCCTCACCTAACCCAGCCCTGCTTGCTTCCCTGATCTCACTCCTCCTGTGCTAATTCGAGCCACGCGGCGAGCTTGCTTCATTCCCACCTCAGGACCTTTGCACAACCGGCTCCTTCTGCCAGATGCGCTCATCCTGAGATGTTGCACACCATATTCTCCCAGGAGCCTTCAGCGGCTGCCCTACCACAGAGCCTCCAGTCCCCTCTGAAGGGGAAATCGTCCTTCGTTACGCCTCTTGCTGTTTGAAACCACGTCTTTGCTCACTTGGTGCTACGTATACTTTCATTAGAACAGAAGTTCTAAGACGTCAGCTCTCAGGCGTCGAGCGTTCATTTCATCACTCGTCATTCAATGAGTCTTTTTTATTAAGCATCTAGTATGTTCAAGACATTGTTGCTTCTGGGGACAATATTTCAGTCCCAAGCCACGGCCTTGCCCATTCGAGTTGCTTAATAAATATCGTTCAATTAAGTAAGTGAGTGGAGCAAGGGGTAGGTAAGAGGCTGGGCCGGGAAGACCTGCGTCACGTCTACCTCGCTAACGGTAGAGCTGAGCTTTGATCCTAAAGCTGATCGGTCATAAAATGTTAACTTGGGCTGGCGGAGACATCCACTTCCAGCAGCACTGGTCCCAGAGAGAATGAGCAGGGAGAGCCTTCCTCGCTGGGACTCCTGCCGTCACGCGGGGATCACTACGACGCGGGACAGGACTGTGAACAGCCAGCACGAAAACACCGTGCACGTTTCTTCCCTTCGCAGGGGACTGTCTGGTGACGTGTCAGGCATCGTTTATTAGCTGCTTTCCTTGACGAATGAAAGGAAACTGTTAGCAATTAACTGCACGCACACCGTAGACTTCCAACAACAATTTTTTTTTTAAAGATTTTTTCTTTTATTTATCTGACAGAGATCACAAGTAGGCAGAGAGGCAGGCAGAGAGAGAGGAGGAAGCAGGCTCCCTGCTGAGCAGAGAGCCCGATGTGGGGCTCGATCCCAGGACCCTGGGATCGTGACCTGAGCCGAAGGCAGAGGCTTAACCCACTGAGCCACCCAGGCGCCCCTCCAACAACAATTTAATGTTGGGATTTAACGAATCTTTCAGGAATCTCCAGAAACTGCTGTGAGTTGCAGTCAGACTGGAGAGGGCGGAGAAACGGCGCGTTCGCGGCTTGGCCGGCAGTGCCGGGCTCCAGACGGACACGCGGACGTTCCGCTCCCGTTTTCAGAGACGGGTGTATCTGAATACATGCTATCAGATACCACGTGGTACCTCTTCCGTCTAAAGTCAGGCTGCCTCCTCCCCTCCTTCCCATTACGGGGACGAATCCCGGTATCATCCACAACGGGCTACGACTAAACCCCAGTGCGTCTGGCTCCCCGCGGACAAAGCCCGGAATCTAGATGACTGGGGGCCGTGCGTGTGTTTAGAAGTACCTTCGACGGCAGAAAGAAAAGTAACCAAGAATCGACTCTCGCTGGTACTTGGAGGGAAAAATTTAAGTTAATGACGGCTAAGATGCCTTATGACAGCCCAGTGCACACTGGCTTGTTCCCACGGGGAGATAAATGTTCTCCCTACACGATTACTCATGCACTGTTGCTCAGAGCACTCTGGCAAAATGCAGTCCAGGTCCAGTTACTCTGTATGCAAATCTAGGATTTAGGTCCAAATTGGTGTCTTATTGGGGAACTGAGAAGCGTTCCTTAGCCCACGCCCTCACCTTGTCCAAGCTCGCATCAGAGACTTCTCTCCGTGCGCCAATGTCGAGACATTAATTGCTTTTTGCAATGTGCTCTGACTTGTGTCCAATCACTTTTCTTTAATGACTCGGGCAGGGACCTCGGTGACATTGAGTGGCACAATGAGATGAAGGAACCGGATGAACGGTCTTCTCCTCGGCGTCCTCCGCGATACGATTTCACAGGCGAGAGGTGTGCTGGGGCCTCTGCCCAGGTCAGCGATGATGCATTTATCCAGCGTGAGGGATGTCCTCACGTCGCTGGCATGGAAAAAGTCATGCTGAGGCTGTGCTCACACAAACACAGACGGACAGACCTGCAGCAGGATAGCAAGCCCAAAAAAGCCATACCTTCAACCGACGTGTGTCAAGCAGGGAAAGATGGTCTTTCTCATAAAGATACCCCCGTGGGGAAACACACACCATACTCGTGCATCTCACACCAAGTGTAAATACGAGTTCGGGAAGACGGACAGACCTAACCATGAAAGGTAAGACAACAGGGGTTCAAGAAGAAAACACGGCAACTTCACGACCTCAGAGTCTAAAAATTTCTTAAATGGACTCAAATTGTCCGTCGTCACAAAGAGAATGATACCTTTCTCTATCAAAGCAGAGGACCTCCGTGGTCAGAAAGACACCATTGGGAGAATAAAGATGCAGCGCCCAGAAGAGAAAATAGTATCTGTGACGTAACTCGTATCCAGAATGTATACAGATGCCCAACGAATCATGAAGAAAAAGACAACATGCCAAACAGAAAACTGGGGAAAAAACGTGAACAGGCACTTCACAAACTAGGACACCCAAAGGGCCAGTGAGCGTACAGAAGGAAGTAAGTGTCGTTCACCCTCGGGAAAATGTAAACTGAAGACACAGCGAGGTCCCACGACACACCTGCATGACGGAGAGTACTGGGAGCTCACAGGCCTGCTGCACGGGGAGGGTCAGCTGGAGGAAGCACGGAGACAATGTTGGGGCCTGAACCTTACAACAAAGCATGCGCCTACCTTGCGGTTCAGCATTTTTACTCTTAGACATGCCCGCCCCGGAAATGCACACAGGCATCTGCCAAAAGCACAGATAAGAGTCTTCGTGGCCCTGGGACACCTGGGTGGCTCCGTCTGTTAAGTGTCTGTGTTCAGCTCAAGTCATGATCCCCGGGTCCTGGGATTGAGTCCCACATGGGGGGAGGGTCCTTGCTCAGTGGGGAGTCTGCTTCTCTCTCTCCCACTGCTACTCCCCCTCTCTTGCTCACTCGCTTGCTCTCATTCTCACTCTATCTCTGGCAAATAAATAAATAAAATATTTTTTAAAAAGAGTGTTCATAGCCCAAAACCAGAAGCTACCCAAATGCCCATCCACTGTAGAATGGATAGATAAATTGTGCCAGGTTCTCCATCGGTGATGCAACAAAGTGGGAAGGCTACCCACCCCCCCAGCAACACGACGTTTCCCACAGCAGTGCGCTGGGTGAGGAAGAGAGACGCAGAAGAACATGAAGTATGTGTTCACTTGTCTTTTTAGATCCACCTATGCACGAAATCCTATGGCATTTCTCTTTCTCTAACTTACTTCTCTCACTCTGACTTACTTCGCTTGGCACACAAAGAGGAAGCAGGGACAGACCCGTGAATACAGAGAACACACTGGTGGTTGCCAGAGGGGCAGGCAGGGGACGGGTGGGCAGGTGGGTGACGGGGAGCAGGAGGTCCAGGCTTCCAGGAATGGGATAAAGACTCCACGGCATGGAAGGTGCAGCTCCCACGGGAGTCACCCTTCCTGTAACAGCGTTGTGGTGAGGGACGGCGGTTACACTCCTGAGCTCAGCCTCCCAGGAAACGGCCCACGTTGTACAGATCCTTGGAAGTGAGGACACTTGTTTAACAGGAAGGGGGCATGAGGGAGGCTTCTGGAGTGTCTGGGTGTCCTGCCTTCTCATCTGTGCTCAGTATATGCCTGGTGTTTCCATTTGCGCAAAATCACCAAGTCGGACGCCCACAACGTGTGTGTCAAACTCAACGCTTAACCGTTCCTGCCTAGAACAAAATCTCACAGCAAGAGATCGTATAATTTTTCAGTTTATTTTTGATTATATTTGGAGAGGCAGACTTTACACAAAGAGCTTCCAACCAACCATGGTACGTTGCCCAAATTTTACACAAGCCATTGGAAAAAGGATCTAAAAATGTGCTTAGTTATTGGTATTATATAACATTGATCAAGCACCAAGAGTGTGCTGACAGCTGTACAGAGCCAACGTAGAAAAGACGACCCCTGCCCTCGAAAATACCATTCCTTGAGGCTCGCACGTAAACCTTCACCTCACGCTCCACACCCTTTTACTCATAAGGCATAAATAAGGAATTTGGTTGCATTTCTCGTTGAGTCAATAAATATCTAATACCCTTTCCCCCAACTGTACCAGCAATCAGTAGTGTCTCTGCCTTTCAACACAAATGTCCGTAGTACGGTATACAGTACGTACTGGTGTGGTGTTCACACAACTGACCACAGCATTCTTGTAGGTTGGCTATGACACGGAGCAGGTTGAACTTCAACATTCACAGATTCTTATACCGCTGAACAGCATCATTGACTGTCGGCAGAACTGATTTCTTGTTTAAAACAAAGAAAAGGAGGTGCCTTGCTCTTACATTGATCCAGTGTAAACAGAAGCAGCCCTGCCTGGATCCCGAGAAGGGTCTGGGGACTCGGGGCGGTGAGTTCCCACACCTACTAAGGGGACTCCCTTGTGGGTGTCGGTCACACAACCGCGCCCTAACGGTTCATGATCCGCTAGTCACGGGCCGTCGGAATCTGATTTGTTTACCGTGTTTGCAGTTTGCAGAAGGGGCTCGTGGCGTGACATCAGAAAACCGAGCTGGGAACCTTTTTCCTTTTCTGTGAGGCTGCGATCAAAGCGGACCAGACTAGCGAAGAGAAATGGAACGATCCTGAACTGAACCACGGGCTGAGGGGACCCGAGTTCGACGTCGTCCCTTAAGCAACCTCCTCTGATGGTTCCTCTTTTAAAAGCAAGAGAAATGAAGTGGATTTGAGGCGCGGGTGTAAGAAATTGTACTTCGTGGGAAAATGCCAGAGAGCACTGTAGAAGGTGGCCGGGAGGCCGGCCAGTCCACCTGTCCGTCACCCACCAGGAGATCACAGCAGCAGGGAAGGAGAGGCAATGTTAGAGGGAGGGGGAGGGGTCTCCTTCCCAGCCTGTTTCTGGCCTTGCCCTGTTCTGCAAATACAGGGATGGAGGAGTCTGGGGCCCAGGGAGAGAAGGCTGGCACGGGCTTGGGGTCAGTGAAGAGACAAGACCCAACCATGAGCTACGTCTTCTCTTCCCCGGTCCCCAGGACCCCAAGCATGCACCAGCTTCAAGCCACAGCAAGGATCCTTAACTTGATCGCGTGCTCCCTCCTATCAGGCTGCGGATAACCCATCCGCATAGGAAACAACTTGCCGTTGGGGCCGTCTGGGTTCCCAGTGCACTGGCAGGTCTGGGTGTTGTCCATTATGTGGCAATGGCGTCAGCTTGAACTCTAAGGCTACACTGGACTAAGAGCAAGACGAAATTTCTCGCCACCTGCTCAGATAGGAGAAGGGTAGAAGAACAATCTAGAGAGTCCAGTCTCCTCCACACATGCGGTGGGGCTCACGGTCACGCGCCCCCCCGTGGTAGCCAGACACTGGCTCAAGCAGGGCCCATTAGGAACAGGTTCACCCAAAAGTAGTGACAACAGGGGTCTGGTCCAGCCCCTGTGGTCCTACCTGGCAGGGAGAGCTGGGGGGCAGGGGGATCTGACCAAGTTTCTCTGATCTCGGGATGTTATCTTATCTCCACTTCTCTGTAGATCCCAGGGAGACCTTGGGAACTCCCTGTCTCTGGGGCTCTCCTGGTTTAATCTATGATAACAGGGACCACCTGTCCCGGAACCCCCACCCCACCCCCCGCTGCCCTGTGCATGGGAGAGCTGGTCCGGGGACGCCCGAATCTTGTGGGTGCAAATTGTGCATTCCCTTCCGGAAGAAAGAAACGACCTTATTTAGTGTGCCCAACCAGGAACGGCACTAGGAGACTAACATTCTGACCACAGACAGTAACATAGAGAGAGATAGAGATATATTTTTAAATTTTTCAATTATAAATCCTCAGTTCTTCATACTAAGGCTTCATCCCAGTCACCTAGAAGAAAGTCCATCCACCAGAGACTAGAAACAGGTTGCGTGGAGACCCCTAACGACGAAGGCTTACTCCCGACGGAAGCACCCTGGCTTTACTCGCCGACGGCGGGAGACATTCGGACGCCCTGTGCGGGGCACTACAGGGTCAGACAGAGCAAGAGAAGCATTACACGGAGGTTTCTGGGATGGATGCCGGAATCCTATTGCTTTAAAATCTGAGACGCGCCCCTAACCTCTCCTTAGGGAGCTTCCTCTGCCGTCCAAGAGAACCCTCTCGCTCCCACCTTGTTCTCAGAAAGGTTAAGCTGGCTAGTATCTGTCGATCACCTTTCTCCGACCTGTAATCAGACATTAGGATCAGCTGCTGGAAAGGATTCTTTCTGTCCGGTTGGGTCAAAGCACCATTCGACAGGTGGGAGCAAAGACCAAAATCCGATCGAGTCACAGCCGCTTCCTTCACGCTGGAGAAACCGTGCTCTCGCGCTGTTTAACAGAGGACACCGTAACCCCAGACTAGGTATTTAGATAGACATATAGACATATAGATAGATAGATAAATAGATAAACGGTTAAATAGAGATTTTTCCTTTTTTTTTTCTTTTTTCTTTCTTTTTTTTTTTTTTTTTTTTTTTTTTTTTTGCACTGCTGACAAGAACACGAGTTGGGGTCGTGGTGCGTGAGAACACCCGGGTACCTTTGTCGTATGATTGGCGAACCTGCCAGATCCTGTGAAAGCCCCCGGTAATGGCTGGGATTGGGGCACACGGAAGCCACAGCTTATGGTTAAAATGGGCGAGTCCAGCCAGCCTCTCTGCTCTTCAAGGCACAAAGAAACGTTCCAAGCTCTTCCAGGAGACAGAAGACCAGGGAGCGGAGCCAAAGCAGGCATGGGAGGCCCTTCTGGGGGTGGGGGGTGGCCTGGGACTCTCAAAGCCTGGCCTTACGCCGGGGGCGAGCGGCTCCCCCAGGCCTTGGGCGGGGACAGGAAGGTCTCCCGGCCTGAGCACCGCAGCCTCTCAGGCAGAGGCAGCGCACTCCGGGCCATGCCTGGTCAAGGCAGTCCAGCTCCTCCCTGCACTGAGCACAAGGAGGACGGTCCGGAATGTTCCGTGAAGATCGTAATGACGACCGAAGGGCGAGAATGGAAAGTCAGTAGCCCTTGATGAAAGTCAGCAGAGAAGAAACCTCCTCCGCGGCCACGACCCCCATGACTGCACCTGCCGTAGACTGGACGCGACGGAAAACAGAACTGTCTTCCTTCTCGACTCGTGATCTCCCGTAGCCTCCCCCGCGGGCAGGTATTAAATAGCTTTCCTGTAACCCACCCCCCTCAACTATCATCTGTTCTGTTCTGTTCTGTTCTGTTTTTTGCTTGGAATTCAGTTTGTGTCCACCGGTGGCGCAGAGCGTTCTTTCGGTAGGAGAAGACATCGCACGGCTCCCAAAAGCATCCGCACGTCACCGAGTCAAAGCCAACAGGAGGCGGGTGTCTCCGGAGAATGCACCCGTCCCAGACCCTGCTCGCCCTGGCAGAGACCGGCAAGCCGTGGCCGCACCGGCCCCGAGCCCTCCCGCCACCGGGGGTGCCGCCGGCCGTCGCGGGCTGTGCGCCGCCAGCGGCCCTGCGCTCAGGACTTCATGGTGCAGATGGGCACGACGATGACGAGGATGACGGTGCAGGCGGCGGCCGCGACCAGGGCGGCGATCTTGCAGACCTTGGCCCGTCTGAACTCGGCCTCCTTGCGCTTGAGCAGGGAGTCGTAGCCGGGCGTGTAAATGTCTTCCATCCAGTACTCCAGGTTGTTTGGGTTTAAAGATTCTTGTGTCTGGAAGTGAGGAGAAGCGGTTAGAGACACCAACACCAGTTCCCGAAGGTCCCCCGTGCGGCCCGCCGCTGGCTGTCCGGGCTGACCGTGACATCTGCCGCCGTCGCCGGGCCAGGCTGGGATGGGCTGCTGAGGGCCCAGGCCCCTTGGCATGGCGGCGGCGGGCACGTGCCCCACCCTTGCTGCCTGTGTGCCGACGGCCCCGACGTGGGGAAACCACGGGTCTCCTCCGCAGCAGCCAGCACACAGGGCTGCGGCCTCGGGCAGGCTGTCCCCGCGGCTGGAGGAACAGCGACCACCCCTGACCAGGGGTCTCCCCAGCAGCCCCCCGGGAGCAGGGCCCTTTGCGGCACGGCTGTCCTCTCACTCTGATTCCGTTCCCAGCTCCTCCCTGAAGCCTCCACTGAAAACTCAAAGTGCCTCCCGATAAGCAGCTCGAACCAAATAGAAACTCTTTCCATGTCAAACATTTGTCGGAGCAGGTCAGGCCCCTGCGCAGGGTCAGGGTCTACAGACGTGCGCAGGCCATCCCCGGGCCTGGGGCTGCGTCCCCACGGGCAGAAGCCGCATGGAACCTGTCTCCTGGCTCCCCGAGATGGGGGCACCATCCACAGGAAAAACACCAGAACGAGCCTGTCCTGCCGAGGGCCCCACTCCCGGGGATGGTTACGACCCCCCGTCACAAAAGGCAGCGTTCTCATTTGGCAGCAAGTATTTGATAACACAGTGTCACATGAAAGCAAACACGTTAAGATTCCAAGTGCGGGCCCCTCGCTCTCTGAAATGCAAACAAAACATCCGTTTTGAAGATGGCCTCGGCTTGCTTCATACTCAAAACCCGGGCACACGAGAGTCTGTCTCACGCACATGAGATCACAAAACAAACCCCTCCAAACCACTCTAAACCTGAGTCGGACTGTGGCTTTGGGAGAGCGCTGGTGATTCGAACCCGTTTCACTCATCATCACCTGACCTTGCAGAGGAGCCCTGTTCTTTCCCGCCATGCTCTTTGCCCCAGGAGCCTGGCTCCCGGGACCACCCGGGGGCGCCCGGTCAGGGGATGAGGGGCCTCTTGGTCCCTACCAGGCACCAGCTCCCGAGCCGTGGGTCTCGGTGGATTGCAGAGCAGCTCCCTTGCCTCAGCTTCAGACCCCCGGGTGACGACGTCCTGTCACTGGCGCCGGCTCCCCAGAGGCTGCCCGGCCTCTGCTCCTGCTCTCCGCACCTGCAGGCCACCCCCCCACAGGCGGGCCAGCCGAGTGGACAGCTGCGGCCCCACGTCCAGCCCCCGCCACCTGCCCGTGGACAACCCCCAGGCTGAGAACAGTCCCTACACATTCCAGTGGTTGACAAAAGTCAAGAGGACTATTTCACACTATGTGAACATTATATGAAATTCAGATCTCTCCGCCCACAATAACGCTTCGTGGAATCCCAGCCATGCCCGGCCGTTCGCAGGGAGGGGGCAGCCACTTTCAGGGGGCAGGGGCGGAGTCCGGCAGCTGTGACAGACACCAGAGTCCTCAAGGCCCAGACTGGTCACCAGCCTCCTTTGCAACCCTGTTCTAGTGCCTTCTGTACAACACTACATCATGGCAAGGACAGGGCTGAAGGGTCCTTAGAACTCCCCAGACTCCCTTCCCCACTAAGACAGAACATCCACGGGCTCCTGTCCCCTGCGGGGTGGGAAGCAGCGCTAGCCACTCCAATGTCCATCCTGGGCAAGAGGACCCTCTCCTTGAGCTCAGGATGCTTCGTCTTGGCAAGAGCCCCCTACAGCGTGCTCCACCAGGGTCCCCGGGACGGCAGCCTCTCCGAGCTGCCCACTCCCATTGTTTGGACACACGCCCATCTGCACGCTTCAGCCAGAGCTCCTTCCCCACCAAGCTCTGCCCTCCGTGGGCCCTTGGGCTGTGTGGCTTCGGCCACCAACCCCCTCAGCCATCACACAGACAGCAGATGGGACAGACGGATCCAGGGTGGGCGCATCTGGCTGGGAGACTGGTCCGCAGTGGTGGGGGGCTACCCGCGAGGGCTGGTGCACCTGTTCCTGCCGTGTACCTTGAGGACGAGCTCTGGCCACGTGAGCCACACCAGTCCCCCTCCTTCCCGAACCTGCCAAGGAGGGAAGCTGTGAACACACCCCACTTCCGGTATCTTCTTCCCTCCGGCTCAAACACAAGGATATCAGCTTCTTTTCTTGTACGTGTGTTTGATGGGCTGGGGGACAGCCTATGAAATAAACTATTTTTCACGAGTTTTTCTAGCAAGCGGAAACTCTAGTGACAACAGATGAAACGGTGACACTGAGGTTTCCAGGGATGCAGGTGAGGAACCTTGTTGTGACCAGACTCCAGCAGGGAAAACCAGGAAAACCCAGCCCACACCCTTTCTCTGCCCTCCAGTAGGCCTTACCGACAGGGATTCTCATGTGCCCACGAGGGGACCCCGTGAAGACCATCCCCACGCTAACGCTGTTCGCACATGACCCGAGCTCCGGGAGCGTCCCCTAACTGCTGTCCCTTAGGGCCCAGTATGAACAAATGTCACTGCACAGCAGTCACGACAGGGGCCGGAGGCTCCTGGACACTCCCATCAACAGGAAAGGACATGCGGGAGAAAGGGCCCAGGCCACTGTTGGGCTGAGCTTCTCCATCTCCTCACTGGGAAGCTGGAGGTGACCACAGTTGTCCCTGTGCCTTGAGCTTGCAGCTTGCCGTGAAAAGCCCCTGCGAGGGGGACTGACGGGTCTCAGCATCACGGACTGGCCCCGAAATCCGTTTCAGTGCCCACTTAATGGCGGTGCTTTAAGTACCTTCTTTCCAAAATTCCTCACCATGACTCTGCAAGGGAGACAGCGCCGTGTGCCCACCGGACAGCCGAGGGGAGGGACGCTCAAGCAGAGGCGTGAATGTCCTGGGTCTCATGGCAATGGAGCCCTGGACCGGAGCCCCACACTGCCGTGGACCCGTGGAGTCCATTCCGGCCACACCGCGCCCCCCCACCCCCTGCCTCGGGCCCGGGCCAGCCCCTCCTGGCGTCTCTCCCACTGCCCCTCAGTGACACGGTCATCCTGGGACCCAGAGGTCCGGCCCCACCACCCACAGAGCTAATATGCAGGTGGGGACACGCGCCTCCGGGTCCCGCAGTGACACGGACACAGTCAGATGTGGGGCCAGCGGGAGCGGGTGGAGCTGCCCACCCACGTGCGAGGGGCCCGGGCCCCAGCCCCGCGTGTGGGGACCAGACACATGCCCGCCGGCCACGACGGCCTTCGCAGAGCTCGCGGGGCGCTCCTTACCTGGGGACGGCTCCGTATGGAAACAGAGTCCATAGCTCGGCTCCCACAAATGTGCTTATCCCACGAGCTACGTGTGGAAGGAGAGATCAGCGTGCATCTCACTAAACAGTTCGGCTCAGGTCTCGTGTGCAAAGACGAGGAGCTTCACTGGGCGCAAAGCCTTAAACGTGCGGTGAGCAATGGTGCGGCCCGAGCGAGGGCGCCAGTCACACCACGTCACGCTCCCCTGGTTACCATCTCCGCTCTGCGGCCCGGTAAAGCTCCGAATTCCGTGGCGGCGGCCCGGGGAGCTGAAGGGTGCCGGGACGGGCTGGCCCTGGCCATCCCGGGTCCTTCCTGCGCGGGCCGGGCGGGGACGGGCTCCTCCCCCGCCGCCCCTCCCCCGCCCGCACGCCCGGTGGGGACAGCGCGAGGCTCACCTGCAGGTCCAGGGCGGTCAGCTTGCCCTTGTCGCCCGCGTTCCTCGTGTACTCCTCGATGGTCCAGGAGGGCTGGCCCCGCTTCACCTCGGCCAGCTGAGTCAGCCGCATGTCCGTGTACAGGGGGTTGCTCTTCAGGTGGGCTTTGAGGGAGGCGGGGTGGGGACGCGGGCTGAACACCTGCGCCACCAGGAAGCTGTCTTTGGGCTGCTTGGGCAGTCGGTGCTGGGGGGGGATGTCGTACTGTCTGTCCGCCTGCGGGGGGTGGGGCACAGAGAGGTCCAGACAGACGGCACGGGGGCTGCAGGGTTTCCCTCCTGCTAGACCTCCCCGGGCCCCGAGGCCAGCCGCGGGCAGAACCGCTTCCCACGCAGACGCCGCTCCCCGGGAGCAGCCGCGATGCGGCCGGCCTGGCCGAGGCCCACACTTGACCAACCCCCACACCCTCACGACCCCCAACCACGGGCAGCTGTGCTCCTGGTGCAGAAAAGGGGAGAACCGGACCGTGAGGGGCGGTGGGGCAGGGAGGGACGGGCGGCGCGAGCGCGTGTGCGCCCCTGCCCGGGACCGGGCCAGCGAGCCTCCACCGGCCCCTCTCCAGCCCCGCCAGCCGTCCGCAGCTGCGGACGGACAGAGCAGCCACCAGCATGGACACCGATGATTCTCTGGGATCAGAAAAAAAAAAAAAAATCACTGCTTTTATTTACTCTTTTCCCCTGACTTCGGACACTGAAAACCCGCCGAGAGCCTGTCTTCGGAGTTTCTCCTTCTTGGCACCATGGGAGGGTCCCGGCCTCCCACCGGGCTCTGTGTGTCGGCAGCCCACGCCGCCGTCACTTCCTCTTGGACCCCGGGCCCTCGGGTGTGTCCCCGACCTTCAGAATCAGGGGAGGGGTCTGAGAAGGCAGCACACGGTCCCTGGAGCTGGGGCGGGGGTGGGGAATGACCCCGACACCTGTCACCCCACTGCAGGGGACGCGAGCACCTACACCTGAGCTCCCTCCAGCCCACACAGACGAAAGGGCCGAATGGGGAGCTGCTGTCCTCGGGGACCGGCGCCGGCGCCGGGAACAATTTCCTTATTTGTCTGGCTTTTCCTACTCACCCTCTACCCATCTTACCATGGAAAGACAAACTTTCCAAGAGGAGCACCGTGAATCCACGAGGCCCAGGGAAGGGACCCGGGACCCCGCACGCCGGGAAGGCAACCCCGTTCCCTCTGCCTGCACCCCGCTATCCCAGAAGGAACAGGGTGTGCCCTGGGCAACGCCCGCCTCTGCACCACGTCCCCCATCACGAGGACTTGACCTCGGCCACCCATCCTGCATCCAGACCCCACTTTCGCCCACGGGCAGCCTGGCAGCCCGCGCTCCTCGAGCCGGCGGGACAGACAACCCGCCCGAGCCGTCCCACCCGTGCCAACGCGGAAAGCCCACAAATCTGGAAGGAGAGCCAGCGCACGGAGGGAAGCCCTCCTTCCCGACCCGTGCTCTGCGCACGGGGACGGGGAAGGTGTGCGGGCCCGGCCTCATGGGCGCGGGTAAGATTACCTCTTTGGCCTTGCGGTGCCAGTCCTTGCTCTCCCCGGGGCCTCTGTCCTTGCTGCCCTCCTCCCCGAGGCCCCCGCGGCTGGCGTGGGTGATGGTGCGCCAGTCTCTGGGTGAGTTGGAGGTGCTGGCGATTTTGGATTCCGTAGCGCTGTTCTCCTCCGTCAGGGACCTGGAGGACGGCCGGGTGAAGAGGTTCTTCTTTAAGGCCTTGACGCGAAGGCTCTCGCTGTTGCTGCCGCTGGCGTCCGAGCAGTACCAGTCAGCCGCGTTCTCCAGCTTGGGTCCCCGGGGGCCGCCGGGCGCGCGGAACATGCGCGGAGAGGCACTGTCGTCCGACGGAGCCTCGCTTGTCAAGGAATTCAGGTCGATCTGCACACTCACCTTCTCAGGCTGTTGCATTTTCTGATCCAGCTTGTTTAGCTTGCCCAGGACCTGGGAGATTTCCTCGCGGACCCCCGACAGTGACTCGAGCTTCCGCTCAATCTCACCGATGCGGAGCACCAGTCTGCACACGCTGGTTTTCAGCTCCTCGTCCGAGGGGTGGCTGTTGTTAGGCCGGTTGCCCTTTTCTCCTTTGCTGCCGGGAAGCCCATTGGCAGTTTTGGTTAGGTTGTGCTCGGGGGAACTGTCGCCGTCGGACTTGTGAAGCTGAGACAGGGACCCCGTGCTGTTGTAGCAGGAAGACGGCATCACGCCCGTGGAGCCGCTGACGCTCATGTCATCCAGAAACCGAAAGATGTCGCTGATGTCGTCGCTGATGATTTCCGAGTCGTCGTCGGACTGCTTGGTGGCGTGCCTGTCGCCGTATGTGGTCTGCCCCGAGGCGCACAGGTCTTTGCGTTTCTTGGCCTCCAGCACGTGCTGCTCCGTCTGGGTGCCCACGCTGCTGGTGTCCGAGCTGAGCTGCCCGCTGGTGCAGCCGGTGCTCTTGTCTTTGAACTTCTTGACCGACTCGTGCTTCTCCAGCTCAACCGGGGACGAGAGCTCTTTAGACCTGAGCGCATTCGGTTTCGCCATGTAGCCAACGGGCAGGATGGGCTGTTGGTCCTTCGGCACCAGGTAAGTGGGGCACCTGTCTGGGGTAGGGAAACCGGGGCTCTGGCTGCTGGGATTAGGGTAGCGCAGCTTCTCCTCAGAGGGGTTTCTGTTAAAAAAGGACCGTTCAAAGTCAGGGACTTCCTCGGTGTTCAGGCTCCAGCTTTTGGCCGGCCAGGGGATCTGCTTGCCCGGCCTCCCGGCACAGCGCCTGACATCCTGCATCCCCATCACCGGCGTGGGTCCGAAGTACGTGGAGGCTTGAAGGTCGTCCAAGCTCTCGTGCTTTGCGCGCCTTTTGTCGGGCACAGGGGAGTACATGGGATTCAGGTACTGGCTGCTGTAGGGCACCTCGAAGCTGTGGTTGAAGAAGGCAGTCTTGTGGGGCTCCTTCCGGCCCTGGGGCTCCCCGTGCTGGGCCTCCGCCTTATTAGCGGGGCCAACCAACGTGGGGGACACGGTCATCAGATTATGGAAATCCTCTTTAAAGATGTTCCTTTTCTGGACACAAGACGGCACCATGAACGGCTCTTCGCTGGAAATGAAGGTTTCCTTGATGCCCTGGCTGACGGGCAGGGAGTCCTGGTCCGAAATGGACTCGTTCTCGATGTTCATGGGGAAGTAGGTTCTCTGCATCTCGCAGGGCTGGGGGCTGGCCACCGAGTAGGGTGGGGCGAGGGTCTGCAGCCGGTCTAGGGAGGCCGCCCGGCCCTTCAGCTCTCTGCTCACGCCCAGCAGGAAGTTGGGCTCCGAGGTGGGCACGAACTGCGGGCAGTCCTGGCGGTCAGCCTTCCGGCCCTGGGAGGACTGCCGGGCAGGGTAGCCCCGGTGGAAGGGCCTCTCGCTCAGCTCACAGCCGACCGGCTCACACGCGGCGGCAGTGCAGACCTCCGTGTCAGAGCGGCACGACTCGAAGGACGCCTCCTTCTTGCGCACCTTCTGCCGGCCGGTGGGCAGCTTCTCCTTGGCGACGCCCCCGTTCATTTGGATCAGGTTGAATATGGTCACGATGTCCGCGGCCACCATGATCTTCTTGGACTGCTGGTTGTTCACGGTACATTTCATCTTGTCTTTGAACAGCGTGGCCGGGAAGTTGGGGTCGAGGCAAGCGGTATAGAAGAGCACGCTTCTCAGCTTGGCGAGCTGGGAGAGGTCAAAGCGGGCGCACAGGGACTTGCACAGATCCTGGTAGGAAACGGTGTTTTGCTTGCTGTCCAGCTCCTCCAAGATCTTCATCAGGAAGAGGGAGGTGTCCTGGTTGGTCTCCATGACTTCGGACGTCACAGGCTCCTGCCGTCGCGGTCTTCCAGTCCGTTCTACAGGGACAACATCAAAAATCGGAGGGAGGTCACAAACACGGTGGGGCTGGGAGCCAAGCTTGTTACGAACCACACAGAGACATGCAGGGAGAGCCCTCTTAATTGAAAAATGTATTATCAGCTTTGAAAATATTTAAAACACACGACTTTGTAATTCCCTTCCCGGGAATCGATGACAATGATTTATGGATAAAGATGTTCGCTGCGATGGCATTTATAACAGTGAAAAAAATAAACCATCTTTAATACTCCAATAACCGAGGGATGCGTGAACAAAACTATCATACAGGACGACTTTCCACAGGCATTACGACGATAGCCACACACATCCTTACGATGGAATGTGACCCGTCCATAAAAAGGAACTCATTGGGGCATCTGGGCAACTCAGTCCGTGAAGCCAATGACTCCGGGTTTCTGCTCAGGTCCCGGTCTGAGGGTCATGAAATCGAGTCCCATGTGGGGCTCCGTGCTCAGTGGGGAGTCTGCTTGGGGGGTCTCTCCCTCTGCCTGCCCCACCCCCGCTCTCTCGCTGTCTCTCTTTCAAATAAATGAATCTTAAAAAGAAAAAAAGGCATGAACTAGTGTACAGACAAGGATGTGGACGGCGCCCACAGGCGTGACGCTCGAGCTGAAGAAGCCAGAGTCGCCGGCTGTGTCCCGTAGGACTCAACTCTGATCACATTCTAGAAAACACACCCACGGCCTCGGGGCTGGCTGTGAGCGGTGCAGGGGGCTTCCCCGACTGACTCAGGAGACCACGCGCTCACACGTGTGAGTTTTCTTGCACGTCCATTACACCTTCCTTGAAAGATGACACATGGAGGACTTTTGGGGACACACACCGAAAAACCATGCTGCAGTACTGAGAGGGGGAAAAACAGGAAAATAAATGTTTTAAGCCAGAAGCTCTTAATTACAGGAAGTTATATATTCTTAGAGATGAAAATGAAAGAAAACAATGTACACTGAAATATTAGCAGTGGTTATGTTTGGGTGATAAATATGGATTTTTCCTGAAGAAGAATCTTTGTTCTTCAGTATTTTATGATGCAAATTTTCAAACGTAGAACAAAGCTGGAAGAATTTTTCTAGCAAATACCCGTGTACTCGCCCTCTGGATTGCACCGCTAACGTTTCACGATATTCTGTCCCTCTCAGGCCGATCTATCTACCCTTCATCAAGCCTTCTTGTTTCTTCTACTGCACTTTGAAGTAGAGTGCGGGCATCTGAACATTCCGTCACGTGCATCGTTAACCCGAGGTCGATCATCGCTCACGGTGTTCCTTTGAGGATCAGATCCTCATGCACGAACCCTGAGTGTGCGTTTGCTGAAGCTCTGATGAATGTGCCTGCTCGTGCAGTAACCCTAACCCCCGGAAGACCCGGAGCGTTCCCAGCCCCCCTCCCACCCACCGTGTTCTCGTGTGGCCTGGGTACCGTCACGTGCTCCTTGAGACTTCCCGTCCTTTCTAAAATTCTGACATGTGCTACTTGTCATCTGCACACCGTAATAACGATAGTAAGCCTTACTTCGAAACGGAGGGAAAGCAATGGTAACCCATCCTGATGGACAAGTTAAACACACTAAACCCAGAGTTCCACGAAACATCACAAGAGCAGTAGAGCGCATCAATACACACGGACCAGGTCTGCCCACAGCACCGCCACACACACACACCGCCCCTCGGCACACCTGCTTGGAAAGGCACTCAGATGGGCCGACTTGCTGATTCTGAGGTCGGCTCAGCCCGTTTCCCCGGGGAATGGTGTCTTTTCTCCGGGTTAGAGTTCGGTGCTCCTGGCAATGGGTTCTCCGTCCCTCCCGAGGGAGCCTCCCCAGGGGCTCCTGGCTCAGGCTTGAGCTCCCCGACACGTGTCTGCAAGGACATGTAGGGCCCACGGTTTGGATTTTCCCATGCGGAAGAGACAACAGCTCTGAGGGGTCCTGTTCCTGCCCAGGCCTGCCTGGCCACTAAGCCCGCCCTGTGGAAGCATCGGTGAGAGGCGGGGACAGCCTGTTGCACTGGGGCATCAAGTAAATGAAGGGACACTGGAATCCGAGCGGCGTCGAATGAACGCACGGAGGGAAGGGTGAGCGGGGCACACGGTACTGGGATGTTTGCTGCTGGATTCTTCCAACAAGCACTTCTACGGTTGCCCTGATCCACAGGAAGCATGCATGGGGGACACAGGGCGGCCACAGGGAACCCCATGCCGCAGCGAGCCGACCCCTGCGGCTCCCGGGACCACAGGACGCTGCCCCCCTGGGAGAACCTCGCCACGCCCTATACCACTTCCCTGGCTGAAAATCTCCATCCCAGCCCAAAAGCGGCATTAGGAAGGGCGCGGCCCCGTGTATCCTGGGGAGAGTGGGATCTGGTTCACCTGACTCTGCTTTTATTGACAGTGAGATCTGGGGGCTTACGAATGGCCAGGGAGGGGACAGCGCAGGGGTTCCAGGCAGAGGGCGGGAGGCTCGAAGGGGTGGTGGGGCAGAGTCCGCTTGGGGAGACGGAGAGAGGGAGGAGGAGCCGCACAAGCAGGGATTCGGAGCAGGTGGGTGCTGGGCTGCTGGGGGGGCATCTGGACTTGATTCTGGCGCTAGTGGGAGCGGAGAACACCAGGCGTGCAGCTTGGGGTGAGCTCTTAGCCCACGGGATGCGCAGGCAGATCCACACCATCTGCCCCTTGAACGCCTCCCGATCTGCACAGCCTGCTCTAGGCTCTCCCCACTCCCATCCAAGGCGGCCTCCAGTCTGTGGCTCTGGGAAGCGCAGGCCCCAGACGTCTGATGTTTTCCCCGCCCCTTCACGCATCCCCCTCTGGCCGTGATGGATGTTGCTGCCCTCTGGTCCTTGCGGCTGGAGTGAAGGTTCACCCCTCACAGCCTCACGCATTTGTCAGAGCTCCTGGTGCTGACCTCTGCTGCCAACCGAAACAGAGCAGAAGAGCGGGGGTGTGCTGGGGGCTCGTGGGGTTGCTGTGGGAAGCTCTGGGCGGACTCAGCTGTCCTCACCTGCCTTACAGACTCCGTCTCCTTTCTGCCAACAACCCTCAGATCTGGTGGGAACGAATGACACAAACCTTCACTCGGATCAGCAAAACTGTTACGAAGGGTTCTCATTCAGGCTTTCCCACGGGCCGTCATATCCTGATTGTTCAGAAGCCAATATGATGGCAGCGATGAAATGTGGCCGCGGCGGTCCGGCTCACACGCTGCCGCACAGTTCCTCGGCAGCCCCCGTGTGGCTCCCGCCCGAGTGCTGGCCGGCTTGTGGTTTGGATGTTGTCTGCTTCCAGGACAGTGTTCACTGCCGTGACTTCAGTACAGATTGAGGGAAACTGTAAAAGGGAGGCAGCAAGTGAGCATTCTGAGATGTGTGATCTGGAAAGTCTGCATTTCCTTGCGTCGCCTACAACACAACGTCCCGCTGGATGGAGACCCCTTTCCCTCTCGCAGGCAGCTCTCCTCCACACCGTCTGTTGAAGACGGCGACCAGCGCTGGGAGGAGCTACCCTTCTGTTTGCCCAGACGAGTCCCCCACCCCAAGCTCAACCGTGGTGCAAAGCCCTTGCCTAAGAAACCAGGACATTATGAAGCAATTTCCAGGTCTGGTGAGAAGGCAAGCTTAGAAAATGTGAGAAACCTTCCATTATGAACACCTACAAATGCTGGATAAAATACATTTTTTTTAAACGTGTGGAGCTAAGTTTGGGAGAGAGCCAGGTGAATGTCCAGGTGCCAGAAACAGAGAAAGGATTGAAGATCATGGGGTGAGCGGGAACATTGGTAATGTGGCTGCTGTGGGGAAGGTGGGCAGGTGGTTCCCACTGAGTTAGGAGACAAGAGGCCTCCACCAGATGGCGAGTGGGAACACGGATGTCTGCCTGGGGCTGGGACCCCTGAAGGACTATTCTCTAACTCTGCGTGAAAATAGGAAATACAGAAAAAATCTGTTCATGAGCTCAGGAAACAAGGAAGCTTGTTGGCCTCTGAGTTAAATAGAGGAAAAGATTACTCCTTGAATTGTAAAGCAGGGATACGCCTTAAATGCTTTGGGGCCAAAATTTATGCTACCACAGGGTTCAAGAACTCTCGAGCTGAGAAATTAATATGATATCAGTTTCACACTGGTGACACCCCTGGATGCAAGCAAGGCAAATGCGAAACTGCTCTGGTCAATCCACGGCACCCTGCGGAGGTAAGAAGCCACATGCACTGACCCTGAGTAAAGGTTCAAAAAATTACAATGCACAAGAGAAAATATTCAACAGGGAGTGAGAGTCATCAGACACAAAATAATCAGGACCATTAGGACTTTAAGAATGTCACAAAGGGGCACCTGGGTGGCTCAGTTGGTTAAGCGGCTGCCTTCGGCTCAGGTCATGATCCCAGCGTCCCGGGATCGAGTCCCACATCGGGCTCCTTGCTCGGCAGGGAGCCTGCTTCTCCCTCTGCCTCTGCTGCCACTCTGTCTGCCTGTGCTCACTCTCTCCCCCTCTCTCTCTGATAAATAAATAAAAAAAAAATCTTTAAAAAAAAAAAAAAAAAAAGAATGTCACAAAATGGAACGGCAATCTTAAAAAAGCTGTAAGTATATTTTAAACAAGGAAAGATATTTTAAAATATTTGGAAATCCAAATGAAAGAGGACGTTGTGAAAAAAGAACATAGAAACCTGGAAAAGAACCAAACGGTACCCCTCGAAATATAAAAATAGTCACTGAAATAAAAATCACAATATCACAAATCACAAATTAAATAACATATAGCATAAGTAACGAGAAAAACAGTGAACTGGAAGACAAATCTAAGGAAATCTATCAGTATGCAGCATAGAGAAATACAAAGATTTTAAAAATATGAAATCAGGGTTAAAAGACATAGAGCACAGGAGAACTTTTAACAAATGCCTAACAAGAATTCCAGGAGAGATAAGAGAGGATGGTGTAAAGTCAATGATCAAAATAACAATGTCTAGAAATGTTCGCAAATTGGAAACGCGAGTCCTCAAATCCAAATAGAAACTGCAAATAAGACCTATAAAAATAAATGTACCCTTAAAGAGCAAAGCACACCATATTGAAACTGAAGAATACCAGAAGCAGAGAGAAAGCCTGAAAGTGGGTGAGGCCGTCAGGAGAGGGAATGAATTACCGAGAAAAGAATAAAACAAAAAACGGGTGTTTCAGGAATAATTTAAAAAAAAAAAAAAAGGAGAGGGGACAGGGGCAACTGGATGACACAGTCAGTTAAGCGTCCAACTCTTGGTTTCAGCTAAGGTCATGATCTCGGGTCATGAGATCAAGGCCCCTATCCAGCTCTGTGCTTAGAACAGAGTTTACTTGGGATTCTCTCTCCCTTTCCCTCTACCATTCCCACTCATGTTCTTGCTTTCCCTCTCTCTGAAATAAATAAATCTTTACAAAAAAAAAAACCTAAAAGGGACAATTCTGTTTTATAAAGATGAGATTGTAATTTGGGGCATTTTTTTAGATAAACTGAGATCTATGTATAAAATCCACATTTTGTGTATATTCTGTGAAAAGATGTCCAGAATTCTTGGTCCTTTTAGAGTTAAAAAGAAAAACTAAAAGACATGGACACAAAATTCTTAAAGTGTTAAGGAAAAGTGACTTACAGCTCATAATTATATCACCTGAAAAAAACCCCACTATTCATAAATTAAAATTAAAACTGAAGACACATTTCTTACTGTGAAAGTAAGGGAAAAGAAGCTCCTTTGGGGGAAAAAAAGCAAATTTAGAAAAAAGAAAGTAATAAACATATAATTAATTCTAAACATGTAGCAATTGTATAAAACCATATTAGTGACTGTTTTTTTTTTTAGCTACAATGAATGGGGGATGGTAATCAGGGTTAAAACTTCTTGAGCATTACCAGGTATTCTCAGGAGTAGGAAAAGGATGTTAAATAAATTTAGATGTTAACTCAAAAAAATGTATATTACAAAACAGTTTATGGATAGCCAACAATAGAACAGGAAGAAATTATAGAACTTAATGTAGAACTTCTAAACTAGTATAGAGAAAACCAAATAAATAAAATCTCAATCAATTAATAGAAAATCAGGAATAAGAGAAATAAAGAAGAAATGAAAAACTAAGATAAGCAAAAATCACAAGATGACAGAAACATTTCCAAATACATCAAATCACAATAAATGTAAATGGGCTACAGTTAACAGTTCAAAAGACTGTGACTCTCATATTGGATTTTAAAAAAATATTGCAGTCAAATGCCACCTATGAGAAATATACCTAAACATGCTGTCACAGAAAGGTTGTAAGTATAAAGATAAAACAAGGCATAGCCATCAAAACCAAATCAGAATACAGCTAACATTTGTTATAGGCAGAATGGTACACTAGTTAAAGACCATAGACTCTGGAGCCAAATTGCCCAAATTTAAATCCAAGCTCTTCCACTTACTAGCTGGGTGACTTGAGCACTAGGAGTCTCTGCACCTCAGTTTCCTCAGCTGAAAATGGGGAGGATACTAGTACCAATGTCACATGACTGAGTTATATGCACGAGTACCTGGCAAAGAGTAAGAAATCTGGCAATACAGATATAGCTCGAGATTGGCAAATCCTATTGCCCTCCAAATCTACCTCTGGTTATCTAGCAAGATAAACATTCACATGGGTTTACAAGGTGGCAAAACTGCTTATTTTTTTTTTAAGATTTTATTTATGTATTTGACAGAGATCACAATTAGGCAGAGAGGTAGGCAGAGGGAGAGGAAGAAGCAGGCTCCCTGCGGAGCAAGAGCCCGATGCAGGGCTCGATCCCAGGACCCTGAGATCATGACCTGAGCCAAAGGCAGAGGCTTTAACTCACTGAGCCACCCAGCTGCCCCGGCAAAACTGCTTATTAAAAACATTTTTTAATAGTAAAGAAGTAAAGTGGGAAAGAGATAAATATGGGTTTATCATATCACCAATATTATACAGCAGCTAATGTGAATGAATTTATTTATAATAAATTTAAGGATAAACTTAAAAAAACGCAAAAATGCATGGAAAGGAAAGTTGCAAATGGATGTATCCTATCGTTGATGTCACTTGAAAAAAAATATAGAGATTGTTTTGGCATGTTTAGATAAAAAGGATAGTATGAAAACATATATGGAAATGAAACATGCCAGGTTTGAAATGATGGCTTCCTTTGGAGAAAGAGAGGGGAGGAAGGAAGATGTGGTCTAAGACCTAAAATGAAGGCCCGGCATTCTGTGCTGCCTTGACATCTGGTCAAACCAGGAGGGCCTCCACACTCTGCTCCTGCAGAGAAGACCCATTAGCCAATCAGCTCTCCTTATCAAGGGGGTCAGGCACAGCTCCTACCTGTTCCTGAGTAGTAGGAACAATCACAATACAAACCAATCACAAACAAGCCAATCAAAACATCCCACAGGATCCAGGGGTCCCTTCACCCTCTTGTCCCATAATGCCTGCCTCACATGGAGCCAAGTTCAAACCCTGTGTGCCCCGTGTTCTCCTCCTCTGGGCTATGAATACATGATATATAAACTGCCGTCGATTTCATCTGTCCAACATCAGGTGTTCAGTGCATGGCCATCCCCATAACCCTAGGGAGGGAGTCCTCCCTCTAGCGCGGTGAGGAGCAGGTGAGGGAAACACAAGGAGCAGCAGGTAGAACATGAACTTTCACATACTCTTCCCTTAAAAAAAAAAAAGCAGGGAAGCAAAAATGATCAAATGTGAACTCCCAAGTTGGGTTATGTTCAGTGTTTCATTTGACGGACAGAAAGAGAGAGCGAGTGAGCACAGCAGGGGGAGCATCAGGCAGAGGAAGAGGGAGAAGCAGGTTCCCCGCTGAGCAGGGAGCCAGATGTGGGGCTCGATCCCAGGACTTCGGGATCATGACCTGAGCTGAAGGCAGACGCTCAACCAACTGAGCCACCCAGGAGCCCCCTTTCATTCACTTTGAAAAAGATGTACTAATTAAAAGGTAAAGTACATTTTAAAAACTGGGAAAACAAGTTTCCACTTACGCCTGTCAAAAGGGAGGCAAAAGAATAGAACACAAATTTAAGGAGGCTCCACACCTAGTGTAGCGCCCAGTGTGGGTCCTGAACTCAAGACCCTGAGATCAAGACCTGAGCTGAGATCAAGAGTCAAGAGACTCAACCGACTGAGCCTCCCAGGCACCCCCCCCCAAAGAAAATTCTTATAAATGTGGCTGTCAAGGTGAGTAACTAAGAAAATCGAGAAGATGGTGTTTTGCTTGTTGTCCATGCTTCATTGTCTTTGCCTTTCTGCAGTGAGAGGTCCTGTGTGCTGGAGGGAACCCTATCAAGGTATTTGCTTTGAGATACTTAGTGAAGTGTTCTGGTCAAATGTCAATCTATTTGGATAGCCAAATATTAAAACTTGCTACAAAGCTCCTGCATTTACAATGTGATGGCTAACTCACCAGAGACAAGACAGACACGCAGCGGACTGGAAAGGTAAGGACTGCACACATGATGAAGGTAGCCTTTCGAGTCGATGAGAAAACAACAGTGTATTCTGCAGAATGCAAATGCATCAATAGTTAAGTATTATGGGAATGATTGGTTCACTAATTGGTGAAAAATTAAGTTCGCTCTCAGTCTTTGCCATGCCAAAAGGAAATTGCCAATGAAATAAAAAGAAGGAAATTTGAGTCAGGATTCAGATAATGTGAGGTCATGTAAGCATTGTACATACAAGATTCAGAAATTGCAGAAATAGAAATCATGGATAAGGGGCACCTGGGTGGCTCGGTGGGTTAAACCTCTGCCTTCAGCTCAGGTCATAGTCTCAGGGTCCTGGGATCAAGTCCCACTTCAGGCTCTCTGCTCAGCCGGGAGCCTGCTTCCTCCTCTCTCTGCCTGCCTCTCTATCCCTGCTTGTGATGTCTCTCTCTGTCAAATAAATAAAATCTTTAAAAAAAAAAAAAAAAAGAAGAAGAAGAAGAAGAAATCATGGAGAAAAAGACTGATCAGCTGGGATAAATGGAAATCACTTTCTTACAACACTAATAAAGGTCACAAAAGTTGGGGGAAAAAACTGGAATGCAGAACCTTTTAGCTTCTTACTGAAATCTCTGAATACTAATAGGAAAGAAGGAACAGCCCCCAAAATACTGAATTTACAAAAAAAGAAAGGCAAAGAAAATAGTGTACATCATAATCAGTAAAGCAAACTAAAACAGCAATTTGACTAACTTATAATTCATAAATCTAAAGAAAGTATCTAAAATGATATTCTCTTTATGAGGTGTGGAAGTGGTATTAGGCATGGGATTTTTGCTTGCTGGATTGGTAATGGTTAGGAAGGCTCGTACTGCTATCAAGGGAGAGGTCGACAGTGGAAAAGAAGGCGCCCCATGTATCTGTCGTTGGAGAGGAACACACCCGTGTGACTGCTATAGGAAGTAATCAGCAGTAAAGTTTAAAATAAAACTTAACACCTAAAATGAAAATATACCTAATTTTATTTTATTTTTTTTAAGATTTTATTTACTTATTTGACAGACAGAGATCACAAGCAGGCAGAAAGGCAGGCAGAGAGAGGAAGGGAAGCAGGCTCCATGTTGAGCAGAGAGCCCAATGTGGGGCTCGATCCCAGGACCCTGGGACCATGGCCTGAGTTGAAGGCAGCAGCTTTAACCGACTGAGCCACCCAGGCGCCCCTATACCTAATTTGAAATTTAAAAATCCATACTCCTAAGTACAGCTCCAAGGGAAACACTGGATAAGTATAAAAAGAAAAAAAAAATGCTACAAATATTTTCTCTTCAATATTGCTCCTAAGAAGAAACTTTCACCAATAAACTCTGTATCCAACTGGTCATGTAAGATTACGGCACATCAGTATGCTGAAATACCATGCAGCCATGAATAAATCATGTTGCAAATATTTATTATTGACACATTTAATGTTAATGGCATATTTGTAAGTTAAAAAGCATGCTACTAAATGACATATTGTAATGCGTTATAAAAATCGTCTATATATAGTATCTTCTACACACCCTAACTAGTAATGACCGTCCCTGGGTGGGTTTTCTCCTTGTTTCAGGTCTGTGTTTCTTAAATGTTCTGCGTATCTCATTTTCTAATGAAAAATGAAGAGGAAAAGATATACAGGCAGATCCCAGAAATGGAAATTGGGGAGTAAATTATCACCTCTGATCTTTGGCCTTCTCGTCTAGAAAGGGAAGGTATCACTTCCTCCTCCTGGGATCACTAAGAGGCTCAAATGAGACATTCATTTTCTTCATTCAAAAGATACTCATTTTGTAACTGGCACATGCCAGGCCCTAGTTTAACAGGTAGAAATACAGCAGGATACAGAGCAGATTAAAACAAAATGAGAATACCCTAGTAAGCTTATATTCTAGGTGGGGAGATAGATAATAAGCAAAATAAATGTACAATGTGTAGGAGAGTAGAGGTAGAAAGCATTATGGAGGGAAAGACAGGAGGACAGAACAGGGCAGATGGGGGTCGCAATTTTAAAAAGATGGTCAGAGAAGTCCTCAGAGGAAAGACTGTGTCTGAACGAAGTCCCCAGGTATGTCTGAAACAAATCACGTGCCTCCTTTCTTTCCATGAGGTGGAAAGGTGGAGGAAACAGCCCGTGCAAAGGCCCTGGGGCAGAAGCATGAGTGGCATGTTTGGCTGGCCATGGAGGCATTCTATAAAATATGGTGTGCAAAGAAATATGTATTACTGTATGATCTCTGATATAATAGTTTGCTCCAAAATGATTATTTTCTTTATCAAAATGTCTCCAAAAGATAGCTTCCTAACGCTCAGGCATCATTCATGTTTCATTTTAGGGCAAAATATTAATAATGAGTAGGAAGTCCCTTATCTTTCCCTCTCTTCTCCTGAAATCATCCCCAAACCAGCCTCCTCCCTTTGACCATCCAGGGAGAGGTGAGGCCCTGGACCAGATGACTTCTGTGTTTTGTTTTAATTTGAGTTAACTGTTTGTTTCCAGCCCAGCAATAAGTCTAAACACACATCCCAGATCTCGTGTGTGGCCTCCTGACAGCCGGGTCTAGCGCTGCATTTCCCGAGCCTGAGTGCTTTGGCGATGATGTTGAACTTTTGTTGCCGTGTTTCCCAAACCTGGCTCCATGGGTTCAGCCATTACAAGAGGGCAGAACTCTGGGATTTGAGAAACGCCGACCAACGTGATGATCGGTGCAGACCCTTCAGAAGTCAGATCAAGCTCTGCCTCCGGGTCAGCCTCCCTGCACTTCCGTGGCAGACACAGATCATCTCGGACGTCGTCCTGTATCCGCTTCCCCTGCAGCTGCGACATCACGCCAAGCACAGAGGCTCGCCGCCCGCCCTGATCTGCCATCTGAGAGAGGAGACAAGCCCCCAGCGGGCCACACGGGGCTGAAACCCAGGTATCGGCGGGGCGGCGTTCCTCCCTGGCGCTCTAGGGACGAATCCCTTTCCTTCCCTCTTCCTGGTTCCTGCACGCGGCTTTCCTTGCCCCTCAGCCCCTTCTTCCATCTCCAAAGCCACCAGTTACGAGGCTCCCAGCCCCGCTCCAGTGGCTACGGCTCCCTCAGCGAGTCGTCTGCCTTCGCCTCCCCATTTACGGGCTGTCGTGATGATCCCCGGCCACCCAGACGGCCGGGATGACCCCCTTCCCGAGGTCCTCAACTGCCTCACGTCTGCAAAGCCCCCTCTGCCATGTGACATAATGTGGTCAGGGGTCTGGGGGGCTAGCCCAAGGGCAGCGTTGGGGGTTCTTCCTTACGGGGCCTCCGACCGGGACCTGGAGCAGCGGGCCTGAAACAGCGGCCCCCCCAGCACCAGGAGGGAGGGAAGGCTCACCCCCTCCACTCGCTCACACGTGCGGCAGACGTCCCTGGAAGCCTGCCATCCTCTCCAAAGGCGAATGCTTTGCCCCAGTTGATAAAGTCCAACCTAAAATAGAGAGGGAACCTCTACTGACAGGCACGCGAGGGGAATGAGACTACTGCTGGCGCGGGACTAAGCGCTCCCCGGGGCCGTAATCCAGAACACATCCTAAAATCCCGGAACCATGGCCGGCCACACGGCCTCATCCCTCTCCCCGTTCCTGGAGCTCACGGCACCCCTGCCCCGAGCCAGTGGGCGTGGTGGCCCCCCGGAGAGAAGGCAGCCTCTCCCCCTTCCCTAGGGGCCCAGGGGCCAGGCAGAAGTCAGGGCCCTGGGGAAGGCAGGGGAGAAGGCAGCCCTCCAGGGATATGCGGGTGGCTCCTCCCACCCCCCCACCCCCTCACCCCTGGCTCCAAGGCCACCGCAGCCACCGCACCTTCCCTGTTGATGGGATGTGGCTGCAGGAAACATTCTGTGACTCACAGTGTTGGCTCAATTCTCCGTGCCCCTTCCTCCCGTGACTGGCCACGGCACTTGTAAATGTGGGGTAAACCCAGGCTTGGTTCTCAGCCCAGACGTTCCAACAGGGCAAAGCCGGGAAGTCCATATTCATGAAGATCCCAGGAGGCTCTGGGTTGGTTGGCAGCTGCTTGCGAATTCTGGACAGGTCGCACCTCGGTGCCGCGGACCCGTGGTTCTTCTTTAAATAATTCCCGACTGGCACATGTGCTTCTCGAGGAGCTTTTTTATCCTGGCGTGCAGAGCACAGGTCTTTCCCTCAGCCTGGACCTGACGATCTTTCCAGTGGCCACGCCACACAATGGACTCAGACCGAGCTTGTGGGGATACCGAATCGCGATGCTTTTCTTCCTGTGGCCGCTGGAGAATCAGGCCTTCCGCATCCCCACAGAGAACCTTGTGAGTCACACGCCAGGCCGATCAGTCCCTCCCTCACCGACAGTGCGCACCGATCTATCCAGACTGTGCCAGACGCCGTGCCAGTCCCAGGGCAACATGGTGACGGGGGCTGTCCCGCCCCCCCCCCCAGGGTCTCCCAACCCAGGGGGAGAAGCAGACCAGCAGAAGGGCCACGGCGATGGGGACAGAGGGGAACGGCTCACAGCCCACTGCCCACACCTGTTCTTCATGCCCACCCAGCCCACTGGCCACCCCACTCATCGCCCGCCCCCTGTCCCCTCACTGTCCCCCTACCCACCCCCTGCCCCTGCCCCTCACACTGAGGAATGACTTCCCACTTCCCTCAGCTCCACACACCGCCCGCACCCCGCGTCTCCTGGTCGCTTCTCAGCGCTGCTGAGGCCCCACAGGCTTCCAGGAGAGCTGCAGCCCCTCGTCCTCACAGGACGCCCCCCCCCCCCCGTCCCTACTGCCCTGCTGACCTTCTCAGCTTGTTTTCTCAGCTGTTTGCTGAAGTCTCTGCAAGTCACCAGAACCCTTGCGTGTGTAGCTTCCTCCAAAAACCTTTCTTTTCTCAAAATCCCAATGTTCACAGAGGCTCCATGGAGCCGTCCCTGCCCGTCAGCCACGGGGGGGTCACGAGGGCCCCCAGCACAGAACGGGAGCAGCAGGAGGGAAGGACACAGCAGACGGGACACACACAGAGGCGAAGTGGATGTGGGCGGGCTCAGCGCGGTCCCCACTGTCCCACCAGGGGAGAAGGCTGTCGGAAAAGCTCTCGTTGGAGGGCGTGCACGAACAAACCCCAGAGCCCCAGAAACATCCCACAGTGAGCACGGCCGCAGCGCACGCCCTCAGGCTGGCATTCAGTGAGGCACGAGCACACGCGCGTAGCCCAGCTGGAGGGCAACCTCCCACCCCGGATGAGGAAGGACACATCAGCAGGCCACAGCCACGTGTCACTGGTCTTTCAGCTCATCCCACAGAACCCTTTGCTCTAATTCCAATGTCACAAAAGAGCTTCCCTTATTACCTGGCCTCTAGCCTCCCTGATCGGGGAACACATTAATCAGACTCACTTTCTTCCCCTGAACCATTAAACCAGCACATTATGGCTCAAGCCCTGGGCTTTTGGTCATCGTGGTCCTTCTCTAGAAGAACAACGAGGGTATACACTCTCCAACCAGCTCACGGTGACCATGTCCTCAGCCCGGTGTCCACACCCCAGGGCAGTTCCCCATAAAACGCCGTCTCAGCAACCACCCGCCCCCTGATGGGTCCTGATCCAAAGGCAGCGTCAACCCAAGGCCGTCACCTGCCAGGATAGGTCAGGTTCTGCTGCAGCGACAAACAGTCCCCAGACTGCAGTGGCTCAAAACCCCAACAGCTGACTTCTTCTCCAGGCCACGAGTCCACCGTGAGTAAGCTGGGGTCTATGCTCCTGGTCATCTCTGATCGGGGACTCAGACTGAGGGGGCAGCCACCTCCCAGAGCTCTCCCTGTCACTGGAGTGGAGGGAAAGGGGGAAACGGGTGAGCTCCCTTCCACACCTTAAAGGGGGCCCAACCACGTAATTAGAGGGTTGGCACTCCCCAGTCTCCAGGGAGGGGACAGGGACTGGAGCTTGAGCCAATGGCCCACGACTTAGCCAATCATGACTCTGTAATGAAGACTCCATACAACCCCAAGAGCAGAGCTCCCAGGCCCTTTTTCAAAGAGCTTTCAAGTTTGAGGAACCAGGACGTGAGCCCTATGGCTCCTCCAGCAGCTGCCGTCAGAAGGAACCACGTGTGTGCGTGTGCAGGACCCCACCCCCGATGCTGGAACTCGAAAAAGCTCCTTAGCAGCTCCGACTACAGGAAAGGTTTTCTTACAATGCGCCATGAGGTGTCCTAGACACTGGAGAGAGCAACGGGTAAATCCAAGTCCCCCTCATGATTCATGCGGCTCCGGAGCCCAGCCATCCATCGGTCACAGTTCCATCAAAATAGCTCCTTATCTGCTCATCCATCCAGCAAGGACCCACAAGCAGCCGCTCACCCACTGGGCACAGGGTAGACCCGGGAAATTTAGGGCTTGCAACAGTTAGGGTCCTCTGGGACTCACGTGCTGGGGACACCGCCAGCCATCTGGAAGGAGCCGGAGCCAGGGAAACACTTACAACACAGGACGGAATCACCACAGTGTCTGCTTCCAACACTCGGGAGGAGACGTGCCAGGTTCTAGAGAGAAGCCTTTCGGGACCCTCAAAGTGTGTTCTGGGGAGCCGCTAGCGGTTCCAGAAGGGCCCTCTGGAGTCAGGCTGGGAGGGAGCCGCCGTCGGGTGGCTTCCCACTCTTTAATCTGTTCCGTATACGTAACAGTCATATAAAGTTCAATTTTAAAAGAGAAACAGAGGGGGGACATCCATGATCTGATCTGGTGCGCTCTCCTTTCCGACACAGGAGAACAGGAGAGCAGGGGAGTGAAGGAGCTCCCCAAGGTCATTCGAAGAGTGAGAGGCGGCGGGAGTAGAGTCTGGCCCTAGCTGCCTTGGCGCATCTCTAAACTCCGTAATGCTGTTCCTCTTCTTTCCCTTATTTTCTCTTTCATGTCAGTGGACACTGAGTCTGCAGGTAAGCTCCCAGAACTGCGATCCAAATGTCAGTGGGAAGAGCTAATCCGCGGGGCTGCTTTAGCCACAGATTTGCAGAGGAATCTGGAAGGTTCCCCCAGCTAGTTTGAGAATGCCCATCAGCCCCTGGCTGGAGTGGGGAGCAGGGCCCTCCCCTTCTCCCAGCCCCGCCACCCTGCAGACGCCTGCCCTGCAGGCGCAGAGCCCTCGTTGCAACACTGGTCTCTGCTTCACATTTGTCAAGACTCGAGACAGGGCTGATGTGGGGACCCCTGAACCCCCAGACCCGTTCTGTGTGCTGTGGATCGAGACAGGACAGGCGGCCTGGCCTCGACGGGGCCTTGCCCTCGGACGGAGTATCAGGGAGTTAATAAATCCAAAGGCTTTTAGAAGCCGCAAAGTCTCATCAGTGTTGCCTCTAGTGCCAGCCAGGGAAAGAAGACATTATGTATGTTAAACTCAGAAAGAACATACCAGCAACAAAGAACACTTTGTCTGTCCTCCAAGTATTAAGTGCTCTACAACACTTCCTCACCAAATCATCAGAAATGCAAAGAAACTGTTTGATCTCATCTTTCCCTGGCAACTGATGTGTGTTTTCATAAAGTCCCTGATCTATACAAACCTCAGACACACACGGTGAAAATCAGACTATTTACCAGACAGCTACGGCTTTCCCTCCAGGCTCCAGGAAGCTACGAACAATCTGTAAGTTTGCTCCTGCCTCTGCTCTCCTCTGCTACACAAGAAGGAAGCCCATTAACGGGGTCGGGCAAGTCCCTCTACAGTGCCAGGAGCCCGAGGCTCTCTTACTGTCTTCTCGCGTTTCGGCTGCTCAGAACACTGCGGCCAGGCTCACAAGGAGCCAGGGGCCCAGAGCTCATTCCAAAAGCCATCTGTGGCCACAGCCCTCGGCTGGCTCCCACCCGCAGGGGAGGCCCAGTGGATTCCAGAAAGGGGGGGGGGGGTGGGCAGGGGCTTTTACTGACCCTCTCCATCCAGAGAGGGGATAGCAGCGGCTTGTTTGCAGGAGGAAGGGGAGCCTAAGGGCCCCAGGAGCTGCTGCCGGGCTCGTGGCAAGTCTTCACATGACACCTAAAATCACAGCAGAGCCCTGCCCAGAAGCTCCAGGTCACAGCCCCTGGGGGCAGCGGCACTCAGTCCCCTCCTGATGAAATCACCCCCTCCGCAAGGGAAATGGGCTGAAAGCTCTTTAAGACAGACCTCTATTGTTTACAGCCCAGACTCTGGCTTTTTCCCTCAGCTTCGGTGAACGTGTGAACAGCAGTTGAACAGCTACACTCTTCCCCGGGAGCAGTGCTGACAGAGCGCGGTCACAGTCAAGCTTCCCGGATGCCACGGGAAGCTCCGGGCACCCCCAGGGAACAGACAGATGATTACTCTGGCTGGATCGGATCCCGCGGGGACACTCGTGTCCTTGCTCTGCATACGCACGGATCAGACGGTATGTGAGGGCGCACTGCCCGCCACCCAGGCCTGGCTCCTGTGCTTTCTGGCAGGTGAAGTTGAACCTCTCATCTCCCCGGGAGGAACAACGATCGCTTTCTACCTCTACGTGACTGGAAACGTCAATGTAAGGATCAGGTGCCCGGGCTGGTCCACCTGGGTCTTGTCCGGCTTTCCGTCTTACTTTGCGCCTCTGATGTGTCAGGCTTTTTGCCCACCCAGCTCACATATTTAACCCTCCAAATATCGTTTTCCAGAAGAGAATTTTCAGCCGTGAAAACTTGCCCCAAACTGCACGGTCCCTTCCCGGATCCCTGACCTCACCGCCAGGTTTGGTGAAGCCCGGCAGTCCCCACCCCCACCCCAACACCTTTTCCACCAAGCCCAGGGCGCCGCGCCAAGCGCCCCGCGGCCCGCAGAGCTGGGAGCCCCGCCGAAGAAGGGGGGCGCGCCCGCCGTCCCCATCTACCCCCCGCGCGCGGTGGCCCCACCGCAGGCACTCGCGGACCCACGTCTCCCGGACACAGACCCGCTCCCGTGCGCCCCTGCCCCGCTCGTCCCGGGCTCTCCGAAGTTACCTCCGAGGCCCCCGCGGGGCTTCCTCTGCTCTCCCGCGGCGCTGCGCTCGGCCTCCAACGCCGCGCCTCGGGAAGGTTCCGAGCCCCCGGCCGGGCTCCTGGGGCAGTAAGGGGTCCGCGCCTGGGGGCGGGGCGGCTGCAGCTCCCGCCACTCAGCCCGGGGGTCCGCCCTCAGCCTCGCAGCGCCCACCCGGCTGCGGGCAGGGCCGGGGCGGGCGCGCGGCGGCCGGGGCGGGCGCGCGGGCTGCACCGGGGCAGGGGGCGGCCGGCTCGGGATCGCATGGCCCCAGGCGGCCCCGGCCGCGGTCTTTTGTCTCGGCCGGCGCGCCGCGTCACGGGCTGGGGGCAGAGAGCCGCGCGGGCCGGGCAGCCGGCGGCAGAGAGCCGGGCTCGCGGCTCGCGGTCGCCCGCCCGGGGCGCGCAGCAGGCGGGGCGCACGGGCGGGGACTGCGCGCACCCCGGGGACGGAGGGGCGGGCCCGGGCAGGGGCGCGGCTGGAGGCTGCGGCGAGCTAGAGCGGGCGTGGGGGCGCAGCCAGAGCTCGGGGACGGCGACGTCGCTGGGTCCTGGATCGCGGCCGCGGCGCCGGGGGAGAGCGAGCCGAGGCTGCGCGCTGGAGGCGGCCCGGCGGCGGGAGCCGCTAGCGGGGTTCGCGTCTCCTGGCTCCCGGGAGCTGAAGGTGACTGCGGCCCCCAGTGGCCGAGCCGGGGCGAACAGTGTCCTCGCTTCTCCTCCGGGTGCACTGGGCTCGCCCTTTCCGGGCCTCCGGCTCCGCAGTCTTTGGCAAGGCCCCGGCAAAGTGGTCCCTTGGCTCATCGATTTTCCCTCTTGGCGGGTCTCGGCTTAATTGGTACCCAGATTGGAGACTGGAGGTCATGTGACTACCCCCTCCCCAAACACGCACAAACACACACACTCACAGTTGCACACACCCCAAGCCCAACGAAACCCGCGCGGGTTTGCAAGAGTCAGACTGGGCACATCGATCAGCGCTGGCGGCCTTTGGCAAGTCACCGTGCGCGCTGCAGTCAGCGGGGCTGAGACGTGGCGGCTGCCTCTCGTGCCACCGTCTACACAGACCTGTGTCTGCCGCCGGGCGGGCTCCCATCTTACAGCGTTCTGGGCCCCCTTGGCGAGAACAGCACAAGAAAGTCTTCCTTTCAGACCTATGGAATCCCTTTTCAAAAGGAATGCAAGTCCCCCCACCCCCACCGGGTGTGGGTACCTCCGTGGGGCGCCGGACGGGGCCCTCTCCCTGGGCTGCAGTCGGTGGCTCTCCCCGGAGCACAGCCAAGATGCCCTCAAGGCCTTTGCTACCTGTGGTCTGAGCCACAGCGGGGCGGGTGGGGGGGGGGGGGTTGGGGGGTGCATGCGGAGGGAGGTGGGGGTCGCAGAGCTCCCGCACAGACACCCTCCCTGCGCGGCCTGGAAAGTGAGCCCCCTAAGAACCAGATACTTTAAATCCTGCCTGACCCCAGTGCTGTGTGCGGAGAGCTTGATTCTTCCCAGAGCTCCTCTCTGCTTTAGCAGTTAAACGCATTTGCCTTCAGTATCTTTTCACCAGGCAGGTGCAAACCAGACTGCAGAGGACAGGAAAGGACTGGACCGGGGCGTTGGGAGTCAAGTGCGCCCCCTTCCTCCCCCCCTCGCTCAGGGACTCAGTTCCTGAATGGCACAGCCTCTGTCTTTTGTCTGGATGTGGTTTGTGACAAACAAAGGCATAACCCCAAAGAATAAAGGGGTCAAGGTGAGGAGTCTGGTGGTAGCTGGAGAGCCCTGAAGCCCCCCCCCCCAGAGACCCCCAAACCTTTGCCCTCAGAGCACAGGTTGAGAGTTCAGCAACAGCAGATGGATTTCTCCCCAAAATGAGCACGGTGGCCCCCTGCAGAGCAGTCAGACAGAAGTCCTGAGGCGTCTGCCTTCCCCGGCTCTAAGTTCTACTTCCTCACTCTCCCTATGGTTTCTCCACCAAGGGCCGGCACAGAGGTCCTGGGAGGAAGACCTGAGCTTCCCAAAGCTCGGAACGACCCCAGATCCGCTCTTTCCCTCTTTGTTCAGCTGAGGCCGTCAGAGGGTTATTTAATTTTTTTCTTCTGAGAAACCATTTTGGAAAACAATGTTTTAAATTTAAAACCGCCTAAAACAAACATGCAGAGTATAGGCCTCGGATGCTAACATCACTGGGTTCTGGCCAGAAGTTTCCTCTTGCTGGTCAAAGTCCCAGAGAACTCAACGTATGTGTCTCCCAGGTCTTCCCTCAGCCTGTCCCAGAAGCCCTCCTCGAAGCCTTGGGACAAATTCCGCCCACTTTCTGTGTGGCTACTCCCCGTCCCCAGGAGAGACACGGGTGCCGGTGTCCTTCTCTGGGAAGTGGCAGTCCTTCTGGGACTCTCTTGACTTTTCTGCACTCATAGAGGATGTCATTGGAGCCGCCCCGTCCCGGCCCCTCGGGACAGAGCCCGCGCCCTCCAGAGTCATTTCTGTCCACCATCCCTGCGCCCAAAGTGCCACCAGATCATGCCCACTGATCTATGCACCCAACACAGAAAGACTGGGGGGAAATGATAGAAATTCATGGATTATACTCCCGGGATAAGCTAAGTTTTTTGTTGGTGGTAGTTTTTTTGTCTTTGTTTTTGTTTTTTTGGTCTGGAGAACAGGAGACAGAGGTTGAGGTGGAAGACGAGCACCAGACCAGGGAGGCAAGAACAGAAGCAGCCCCCAGCCCCCGTTCGACGGCATCCTTCCCAGACCCCCCCCCCATCCTACCTCGTAATACCATTCATAAACGGGACAGAACCCAGTGCAGAGTGGGCAGAAAGGCATGAATTTGGAACCGGAAGATCCGATGGCAGACATCTGCGAAGCGGTACGCACCAGCGAGCGAACACAGACAAAGCACCCAGCTTCTCTTCCGTCCTTTAACACTTGAAACGCTGGGTTTTGCTTAAGTCTAATATCCGGGCTGAAACACACGGCTGGTTTCCATCATGTAGAATCCGAGTGCGAAACGCTAACAGACCTCTGGGGAGCCTCTGGGGCGCCATGGGACCCAGTCTCGGCAACATGGCCCCTTCGATGAAATGTGGTGCAGCAGCCCAAAGAGATGCGTCCGTCATCAGGTCCTTTGTCCGAGTCTCTCAGGGACAGCATCGTTTTCTGCCCTTCGTCATCCCTTCTGACCTCAACTGCTTCCGACCCTGTCTCTGTCTCCCCCAGAGCTGCCCCCGCCGCATCTCTGCTTCTCTCCCTTCCCATCTACTTTATCAGGTCCCTGCGTTTGCTATCCTCGCTCCACGGGGGCAGGGGGCACACCGGTGGGGACCGGAACGCCCCGCAGTGACAGGCGCAGGCAGAAGGCCGTGAACGCCCACGGAGGGCACTTTCGGGTCCATCATAACTCGGGCCCCTCGGGTGCGTCTGGGCCTCCTGAAGCGTTAGGAAGGACACGGCGGGTAGCGCGGCAGCCGGAGGCACTGGTCTCCCGCCCCCCGCCGGCTGTCCGCGTGCACTTCACACCGCGTTATAACCTCGGCTGCCCTCAGTCTCGCCGTCTGGAGCTGGGGTGGGAACCTGCGCGGGGCCGCTGGGAACACAGCAAACGCACAGTGTGAGCATCGTGACAGGCATTCGGTTGTGGCTTTCGAAGATGACAGGAGGGAGGAAAAAAAAAAGAAAGAAAGAGAGGAAGAGAGGGAGGAAGGATGGAGGGTGGGGGATGGGAAGAACCAGAGAGAGGGAGGGAGGAGTGAGGATGTCCTCTTGGGCGGCCAAAGCTTTACCGCATCCGTGAACAAGGACGGGAAGCGCGGGGACCTGTTCCCTCCTCTGCGCTGCGAGCCCGCTGCGAGCCCGGGCTCAGTCTCCTTTCGGGGGAGGCGTCGTTTTGCTGACTTGACAAACGGTGAGCGGTGAGCGGCTCGAAGGGACAGCGCCATGGCCCGGCACGGGTGCTGTCCCTCACTCTCCTGGAGCGGTCCAAGACTCTGCACTGTGCTGCTTCCGTGCGCCCCCGGCGGTCACCTGCCAGGGAGCACTTACAAGTCTCAGCCCGCACTGGGGCTTTCTGGATCCCAAGCCACACCACCTCGCTCGTCTGGGCTCTCATCCCGGACTCATCCAGACGTCTCTACCAAGCGGAAGCAAATGTCAGAGACCATCGGACTCTGGTCTTCAAACTGTAGGAGAACAGCGGCCTCTACCCTCGACCTCCCAAGGAAAGCCTTTGTGACACGCTGCCTCTTCTGGAGGAATTTCCTCAGTGTGGGGACTTCCGGCACAGTAATAGGTTCCGGGGGGCAAATTCAGGGTGAGGTGGGGTCCACACCTCTCCACGTCCATAACCCCTCGGCTGTGGATGCATTCCGAGGGTGGAGGCTGCCCTCGCAGGCTGCCCAGTGTGAACGTGCGCCCCGGGAGGGACTGTAGACTCGTCTGGCTCTGATCTAGGACCGGATCGGAACCGGACCAAGCTCTTGGGAGTCCTCACTTGGTGTCCGCGGAGGGCTACGGCCCCCGTCGCAGAAATGCTGTGTGTTGGGGGAGTGTCTCTGGGCGAGGCTGGAAACTAGGGGTCTCTTGGGGCGGAGATGAGCCCAGCAGCCCCGTGGTCCCCTCCGGAAAGCCGGGCTCCAGGTGGGACCCTTCCCCGGTGCATGTGAACCCGCGACCTCTGCTCCTCCACTGTGCGCGTGGCCGTCTCCAGGCAGACGCCGCCGGGGATGCGGGACCATGCTCAGCAGGTGCAAAGGACATTGTTATTCTGCGGCTGCCCAGATTCTAAATGCTCCGCTTATATTGGAGAAAGCTGCCATTTTGAAACTTCACTGTCCCCTCTCCTCCCAAACCCTGGCAGAGCCTGAAGCCGAAGACTCCGGTGACAGTTGGGAAAGTGTCTCATCACGTGTGGCGGTGGCATCCAGGCCCCGTGTGGGAACACTGGGGGCTCTCATGGAGCCCTTCCTCTGGCATGACCTTGACGGGGATGCCAGGCCCTCCCCACCGGCTTCTGCCCGTGCACTTTCCAAGCCTGGCTCTCTGGCCTCCCCACAGACTCAGTCAGCTCCTGGGATGCTTCCAGCAAATTCCCTTGGCCTCTCTGTAGACCAGAGTCAGGCTCTGGTGCTGGCAACCCAGGTTCCTGACCGGCAGCGAGAGGCTGGTTTCCCGTGTGGATATCCCCATGGCCTGGACATCCTGGACAGGAGATGAGGATGAGACCCAGCTCAGAGTGTCCAGGGTCACCAAAGCTGAGCTCACCAGGCAAGGCCACATCCTGCAACCCCCTCTCCTTTCTCGGCAGGTACAGGCCATGGTGGACGACAGGGGAGCTGCGGGTGACGGCGGGAGGGGGGCGGTGTCTCATCCTGCCGCCCTCCCCCCGGGCTCGGGCACCTGGCCACGGTGCTGTACCCTCCAGGTCTGGCTTCCTCCTCCTCATGTAGAAGGAGTTCGCATCAGGTTGTCCCTGGAGAACTTTGTCGCCCTGGCGTGGCGGTCAGGACCCTGGGATGCATACAGGAGAGTCTGCAAACCAAGGGACACCTCAGCACTTGCCTCTCAATGACGGGGGCTCTGGAATGCGCTGCTGGAGGAGATCCAGGGGGAGAAAGCGGGGAGTAGGAGCTTTGTCGTGCTCTGAGTTCTTCAGTTTCATCGCAAGGGGTGTGAGAGGCATGAGGGGTGCTACCGGGACCAGCTGATGGGGAGTCCGTAAGTCCTGGGCACTGCCGTTGGGGGGACACGTTCATCCGAATTTCTTGTTGTTCTGCACTTTATTGCAGAAAAACCATGATTCCTCTTCAGACCATAACTATGCGATGGTGCCTATAGGATCCCCAGGGGGCATTGCTGACCTTAGAAGATGATGCATGAGCCCCCAGCAGAAGGAACTAGACCTTCCCAGTTCTCTCAACAGCACTCAAGGGACTCGGGAAGCAAATGGAGAAGATCCTGTGGAGCCCAACCCCTGACACGGCCCAGAACACGGTAGGGGCTCAGGAAACACCCAACAACTTGGGTGTCCTTACAAACATGGCATAACACAAACCTTTTCTAGGCGAGGGCTGGCACACAGTAGGTTCTCTCCATGCGTTTGCAGAGTCATCTCTGTCTCCCGGCAGTTCACCCTGGGAAGCTCCAGCCCAAGCTCGACGCTAACTTCCCAACACCCACAAGGTGCCCTGGAGTGGGGGTGTGGTTTCTGCATGTGTCTTCCCGCCATCACTGGACAATTTAAACTGGACAGATCAGAGAACCAAGCCTCAACCCTGAGAGGGCAATGACCTCGCCAAGGCCATTCAGGAGGTGGGCATTCCCTCACCCTGATCTAGCACATTCCCATTGAGACGGGATTCCGACAGGAGGCGGATCTCTGTTCAGTGTGCCCGCGGGATACCGCCGGACAAGGAAGAGTTCGCGGAGGCTCGGGAGAAGAGTGCCCACCGATGCGCATTGAGGCTGCCTGGTGATTGCCCGTGCCGTGCGGGCACTTTGGCAACCAGAGAAGCCTGGCCTCTCGTTCTGAGCTCCCAGGATTTCTGGACCCCTAAGATAAACAAAAATATTCAGCATTGGCGAACGGGCACGCCTGCAGGTTTCTGCAGAAATAACCCTCTCCTTTATTGTATCAGCATGTTGGGCTGAATCACCCGGAACCATCTACCAGGTAAGCAGAAAGCAGACAGCCTTGCTAGCACCGGATGACGGGGAAGGACGCCTCTGCTTGTTCTGTGGGGACACCGAGCGCCACGATGGCCAGGCCCTGGGAGCCGCGCCCAAAAGCGGAGACGTTGCCAAGCGTAAAGAACTCCCGCCACACCAGGCGTGTGTTCTGAGGCTTAGCTTGCTTAAGCTTTACAGAAATCCTACAGGGCCACTGCTGCTGGTCCCGTTGTATGAACGGGAAATCAGAGAGCCAAGAGGGTCAGTCACTTCTCTGCGATCACACAGCTGATAAGGACCGGAGCCGGAGCTGCCCGGGGCCGTCTGGCTCTCGAGCCTGGGGGAGCGTCTTTATGCCACAGAGTCGAGTGGGGCTTGGCTCCCGAGTCTCACTGTCCATGGGAAGGACGAGGGCCCAGAAAGCCCTTCTAGCTCAGGTGGTCAGTGAGGACAGGACAGCCTGGGGATGCTCGGGAGGCCAGACCAGCCCAGGTCACAGGAGTGCCACTCTGTTCATGGTTCAATCAATTGCTCATTGTGTTGTTTTGAGTTAGTAGCATATACAATGTAGAAAATGTAACAGTAGCTTAAAGAGGTCAACCAGTTACCCGATCTAGAGACACCTGCCGTCCCGGTTCCTCCAGAGACAGACTATAAAAGCAAAAGTGTGTCAGGATTTCTTCTGCAAAACAGCAACATTCTACCCACATTACCCTACGAATTTTTTTCATCATCTACAAGATATTTTGGAGATCACTCTTATCAGTGTTTGTAAGACTGCTTATTTTTTATTTCAGATAAAATTTATTTTTGAGATATATGTAGATTTGCATGTGGTTGGCCTGTTCTTTTTTGTGGTTGCATAATATTCCACTCCACAAATTACCATGATATGTTTAATGAGTCCCCACGAATGGATATGTAGGTCATTGACAAAGTTTTGCTATTATAAAAATAATGCAATTGCTATACCTCATACGTGTTATTACACACACTTAAGAGTAAACATCTGTAAGATCAATCCTGAAAAGTAGAACTGATGAGTCAAAATGTATATGCAACCAAATTTATTGATATTAAAAATTTACTCTCCAGTGAGGTTATAACAATGCACACTCCCAACAGATCAGAAAAAGTTATTTGTATGTTTTCCATTTTTTGGACAATTTGACAATTAGCAAAAATGCAATCCCCATCCATTTATCTGAGAAAAGCTTCAAGCATTCCCAGACCCAAAAAAGACCCTCTCTTAGGCTTTTCTGATACCTCAGGACACATCTTCCTAAAGGACTGAGCTTAGATGCAGCTCGAATGCTCACGGGCTCCCGACTCTGGTGCTGGACTTGCTGTGCTGCGTGCGGCTCTCGGGTAGGGGTGTGGGGAGGGGGGTATGAGCAAGCCTTCGGGGCACTTGTGGCTGGGGGGTGCTCATAGCTGGGGAGGCCTTGGGGGCCGTTCAAACTTGGAGTGTGCTCAGGGTTTGGTGGGGACCCTTGGGACTTGGGGGACATTCGTGGCTGGGGGCACTGGTGGCTGGTGGGGGTGCTTGGGGCTTGGGGTGCTCGCATCTAGAGGGGGCGCTGGTGGCTGGTGGGGCACTTGCAGCCAGTGGGGGCCGCTCCTTGGCTGGGGGTGGGGTGGTGGCTCTGTAGGCAGCAAAACCAGCACAGAACACTATTTTCGTTGTTTTTGGTTTGTTTTGCTTTCAGCCTTTCTCGAAAAAAACAAGAGGGTTTCCCCAGTTAGCAAGAACAGGCAGGAAGGTATGTCTTTCTTCAACCTGAAACGGGTCACGCCAGCTTCTGCGAAGTGGGGGGAGACGTGCGTATCTTCATGACGTGATCGTCGGCTTTACATCATGTCGTTGGCCCCAATCCTGTCTCCCATCCACAGGTGTTACTGGAAACGGAATACGCGTGTCCCCAGGACGTACGCCCTGCGCGCTCGGACCCCGCAGCGCCGTCCCCCCGCCTGCGCTGGCCGTCACCCTGCTGTCCCATAAACCGACTCCTTCCACCCCGAGCTGTGCTGGTTAGTAGTGACTCACTCTGTGCATCTCTTGTGCAGGGAAAGTCCACCCTCCAGAAGTCTCTTAAGAAAGCTTCGTGGAAACCATAGACCTTGTGTTCTCCCGTAGTAAACCGCCTCTCTCGCCTTGCCACCGAGCGACAGCTCCGAGCGTTGCCTACGGACTCCTCAGATGTTTTCTCTTGTGGAGTATCTCACTTTGCTGCCTTTCAGAACCGACATTTTCTGAGGAAGTCGGAGGCGGTTGTACTTCTTCTTTTCGTAAGTGATTTGGTCTTTTCGTCTGGCTGCTCAAAGGACCCTCCCCTCCCCCTCCCCTCTTCCTCCCCTGCCTCCTTCCTTATTTTCTCCCCAATAATTTATTTTGATTTTATTGTGTAAAAGTATTAATTCAAACAAATGGAAATTGGGGGGGTGGGAACAGAAATCAACAATTGGTCATTCACACTGAGTGGTCCGAGAAATGCCCAGCCCTCCCCGGGGGGAGGCTCCATGAGGCCGGCGGAGGCGGGATGGGGACCCCAACTCAGGATGCTAAAACTGGGGGAGCGAGCAAGGCTAAGAGTCAAGTGCTAATCGTGGTCCCATGTCCCCAAGGGGGGAGCCTGCCAGTCCGACCAAGCTGGTGGCTGCAGGCAGAGTCCACGAGCAGGGTTTGGAGCCGGGGGCCAGGGCAGTACAGTGGGTCGGGGGCAGCTGCCGAGAGGGGCCGTGTTGCCCCGGGTGGCCTCGGCCCGTGCACTGTCTGTCCTTGCGCGGCAACCACCGCTGGAGCAGGGGGTGGGTTAGGGGACCAGCAGGGTAGCCCACAGCCTCCGCCCACGTCCGCGGTGATCGGGAGCATCGGATGGGAAAATTTCCTATGAACCGCAGACAGCACAATCCGAAGGTCGTATTGGCGTCCCTGTTCCGTGAAGCACGGGGTGCAGAAGTCTCCGTGAATCCAGGTGCCGGGATGGCCGGTCCCCAGGCCCTCATCAGCAAACAACTCATCCCATGGTTCGCTCCCGACGCTGAGACGCCCACGGGAGGGTCACTGCAGGCCGCACGGGCACCAGCCCGCACGTCCTCCATGGGAGCCCAGGCCCCAAATACCCGGGACACTGGGAGGGGGAGACACCGCCGGCAGCTCATACGGGGCTTCTTGCTTGTTTCCTTGTGTATTTATGTAGTAACTTACTTGCATTTTTATTATCTGAGTGAGTATAAAAGAAAGCCACAAGTGAAACAGGCTTTTTTTTTTTTTTGAGCTCTATATTTTCTACTAAGTTTCCTTTAAAGAACAGTTTTCGAGTCACAGAGATTTGCGGGGATGGTACGCACAGGGTCCCCGGACCCCAGACCTGATCTCGGCTACTGTTCACGTCTTTACACAGATTCGGCTCACGGGTCCCACTTAATGACCCGTGCGCCCTTACCAAGGAGGGCCGACGTCATCCCGGGTTCCATGGTTTGTGCCCCGGTCTTGAGCTATCCCAGGACCCCATCCAGACACCGGGTCACGTTTCCTCGCTGTGTCCCCTTGGGCTCCTCTGGGATGGGACAGCTTCTCAGACCTCCCTTGCTTGAGATGACCTTGACAGTTTGAGGATTGAGGGTCAGGGATGGTGTAAACCGTCCCTCAGGGCGGGTGGCAGGTATTTTCCTCCTGGCTGTACTGGGGCTCTGGGGTTGGGGGAGGACACCACAGAGGTGACCTGCCCTTCCCATCGCATCAGACCACGGGGACACGGCACGCTTCGCCACCGGTGCCGCTCGGGGCACCTGCCACGGTCACATTTGTCAGATCTGTCCACCACAAAGTCACTCTACTTCCCCCGTTTCGGAGCCCTATTCCTTGGAAGAGGTCACCCTGTGCGGCCCACACTTTGAATTCTCCCACATGACGAAGAAACTTGTCTATTCTCCTGCACCGATTTCTCTACTCAGTCGTGCACTGACGGGACCATGGACTCTGGATATTGATGGACGCTCCGGCTGCCAGCCCACCACTCCCTGGCCGGCGCAGCGCTTAGCTCTCCCAGCCTTGCTATCGGCCACTCCTTCGGGGGGCCCAGAGGGCCGTAGGAGAATGGGCCAGCATGACAGCATCACACAGAAAATTCACTGAGCTCCCCCATTGCACCTTCCTCCCCATGCCCCCGGCAAGCACACGTGAGCACGTGCTTACATGCATGTGTCCGTGTATCGCCACCAGTACACGTTACTAACACACGGACACACATGCATACACCTGTGCGTGTATGTACGCCTAAACGTACATATAGTAGGAATAAAAGTACTTTATTTTCAAATGGTGCTTGCACAGTAACAATACTTAGGTTTACATAACTGGTTACACTTCACAAAATCCCTTGAGAGCTCTTGGTTAGCTGGTCTGATACCTGAAATGTCTGGCTGGCGGTTACCGCATGAGCGGTAGCATAGAGGCATTCATTCCCCAAGACAAAATGTTGCTGGAACACCTAACTCTGCGTCAGCATCTCCTTCTAGTTTGCCTGCGAACAGAACCCGATTTATGAATACCTTTCCTGAAAAATAAATAAGATATTTTGGAGTTGGGATGGAGACAACCTCTCTGCTTAAACCCCTTGAGCGAAACTTGTAACTGGGTGTTGTCACCGGGGCTCCTTTCCAGAGACAAGGCGGACTCACGCCAGCCAGGCCCCCGCCCCCCAATCTCCAGCGCGTTTCCCCGCGGGCCCCCCACTCTCCTCCACACGACCCCCTCTGTCTGTGCCCGCAGGTGCTCACCAGCAGTCCATGCCCGCGGGACAGATGGGTACAGAGTGGGCAGCCCGTGGAAGACCGACCGGCACTTTCGTGCCTGTGTTTCAGAAACATTTTGCTTCCAAGTTTCATTACCGAGGCTTTTAGCATCAAATGTACAGTTGTTTCCTTTCCTGTTAAACGTATTTGAGATTTCCAATGTAACTAAAACTATCTTTTAAAAGCTGTCTTACAAAAATTATCCTTAATTACACAATTAATGTGCAAATAAATGTTCATGCTCGATTCTTTTTCTTTTTTTCCTTTCCTGTGAGGATCTTCCAGATTCCTGCTGGAATATATCCTGTAACTATTCTTTCTGGAGTGGATGGGAGGCTCGTTGACCTGCGTTCTTACACAAACGCCTGCATTTCATTCTCCCAGCCAGATGATGCTCTATTGGATAGAAAGTTCCGGCACCAAAATCTCCCCTCCTCTCCCAGCACGTTACAGTCCTTCTCACCCGGTGCTGCTGCGGCAAATCCGACTGTCGTTCAGACACAAACACTCTGTCTTTGTTTCTGGGGGTCCTTACGGTTTTCTGTCTGTGCCCTTGCAGCTTCGACGGTTCGCTGCCACCCGGCCAGCGGCTCTTGGGGGGCTCGCTTGTTAATCTGCCTTCCAGCTGGAGCAGGAATGTCTGCCCCGTGTAGGAAGGGCTGTCCTGGCTTCCAGATCCTGCTCCCCTGGCCCGTTATTTGCATTCTCCACTCCTCACACCAATCCCCGATGGTGCCCTCACCTCTGCATGGATCCCTCGTGTCCCCGAATGTCTCCCTCTGTGCGCTCCTCCCCCTTCCCCGTGGTCCGAGGGACCCCTCAGTTCAGCCTTACGGTCACTCGTGCCTCTATGCTTTTCATCCTACTGTTCCGCTCGTTTTGGGGGTTTATTTAAGATCTTGCTCTTATTTACAGGGTTTTCGTTCTGCTTTTCTTTCTCGTGTCAGAAGCGCACCCACTCTTGGTGAGGGGGAAGGGAAGCTGTGGACCCACACAGGGGAGCCCCCTCTCGGCAACGGACGCAGGTGTGCGGGCAGGATCCGAGGCCGCCCGGGCCCCACCTGAGAGGGGTCTCCCCTCCGGTTGCTTATCCGTGGAGACGATCCTGAGTCACGTGGCTTCGAGGCTCATCGGCTGCAGGAGCCACCCTGCCCCACCCCCGGGCCTCCGTGTTATCCAGATACCACCCGGATGCTGGGCTGCTCTGCCTCTGAGCCCCAGCCAGCCTGTCCCCACGTTATGGCCCTCCCCACAGAGGGGAGGACAAGAATCTATAGCAGATCTGAAGCCACAGCCTGGCCGGGTGGGTCACCTCAGGGCTGTGTCTTCCTTGCTTTGAACCTCCTATCTTTTGCAGGGGTTGGCTTTCCTGGAATGTTTGCTGGCTCTGAACTGGGTGCCCGTCCAGCTAGCTGAGACTCCCAGTCACCTGACCTGCCTGGGAGAAGGGGAAGGACCTGTCCCCACGGAGCGCACTGTGCCTGCTGGACTGGCTCAGCTGACCGGGCTCGAGGGCCTCTGGACACCAGCGTCCTCTGCCCTCCCAGGGGCTGCCGGCCTTCCTGGTCTGCTATTCCCACTGGAGGAAAACATTCCTGCTGCCTGTGGGCAGAGGAGAAGGTCTACATGGTCCCCCCAGTGGGTCAGGCTCCCCGCTGCCCCAGCCTCCCCCACCTCCCGACAGTAGCCTCGGGCCAGCCCCCCTTTCTGCACCAGCACCCACCTGGTGCCCCCGCTTCTGTGTCCGACTCTCAGGGCCCCTCCCAGATCTGAGACCGACAGCACCCAGGGATGCTCCCGAGGCGACCAGGAGGTTGAAGAGCCAGCTTCAACCTAAACATCGTATCTAAATAACATCTGTTTGGGCCTCTGACCCGGCTTTTCTGCTGACTTTGGACAAACAGTTTCACCTCCCTGATTCCATCTCTTCTCGGGCAAATGAAGAATCTGGGGAGAGGCTCTTTCTGACCTTTCCCTCTGAAATCCTGTATTTATACTCCAGTGCAGCTGCGTGACCTCCAAAGCCAGGCTTCCCACCCCATGTTCCCGTCGCAGCCCCCAGCTGCCCCACCCTTGACGTCCAAGGAGAGCCGGTGACGGGTCCTACCCCTCGGGATCCCTGCCTCAGCCCCGGGCTTCACAGCCAGACCTCAGTAACTCGGGCGACACTAACACAGAGTGTGTGAGAATTCCACGGCGGACCACCGTGCGTCTTCATTTCCACAGAACGTGCAGACCAGCGGCGCCCCCAGCACTGCCAAACCCACATGCAAAACTCTTCTGCAGCGGTCCGGCACAGGCATTTATTTTATCGTTTTAAGATTTTATTATTTAATTATTTGTCAGAGAGAGAGAGAGAGCATGAGCGGGGGGAGCAGCAGAGAGCGGGAGACTCAGGCTCCCCACTGAGCAGGGAGCCCGACGTGGGACTCGACCCCAGGACCCCGGGGTCATGGCCTGAGCCGAAGGCAGATGTCCAACACCGGAACCCCTCGCCATGCCCCCCGACCCTGGCCAACACATGCATTTATATCTACCAGAACCACTTTTAACCCTGGTGACCGAGCTCCTTTTCCGTGGCCCCACGGTGTCCCTGCTCCACGCTTCTGAAAATGGGGGGAACCCCGCGCCGTGCAGGAGAGGGAGCGTCCCCGTGCTGCTGTGCGAGCTTCACGGCAAGCAGAGAATTCCTAAGTGCAGCTGCAGCCTCCAGGGGAGGGCACCCGGAGGAGGGAAGGGGAAGCCGGCCTTGCAGGTGGCCTAGACCGCCCACGGCCAGACGCCACCACCACCGCACTGTTCCAGCAGGAAGCCTCCAGCCTTGGGGGAGAATCCCGCCTCCGGGACTCCCACGTAGACGACGCCGGCAGGAACACTAGGTGCTCTGGCTGAGAAAAGCCGTGCCCGGAAGGAGCAACTACTGACTGGTGGCTAAGGAGACCCGCGCGGCTGTGGTCCCTGGGACCCGTCTGCACTGTACTAGACGGACGCCCGCGTTCACAATCCCCCAAATTGTGCATCTCACCTTCTCATTATTATTAGAGATTCGGCTGCGCCGTATGGACCAAAGGTATTTGTAGCCCAGACTCTGGTGTCTGGAGTAGGCAGAAAAGGCGCAAGCAGCCCTGTGTAGAAGCGAGTTTGCACCGGGGGCACAGCAGCCTCTCTGCAGGAGGACCGGCCGGGCGAGCCCACGGAAGGCGTCAGGGCTACATGTGTGCGGCCTGGCTGCCCTGTGCCCACAGGGGCACCTTACAGAGTCCCAGGAAGACAGGGTATCCCAGGTTCCCCGGTGTCCCAAGCCACCCCAGACTGGGGGGTGGGGATGTCCATTGTCCACGAATGGGCTCTCGGCCTGCACAAACCTGGATTTGGACCCTCGCAAACCCACGGTGTCCCCACGGGCCAGCCGCCGTGCCCAGAGTCTGTCCCGCCATGGGAAGGGTAGGGCAGGCAGAGGTACGTTTTTAGAATTATTCTCGCCTTTCTCATTTTACAACCCCCAGTGTCTTGGCTTATTTCCATCGTGGGTTGTCCTCCCCTTCCCCAGATTTGCCTTGAAGGTCAGACTGCACGAGGCTCTGGGCCATGTCTCTGCAGTCCCACAAAGCTGAAGGAAACGACCCCATCAGAGACGGTCGCCACTGCCCGCAAACTCTGGTCCCCCTGGAAGATGAGACCGGCAGCCCCTGGACACGGGCGCTGAGATGGCACACTGGGAGCATCCAGGGACAGGCAGCCGACCCTCGCAGGCCAGGATTTTTGGCCAAGAAGCCTGTCCCCTCAAGGAGGAGGCCCTCCTTCCCAGATGCGCAGGCAGGAAGCGGGCCAAAGACTGGAGACGTCACTCCCAGCTGCCAGAGTCTGGGCTCAGCTGAGAAGTCTAAGACCGATTTCTAAAACGTTGGAGGAGGAAGCCAAGAGAAACATTTCCCAAAAGCTGTCCATAGTGATGCCCACAGCAGCTTCATCTACCTCAGGAAAGAGTTTCTAGGGTTAAGGGAAGGAGTTTGGGGTCACCTGCCTGCAGGCCATGACCTTCAGCCACTAAAAGACGGTTAGTAAGACCTCTGAAAGAGAATCGGGTTTATTATACATTGTATTTACAACCACAGAAAGGATCCTGTATGTCACCCTTGCTGCAGGAAAAATACGTCTGGGTACAGACAAGGGCTGGAAGGTTCAGAGCAGAAAATAAAAGCTGCCAGTTTTTTCCGGGGGGTGCGGGGGGATGGGGTCACGGGGGACGGGCATGAGCAGGCGCGTGAAGAAATGAGCACTGGGTGTTACCTAAGACTGATGAATCGTGAAACTGATAGAAAAAATAGTATCTATTGTTAAAAGAAAAATTCTTTCAAAGTATGACCTTACCACAGGAGGGAGAAAAGGAACAAGAACCCCAAAACAACATTTTCCGGCCATGTCCTTGCGCCTCTGTTTATTAAATCCCCAGAGCTGTCTCCAGGCCTGTCATTAAATGTGTGTTTCGTGTCTCCTGACCTTTGTGGGAGCTTTTCCTGTGGTTTTCCGACTCTTCCTCCCCGTCCTTTCCCTACGGCTCTGACACGCTCAGACCGCGGAGGGAAGGCCCCCACGGCCCCAGAGCTGGTCTGACCGCACCTGCACCACCTTGTCCCCGTCTGCAGCCTGCTGGGCACAGACCTTATCCAAACCCATCGCAGAATCTTCTAGAAGGAGGCTCCCTGTGCCAAGGTTTTCCACCACTGCTATTGATCTGGGTCTGTGACTTTGGAAGAACTCCACCGGCGAAGGTAGAAACACAGCAAGTCGTCAAATCCACCCCAAATCACCATGACAGGTGTAACCAGGAAATTGATGGCCACCAGGGGCCTGAGTCCAGCAAGCAGGCTTTCTTGCCTAACGGTGGGAAGCTGCAGGGGCTGCTTTATTAAAGATGACACAGGTCTGCTCAAGGCCCTGACCGGCCGGAAGAGCGTCCATGCTCCCACTGCTGACCTCATCGGTGCGTCCAGCCCCCCAGTCAGGGCCTCCCGTGGGAGCCTGCCGGCCTCTGGGCGCACCCGTCCCCTTTCCAGCCACAGGCACATACCTTGTGGTTCCCACCCTCCCCCCACTCCGCTCCGCCACTTTGTCCCATCGGCCTCGCACTGGACCCTGGGAGAACGAACGTCGTTCCTCGGTCGCGCCCCCAGCCTGACAGAGCAGCCTCGGAGAGCCGTCGACGCTCTCGGGCCCGGAGCTGACGTTTGTGACGTGATTTTCTTACACTTGCGGGAGAGCTCTGCAACTTACTGTGGATGGGACCGGCTCAAGCTCTGGGACCCGGGGTCACCCCAGGTGCTGACCGCTCCCCTGCTAGGCTCCCACGGACCCCTGTGCTAAGGACGGGTGTTCTCCCACCGTCTGACCGGGTCTTCCTCACGCCGGCACACAGAGTCCCACGGGCACCCACGGGCACCCAGTAGGTCCCGAACGAGCACCGTGAGCTTGGAGGTGGCGGGTCCCGAGAGCCCGGGCCTCACCTGCACCCGTGCCAGGGTCTGCAGCCCCCAGCCTCGTTCTCATCCCCCCCTTACTCTCCCCCCCCCCACACTCCAACCAGGTCCCTCCCAAGCTCCGCACAAAAGCCCTCCCCGTGCAGCATGACCCCGGTGCGTGTGTTGCCTACAGCCTTCTGCCCTGCCCCTCTGCCTGCGCAGTGCCCGTCCCCACACGTACCTGGGCTCGTACTCCCCACTCTGCACGCACCGTCGGTTTAATGTGTTGTCGCGCAGGCACTAGGGGCCGGAGGGGCACAGACAGCAGCAGCGGGGGCATCGGGGATGTGGAGCTGCTTACCGGGCGTGGGCTCGGTGCACAGGGATCTTGGCGGATACGTCAGGGCTCTTTGCACAGTCACAGGTGCTGACTTTGGCCGTCTTACGTGGACGGGGACGGGCTGAAAGGCTGTAAGTTTGCTTAAAGGAGAGAAGATAGCACAAGAGCGGGACCCCAGTTTGCGCAGTCCTTGTGTCCCCCAGTCACTCACATTCAAGGAGGGCGCGTGCGAGGAGCCTAGCATGTGTTCGGCTAGGGGAAGCCTGACGCAACTGATGCCCAGCCAGTACCCGGGGAGAGAGCCAGAAGCCGGCCGCCATCCACGGTGGAAGGCGGGTTGGGTGTGGGACGGCCACGGACCATCCACGTCCATCGCAGCGATAGCTCTGAACGTTGAGTGGCGCACAGTCCGAAGGACCCCAGGAGTGCGGTCCGGGGACGGGGTCCCTCCTGTCACTTGGAACAGTCGTGACATGGTCACTGTGGGGCTTCCTCCCCCGGACGGTACTGGGACAGGCACTGCCCCAGACTTACGCATCTCGCTTCACCCCACCAGGTGGCCAGCTTCCCGCTCAGAGCGGAGTGAGGAAGCCCGCTCCTGGGCCCCCCGAGTCTGGGGCACGAGCTGTGCACCATGAACGTGGCTTCAGCACGACTCAGCCGGGACCACGCAGGGCTCCTCACCCACTCAGCGGCTCCCCTCTTCAGACCACATCCCGTGTCTACCCTGAGGCGATGACTCTGTCAACATAGGCCATAGAAAGGACCCGTCAGTGCTCCTGGTCATTCGCATGGCCGAGCTCATCCCCCGGGGCGGGGAGGTTCCACGGGGTGCGCGTCTCACGCTAACGGGTGACTCACTGAGCTCTGAGGACGGCCGCCAACGGTGCAGATGATCGACTTGCCGGTGAGCTGGGGTCCACAGCTACGGCCCTTCCGAGTCCCAGGATTGTGAGAAAGGATGAAAGGACCCAAACAATGAAACTCAGAACCATGAACAGCCCAGGATAAAACCCTCGACTTGCACGCTGCATTCCGTCGGCCGCCCGGGTTCTTCGAGGAAGAACTTACCTTCAATGGTGGCCCAGCTTAGACTCCCCCGCTGGGAAGGACGCTTACCCACCGGCCAGCGCTGGGGAGCTCTTGGCAACCAGAGAGTATACTGAACCGGTCCTGAGTCCTGCTTATCCTCTGCTGGCTGGGCGACCGCCATGAGTCACCCAACCTCTCTGAGATCATGTCTGCACGCAGGAAGCGATGGGACAGAATGACCAGCTCTGGACTCCTGCAGACCCCAGCAGCACTCGGGCCTCACACGCAAAAGACAAACACAGAGGATGCTTCAGGGTCCGGGGCCAGAGAGACTCGCGAGAACACCTCGGATATCATCTTCCTGACAACACATTCTGCACGAGAAGACAGGCCATGTTTGGGGGGATGTATCGTGAAGGACTCGGGATACTACGGATTAGACTGGATCTCTTGGAGATCCTCCCTTCCGAGCTGGCCCTGCCGGTCTCCACAGCCCCTCCCTCCCTCACGCTACGCACCGTCACCCACATGTGCTCGTCGGCGAGGACACGCCCAGGCCCCCCAGACCTCCAGCGTGTCCCCCACAGTCTGCATCTGTGGGGCCTCCCCAAGCACCTGTCGCCGGTTCCACACAGCATTCCCTGCGACGTCAGGTGGGGACGGAATTTATTACATCAACAACCGAACCGATCCCCAAGCGAGCGCAGGGCAGACTGTGGGGCGTGCAGGCCGTCCCGGGGGCGGCAGCGCTGCTTGCTGGGCCACGTGGAAGGGGACATAGGACGGCAGCGCCTCCGCCTTCCCCACCACCCGCGAGAGGGGCCATGGCTGCTTCTGCCGGGCAGGACTGGGCCTGAGCAGACCCGAGAACGACCCGCCTTCGTCGTGGCGCTGAGACTTTCCCTGCGTCATTTCCCGGAGCAAGAAGGGGTGAAGCCTTGTTCATGATGCCACGTGGGCCGTCGGAGAGGGGGACGCCGCGGACCGTTCTGAGCCTGCAGAATCGTGGGCAAGTAATACAGTGGGCTGTTCTTGTGTCTGGAAGGAAATACATAAGCTCCGCAGGTCTGTGGGCGAATTTAATTTTAAGCCGTTATGTCTCCAAGGAGCAGGTGGCGTCTGCGTGTAAGAGGCGCAGGGTACAGGGAAAGTACAGACCGGCTGAGGGCGGCTCTGACTCCGGTTCGGCCTATCCCTTCCTGAAACTGGTCACTGGTTCTCGGTTGTCCCTGCAGTGGCAACTAGTTACCGACTCCTCGGGTCACCCAGGCCTTGTCCAGCTAAGAACAAAATGATCGGTCCGCAGTCCCAGGACAAGTTGTTTGCTGCCACTGGGCTCGGACCCCGGGTCCTCCCTTCCTCCGGGGTCCCCCCCTCGGCCGGACCGCCTCGTCCTCCATCACACGGGCTCGCCGGCAAGCCCCACGCAAGCGAAAGATCTCTGCTTCTTAAAATGCAAACCAAACTGTCCTCATGAAACAGAACGGGGGCACGTTGACGCGCTCTCATTTGGCTCAATGTTTGGTAAAAGCTCCCTCCCTGACGAGGGGACTGAGGGTCACTTGGGGAACCGGCCTGAGCGGACTCGCCCGCAGGGCCCGACGGTGCCGACAGCACCGCTTGCTCTCGCTGCAGCGCGTGGCCGCCTCCCGGCTCCCCCAGCCGTCTCTGGGGAACCGCGACTGAGCGTAATGGAGGCCGCGGGAACGCATTGATTTCCTATAATGGTTTTATCTATAGAAGCCTGCGAGGACATCTCTGGCCACAAGACTTGGCGTGGAGTATCTGAAAACCTTGAAGGAGACGGGATGCCCCAGAGAGAGGCCTCCCCGCTGTGAACAAGTACACCTTCGCTCCTCGAGACCAGCCTTCCTCCGCACCTGCGCCCTAGGACACCCCGACCTGTCCTCACCACGGGATGCACTGTCAAGTGGGAAGCGGGTTGCTGGGCACTGGGGACACCTCGTTGCCCTCTGAGTAATGCGAGGGAGGGGCTTCAGGGAAAGGACACGATCAGAATCAAGAGAAGCTCTTCACTTACGAAGAGATCCCCACAAGGCCAAGTTCTCTCCTGTCTTTCTAATCCAGGTCACAGGAGGACGATGCAATTCCAGAGACCGACAGGGAGCCCGGCAGCGGCAGCGGGATGAGAGCAAACCCAGCGAGGCTGGGCCCCGCCCTCCCCTGCCCTGGGAGGATCTGAGCTTCAGAGCCCCGAGTGCAGCGAGACTCCGTCCATTCCCTTTTGACTCTCCTGCGGACCTGGAGGCAGGAATCCCCACCTCTTCCATTTTAAGGGTGAGAAACACGGAAGCACAGAGAAGTCAAGTGACTTATCCAAAGCCACACAGCAGAGGAATGACAACCCCCGAACCAGGCCCAGGGTTTCCAGCTTCCAGGGACCGCCCCCCCGCACTCCCCACCCTCTCCAGCTGGCACAGCCTCGTCTTCCTCCCCTCGCTGAAACGCAGGCGTCCTTCAACTTCCTCTCCTGGCTCACTTCTGTTTTCAGTCCCTTCTGCAGTGTCAGCACCTCCTTGCAGAGCCCCCGTCCCTCCCACAGCCCCCAGCCGCTGTCTGAAGCCCAGAGCTCCCTGCAGAGGGAGCAGGGGAAGCTCACCGGCTTGACTGGCAGAGCAGGAGGTCTTGGCCTTGTTCGGTGATGGGGGCCCCTAATGCGGGTGCTAACCGAGGCTCGGACGCTCCTGTCCACACCACACTTGGGGCTGGTCTGAAGGACGTCTGTGCCCGGAGTCGCAGCGAGCAGACCTGCGCACACCATGCCTGCCGGCCAACCGAGCACCAAGGGGGAAGCTGAAGGAAGAGCAGACATGAACGTCTGGGGTGCGCCAAGGGGTGCTGGTCAGTGGCCAGGAGTCCGGAGGGAGCAGAACTGGGAGACCAGAGGGCGGAAAGACTGCACGCGGGAGGAGAGGGGTGTACGGACGCCTCCCACCTGGGCCCCAGGAGCATGGAGAACATCCGGCCGCCTCGTCCTGTGGAGGGCGCTGGGGCCGTGGACGGGCAGACTGCAGAAGTGGAGCAGGCTGCTGGGGCCTCTGTTGCCCGCAGGAGTCTAACCACGGCTGCCGCGAATGCACGTGAGAACCCTGACTTAGTCGCCGCTCTCTGGCACTCGGGCTTTCACAAGCACAGTACGCGTTCTCTGCAGGGAGTGCCCCGTGGGAACCAGACCTACACTCGCCACCGTGAATACAATCGGGCAGAACAGCGGCAGGCAACTAGAGAAAGCGTCCATGGACCCCCCAGCGCTGCACTGTGCCCCCAGCGGCGTCCTCACTCCTCTGTGTCTCCCATCTAGAGGACACCCGGGCCGTCTCTCCCTCGAGACCCAGTTCAAACACTAGTTCTGCTTGAAGCCTTCCCAGCAGTGAGTCCCAGAAGACTTGGTCGGCATCAACACGTAGATGGTTGAGAATGCCTCCCTTCCACGTGGCACCACGCTCCCGCGTCCACGGTGTCGTCCTGGCCCCCGCCTGCTGTGGGCTCTGAGGACGGCCGCTCTGGTTCCACCTGCCCTTCCTGCAATCCAGGCTCAGAAGGACTAATAGCTTCCAAATGGGGTAACTGTGGACAAGATTGGCGGGCCCAACCTTCCAAAGTTTTGCTAGAAAGAGAAAGGGGACTCCCTGACGCGATAGAGATTTGAGAAGAAAAAAAACAAAACAAAACAAGAAAAAGCCACAGAGAACATTGTACTTGATAATGATAAATTAGTGAAATCTACCTTCTGAAATCGGGAACAAGACAAGAATACCCACCACCACCACTTTTGCTCAACATCTTGTTGGGGGTCTAGCCAGCCCAAAATGGTTAAGGGAAAGAAATAAAATACACAAAGATTGCCATGGGAAAAATGCAATTCCTATCATTCCAGGGCTCATGATTACGATCATGAACTATCCAGAACTTCTACAGATCAATCACTAGAACTAATAAGATTAGCCAAAAAGAAAGATTACAGGAGATAAAATCTATTTTATTTCCATTCGCTAGCAACAAACAGAAAATGAATATTTTCAAAAATAAGACTTGTCATAGCACCAAGAAATATCAAGTTTGTAGAAATAACAGAGAACAACAACAGCCAAAAAATAAAAAAATAAAAAAATAGAAAACCTACATGGACAGAAATACAGAACTTTGCCGGGAGAAATTCGAGGCAGGCTGTGGCGCGTCCACACTGCTCTGTTCCTCCCGGTGAGACCCTCACGGAGGCTGGGGCCGCCTTCCCAGGAAGAAGTTCCCCCCGGGAGCTGTGCCCACTGGGCTGCTCACTTCATTCCGGCTCTTGAGTAAAGAGTTGGACCCCAGCGGTGCTGTGATCTCACAGCCGTGCTGTGTGGCTCTCCCCAGGCAGGCCTGTTGAGGCGCCGGGTGTTCCCGTGACTGTCACCTCACCCGCCGTAGGACACACAACCAGGAAGAGAGGACGCTCCTTCTGGTAACGCCCAAAGAAATCCAAGCCTCAGTCCTAGGGAAGGGGAAGAAAGCTCTCCTCCGAGACAGTGCAGAGAATTTTGCAGGTGGGGAAACTGAGGCACGGGACACTTGAATCACGTCCCGGTGAGTGGCAGTGTTCCGGCTCCAGGGCCACTGCTCCTAGCATGGTGAACCGGGTGGGCTCAGGGAGCGAGAAGACAGGGGCTCTGGGGAGGGCAGATCAGGGAGTCCGGGCTGACTCTGCAGTGACACAGCTCAGGGAGACATTCGAGCAGTCGAAGAATCAGACAACGAAAGTGCTGGTCACCCCCAAGGGTCAGCAAGCAGCCCCGACAAGGCGGGCCTGGGCCACGGTGGCTGTGGCCTCGTTTGTATGCTCTTGTCCTCTCCCAAAGCCCGGATGACAAAGACCACATCTGCCCCCCACCTGGGCACCCCGGTGCCATGGAATGGACCTCGGTGACATTCAGCAGTTGTCCTGGACAGAAGGAGCCCGAGGGAGCCGGGCAGGTGCTAGCCGGGCAGAGCTCGCCCGCAGGGAAGAATTAGGACTGTTCCTGCCGATCACCTGCTCCCTCCCCAACGCCCTGGAGAACCTTCATTTAACCTTCATCTCTGCTACGTAGGCACCTTCTGAGCGTCTGTGCTGAGCTGAGCAGAAAGTGAGCCCAGACGCGTCCCCCTCGGCTCCCGTCTGTGCTGGGGTCCCCCCTCCTGGTCCGGGGCACCGAGGGCCCTCGGCCTGGGTTCCGAGGCTAAGGAGGTTACAGACCTATGGGTTTCTGCCCCGCTTTGAACTCACCAGCGCCCAGAGACGGCTGCCCCCGACGGCCGGAGCTGTGCGGTGGGAATCAGCCCCAGGTAAACCGCGGTAAAAGAAGAAGAAAACAGATAAAACTCCCAGAGCAAGAGTGAACGAAGCCGTGAGTCTGCAGCACCAGGCAGATGCGGTAAAGCACATTCGGGTGATGCCTGTTTGGCCGAGAAGCCAACGCTCAGCCATGCGGGTTTCCGCTCTTCCCGCCGCCCGGTCTCTCCTTCCTCATCGGGATTAGACAGGAACTAGAAGGACTCACGCTCCGACGTCTGGAAACTCGGGCGTCCTTGATAGAGCGAAATGGGTGTTTCTTTTAATTATGCCTCTACTGGAATTTAGAAATTCTATTTTGGCTTTGCGGCTTACGTCACGTGGCAGATGCCCTCCGTGACCTTAGTACGGCTAGCTGCGCCCTGGCACGGTTTCCCCCGAAGTAAAAAAGTCGTAAAGCGAGCAAAACGAAGAAACCATGTCATAAAATCATACTGTATTGAAAGTTATGTCGAAACAGAAACTGAAATCCTCCCACCGGTTCTGATCCAACAAGGCGCCCGCGAGTGAAGAGGTAGCGGCGTCGGGGGGGCGGCGGGGGGGTCAGGAACGGACGCTTCCTGCATGTTACAAAGGTCATGTTGGTGATGCTTCCAGACGCTTCAGTAAGGAATAACCATGAATGGGGGACGTCCACCTGCCAGAAAAAAATAAGTGAGTTTGACCCCCACAGCACCCTGCTGGGGCAGAGCCGGCCTGCACGGCCTGCGAGCGGCTGTTGCCACCTGCTGGACGTGACATGGGATGCAGGGAAGAACGCGCGGAGGTAGGCGGCGTCTCCCTTCCTTTTGAAAAGAGCAGCCGCCCTGACGCCACACGCGGGCCTGGCACCCAGGGCTTTCCCGTGAGCGTGAACGACCCACAGAACACCCGCGTCGGATAAGGCCGCTCCCCTAGGCCAGGCTGGGGCAGGACACTCCATGAGCAGGTGTGAACGCAGACCAACTCTGAGCGGCTCCCGGGCCACAGACTGCGGGGCCACCCGCACCCCCTGTGCCAGCCGACACTGTGACCTGGGACCGTTGTGGCCTCACGTGCCCTCCTCCAGATCAGACTCGTGGACCCACCCCAGCACGGAATCAGCCCTGCTTCCCGGGAGCACCGGCCCCACGGAAAGGCTCCCTGAGACTCTCCCCAGATCCGCCGGCCGTGAGTCCAGACCCTGCCGGGGGTTCTCTCCAACGCCATCTCGCTGGGGCACCCATGTTGCCATCGCGCGTCCTCCCCGCCCTGGGGTGGGTACTGACCCAGCGGGCCAACTCCAGGGGAGTGCCTAGGGGTCTCCCACCCGCCGCCAGTGCGGGCATGACCACCAGTTCTCAGATCCAGTTTGGACAACCCAACGAGCGCTGGCTGGAACCAGGGCAGCTAACTGGCCGGCCTGCGGTCTCCGCGTTCCCCGGGCGGCTGTGACTCGCCGGATGGTCCTCCACCTCACCACCTTTCCCCGCGTCACCCCTGTCCTTACCCTCTGAGATAATTTCCACTTGGCTGATTCAGTCATGTGACCCACCCAAGTGACGATGCCCTAGCCCTGTTGTGACACCTGCGTCCTATGGGACTCTGCCAGGTGCCGGCCACTGGATGAGCGAGGTCTCTGACTGCACCGGGGAGGAAAGGCAGCAGCTCTGGGACCCAGAAGCCCAGGGAGTGAAGGTGGAGCCTGACCCCAGCTCTCTCCCTCTACAGCGGCTGCTGCCGGCACCGGGCGCCCAGCTGGGCGTTCCTGCCTCCGTGCCTCCTGCCGCCACGCACACCAGGGCAGACGCCCCCACGCCACGATTCTGCTGGTCACTGTCACCAACATCAGCACCGACCCAGCTCTGTCACAGTCACTGACGGGTTCCAGAAGGCAGATGCCACTGTGTCCCTCCAGGGTGACAGGTGACAGTCGGGTCAGGCTCTCTCTATATTTGCATATCTTATTTTTGTTTTTTTTTTTTTTTTTTAAGATTTTATTTATTTATTTGACAGAGAAATCACAAGTAGATGGAGAGGCAGACAGAGAGAGAGAGAGAGGGAAGCAGGCTCCCTGCTGAGCAGAGAGCCCGATGCGGGACTCGATCCCAGGACTCTGAGATCATGACCTGAGCCGAAGGCAGCGGCCTAACCACTGAGCCACCCAGGCGCCCTGCATATCTTATTTTTGAATGTTTGATCTTTGGGCTTTTAATTCAGAAAAATGTAAAGAACTCTGGAACCCCAGGATAACCCTGGAAAGTTGATGACCGATGAGGGGTCTTTTCCTAGACGTAGGGCAGTATCAAAAAAACCCCTAGCCACTGGACCAAATAATTTGTCTAGGACAACATGGAAGGTTTTATTTTTGTCCTCTTTGTGACAAACACAGAAATGGCAGCAATAACGTCATCTAATCATTACCAGGTATCATTAATATTCATGCGATGCTCCCTAGTTCCTGCTCCAGGACCAAGGACAGCTCACGGCTTCCCGCAAGCTTGGTCCCTGCGCACAGAAGAGGCTAATCGCTTGGGCACTGGGTCCCTCCTGCGTGTCAGGGCACCGCTTTGGCATGGATAAATTCTGCAGAGAGGGCCCGCTCGTGGACAGCCTGACCCTGGGATGAGCGTGAGGAACGGGTCTTGTTGGGGAAACACACACACACACACACACACACACACACACAGTCCCCTGCAGCATCCTCACCGTGGAGGGGCAGGGTGCTTGCGCACAGGGAAGACCCCCACCCCAGCCACCCCTCCTGGCAGAGCCAGCATGCAGGAGAGCGGCTCCACTCACTGCACTGCACCAGCCCTGCTGGGTCCCGGGGAGGCTGCATGGGGATACCTTGTTGGCGTGGGACAGAGAAGTCCAAGTTTCGAGCTTTGCAAATTTCCCCACTGATGGAAATATCGGGGGGCAGTGGCCAGAGGCTTGGGGCAGACCCGTGATCTCCTCCTGGGCCCAGGTTGGAATAACTTTGTCCTTGACCTCCTGACCTTGAAGCTGGATCCTACAGGAGGTAGTCATGAAAGATGGCTTCCAGCACCCCCATCTGTGGGTTGTTGCCCTGTATACACCCTATAGGTCTGACCCCTATCACCCCAGAAACAGAGGGACACACCTGAAGCTTTATGCTTGCAATGGGGGAAGTGAGTGTCCCCCTGACTCGTTGTGGCTTCTAGTCCCGACCCCTGTCCATCAGGCCAGGCTGCCTCCTCACTGCGCAGGTGTCCTCCTCTCCTGGCTGTTCACCGGGGAGCCCAGACTGACAGGCTCTCCAAGTCTCCTCCAGCAGAGCCTGGATCCCCTCAGCCTGCCCGCCAGTGCCCTGGGCCTCTGCTCCCCCGGGGTGCCCTCCACCCCAGTCTTCCCACCCTCCCCGTCCACATAAACAGGCACCCTTCGGTGTCTGATCACTGTATGGTTAGTAGAGGAACCAGGGCTCCTGCGCAGCTGGGACACGTCCCCGCGTCGCCCCAGAGGACGTGCAGTTCTCAGAGAGGCCAGTCCAAGGCCAGCATCCTGCGCTATGACGGCATGGGCGGACCTGGTGACACCACAGACAGAACAACACACCCATTTCCCAGATGGGGAAGCTGAGGTTCAGAAAGCAGAAGGGGTTTCTGGGTGTTCTGCGATCATTAAGAAGCGGATTCCACGGTTCCTGATGTCCAGGTCAGTGTCCTTCCAGCCGCCGCGGACATCAAGGGGACCGTGAGTGCCGGCGCTGCAGTCCCCCCGGCAGGGCTGAGGGCACCTTCAGAGACGGCAGGACCCCGAGCACAAGGACGGACGCCGACGGGAGCCAAGAAGAGCAGCTTCTGTTCATTGTTTTTGGCTTAAAGAGTGTTGAATTGTGAAACGAACAGCACGCTTGTTGTGTTTCCAAGTGGGGAGGAGTGTGACACAGAGCACAGATCCCCTCTCCGGGGTCCTCTCAGACACGTCCCACACACGCATACACAGACGGCGATGTTCACTTGTAAGGGTGTACGCGCGGTTTTCATACAACGGGGCTCCGAGGATACGTTCGGCTCTGCCGTGTGCTTTCTTCAGTCCGTACACGGGCTCAGCCACGTGTCCACGTCCGGAGTGTAGACGACCCTCTTCCGTGATGTCCACACAGAAATCCATGGTCTTGACATGCCGCACCTTACGGAACTCGGCCGTGGATACTCGGGCTGTCTCCAGCTTGGGGACGTGCCGGGGACGAGCAAACAGGTCACTGGAACATTCTGTCAGGCCACTGCTCCTGACCACGAGGAGGAGCTGGCCCGGAAGACGGCTACCGCGGCTGACATCTCCGACGTTTAGTTCATAACTGACGTTTACTTGGGCCAAAACAGCAAACAGGAAACTCACACCCAAAATGTACAGAGAACATTTTAAGTACTGTCTTCCCTGTCCAGCTCTGATTCTACGACGCAATGACGTTCCCTGTGTAAAGAGCAGGAACAGTGGAGGACGAGCAAAATGCGACTCAAAACCTGCAGCTCACGGGACCCGCCTGCCCTCAAGAAACAGAAGAAGCAGAACGTGGTGCTTCCTTGAGGCCACACTTTCTGGGCTGCTCTCTGTGCAGAACAACGCGTCTGTGTGCACTTTGAACCCGAACTGGGCCCACACCCTGGGCCGCGGTTTATATCCTTCTTTTTGGATCTTAAGACAGTTATTTTCTTCATAAAGTTCCTGCACATTTTAGAAAGCTTTTTCCTCTAGTGGTAGAATAGATTTAATTTTTTTTTTCCTTGCTGATAAGTCTTCCAACCAGCCATCCCTGCTTTGTAAGAAGATACTGATTTTGTATATGTTTTTAAACAACCTCTTTATTCTTGTTAGTTCTGATAGGTTTTTAGTGAATAACCATGGGTTTTCCACATCGAGAATCATCTCAGCTACAAATAAAATTCTCCTGTTTCTCTTGAAATCATGATGCGTACTTTCTTTCCTTTGGAGGCCTTAAGTGCAGAAAGAAAACATCAGTTCTCGAAAGGAGGGTGACCATAAGGATACGTTTTCTTAGGCGTTCCCCAGCGTGACTGAGTCCGAGACTGCACTGATTCGGGATTGACCACGGGACACCCCACATTCCAGCGCTGCACAGTTTGTCTGTTGAAAAATGGCCGGAGACTCGGCATCAGGTGAGGGCCAAGGCCGGCTGCTCTCCAGGCATCAGAGCGCGATGGTGATGCCAGCTTCCCGGGGGGGCCTCTGGAGAGTCTGGGAATGGGGGTGAAGCCAGGTCAAGGGAAGGTCCACTGACTGTCGGAGTGGAACCAACCGTCTGGGCCACATCACTGTGTCAAAGAGGGCTTTTTAAAATCAATTTTCCCATTTTACTTCCTGAAGTATCTTTCCAGGGAAAGAGAAGAGAATCAACCTGTTCTGAAGCCCTGGTTACTTCAGGCTTGTCCCATTTTTCCGACATGCGGATACGGAAGGTCACGGCTTTGTGTATGAGCGAGAAGCCCCTTCTCGGGGGGTATCCCTCCCCCAGCAGAGGGTCCTGGGAGTGGGAGGACCGGAGGACCCAGACCTGCTTTTCTATCCGCACTCGCCCACGATGGCTGCCGATTCAGCATCTCACTGGCCAGCTCACGGGACCCCAGACCCGGGGTCTGCCCCACCACCCCCACCCGAAAACTCTCCTTCCCACTAACAGGGACCGCTTTGCACCCAGTCGCTCGAAGTCTCCTTCTTCGGTGCCTCCAACCCAAGATCCCACCCTTCAACCCCCACCCCTGCCACTCCAGCTGCTGAGGCCACGGTCACCTCTGCCCAGGTGGTCATGGTGGCTTCACCCACTGCATCCCCCGACAGAGCAGCCAGGGGGACCCCTTGGAATATAATCTTACCCAAAGGGGGATGCTCAGAAAAGCCCAACATTGGAAACAAGCCCAGGGTCTGTCCGTGGGGTACACACGCGCCACGGGACAGACTGCGCAGAACCAGACAGAACGCACTAGTAAGGCACACAGCAACCTTGATGGGTCTCAAGGGCGTTCTGCTGAGTGAGAAAAGCCAGTCTCAGCAAACTGCAGGATTCCACTGATGCAACATCTTCAGAATGACGGGACCACAGGGACGGAGAACAGGAAAGTGGTGGCAGGGGGTTACGGGTGGTGAGGGCACGTGGTGGTGAGGGAACATTCCAGATCGGGGTGGGGGGGGCCCTCTGCGGGGCTGGGGCTGTCCACACAGCACTCGCGTCAACGCCTGCTGCCGAACCCCCCGTAATTATACGGGATGTGACGACTGACAGAAACTGAGCGAAGTGTGAGGCGCCTGGGTGTCTCAGTGGGTTAGGCCTCTGCCTTCAGCTTGGGTCATGATCCCAGGGCCCTGGGATCGAGCCCCGCATCAGGATCTCTGCTTGGCAAGGAGCCTGCTCCCTGCAACCCCTCCCCTGCCTGCCTCTCTGCCTGCCTGTGATCTCTGTCAAATAAACAAAGAAAATCTTTAAAAAAAAAAAAAGAAAGAAAAGAAAAGAAAAAGAAACTGAGCAAACTGGACACCAGGTCGCTCCTAAAACTATATTTTAAGACTTCATTTTTTTAGTGCAATTTTACGTTCACAGCCAAATTGAGAGGGAAATCCAGAAGTTCCGCCAGAGCCTCTGCCTTATACAAGCTTGGCGCCCACATCATCAAATCACTCATCAGAATGGCCACATTTTTACCCAGGATGAACCCACACTGACACTTAGCAATCTCCCCAAATCCACATTTTCCCTCAGGGTTCGCTCTCGGTGCTGTATGTACCACGAGTTTAGATAAACACTGGATGGCCTATACCCATCGCCATCATATCCTATCTCCACGGCCCTAAAAATCCTCCATGATCTGCCTGTTCGTGTCCTCCCAGCCCGGCAACGACGTGTCTTTTTACGGTTTCTGGCTTTGCCTTTCTCAGCACGTCCCATGGCTGCGGTCATACAATACGTAGCCTTTTCAGATTGGCTGCTGTCCCCTGGCCACAGGGTCTTAAGGTCTCCTGGCTCGTGTCCTCGTGGTGCGGAATGAAATCCCATCTGGACACACTCAAGTGTGTCTCTCCGTGCCCGCAAAGGGCGTCTCGGTGGCGCCCCAGTTTGGGCAGCTGTGAATAAAGTCCGTGCGCAGGGTTTTGTGTGGACGTAAGTGTTCACTCCTTCAGGTCAATGCCAAGGAGGGATGCTGGATGGGGTGCGTGGTTCTGTGGGGAAGCACCAGCCTGGCTTCCAGGCGGCCGCCGCACACGCGTTCCCACCCCTCCCCGGCCTCACCAGCGCATGGCGCCCTCAGCCGGATTTGGCCATTCCCACGGGCGTCCTGCCCTACTTTTGAAACTTCCTGTGAATTTAGGGTCATTTCAAAATAAAAAACATTAAAAATGCGAAACTTTAAAAGAACGATCTGCCCATCCTCTGTCTCTGCTGGTTTCCCATCGCAGGCTGGCATAGAATTAAGCAGATAGTCTTACCACAGTCCAGAAACTCCACATGAGCTGGTCCGGGGTGACCTCTCAAAATTCGTTTTTTACCACTGGCCCAGTGGCTCACTGCCATGTCTGTTCTTAAATTCCTGATGTTCCCAGAACATGCCCTGAAATACCGCCTCAGGGCCTTTGCACTTGTCTTTCCTCCCAGCTGGAAGCCTGCTGCTCAAAGGCCCCCTCGGGAGTGAGCCGGTCCTTACCCTGATCGCTAATGCCTTTCTGACTCCGTCTCCATCTCTGCCCCACACCCAGCGTCGTCCGTCTTCACGGCACCGCGTTTGTCTACGATGACTGTTCATAGAACGTAAGTCTCAGCAGAACGAGAACTGTGTTTATTCGTTATTTCCTCTCCAGTATTCGGCAGAGCCCAGCACCCAGCAGAAGTTCAGTAAGTGGTTAGCGGATCGACTACTTAATTAACCAGACTGCTGACTTTGGGGTTGTGAGTTGCAACACGAGCTTTCCCAGTCTCGTATTTGGTCGTGTCTCGCGTGTGTGTCTCGCGTGTGTATAGGGCACGGAATAATCTAAAATCCCGTGTAGTCGGGCTCATTTCTCTCTCCCGGATATTGTGTCATGTTTAGAAGGGCCCCCCACCAAGGCCAAGCTTAATATCTTTTCTTTTTAATGTTTAAATCTTTCATCTTCCTGGAAATCTTTTGGCATAAAATAGGAAGCAAAGATGAACTTTCTCTGATCTGGAACTTGGGACCATCACCACCTCCTCCTGCGTGTTTTATTTACGTGGTACCCGCTGGCAACCTGTCCATTCTCAAGTTTGCAGGGTATGTTTGTTCCAGCTGCGTTTCCGGCCCACATTGTCGACGGTATAAACGATACGGGATGTTTGTGCACCAACCTTTGTCTTCACATAGATGAGGTTAGCCCATTTATCTGATTTACCTTCATCTGCCGGATGTATGCGATGTTCATTCCTTTAGGCCATTTCGTCATTTGTATCTCTGCTTCAAACTCTTCTTTTATAAAGGCAACTAATTCATCATTAATTGATGGTGACATATTTGGCCATAATTTTCATCTGCCCCATGCCAACATTTTGGTGTTTTCCATTTTCAGTGTGTTTTTCCAGGCGTTTCTTCTTTTTATCTTGTTGTTTTCCTTGGATAGACCAAGGCTTCTCCCCCTAGGCCCCCCGGCATCTCAAGTCATCCACAGCTTTGCTGCGGGAGCCGTCCTGTGCCCCTTCCCCCATCCGATGTTCAGCAGCATCTGGGGACCCCCACCCACCAGATGCCTCTTCTCCAGTTGCGACAACCAAATATATCTCCAGGCCTTGCCAGACTGTCCCCTGCGGGGCCCCTCCCTATTGGATCAGGAGGTCCTGCCTTCGGTTGCTCATCTCTGAGAAAGAAAGGAGCATTCTGCTTGCATAGGGATGAGCCCTGCTTAGGTCACAGAGGCCCTCCCCTCCACCCTCCAGTGGCACAGGGGAGGGCCAAGCAAGTGTCCGTGTGCTCTGCTTCTCCAGCCTGCTGGGCCCGGGAGCTGTTGCTCTGCTCACATGTCTCTCCTCCACCAGCCCCCATCTTCCCAAAGCCTGCCCCAAAAGTCGCTCTGAGGATGAAGCCCAACTCCCCCTTCGGATAATGACACCGTTCTGCTCACCCCTGCCAGCCTCCTCAGGCCCACTGGCACCACAGAGCCGTCCCTCTCTCTGCCCACAGTCAAGCCCACCTTCCTGGAGCGCTCAGGATGAAGGACACTTCTCTGCCTTGGCTCCCACCTGCTCTCTGCCTTCCCCGCTGGCTCCCCCGCCTCAGCCCAGGAGCCACCTTCTCCAGCAAGGTCCTCGGGCTCCCATGCAGCGGACCCTGCCCTGCCTCCAGCCTGGGTCTCCATGAATCCACGGGTGCGTGTATGAGTGAGCAGGCGTGTGAATGATCTGTTGTTCCTACTGATGCCATTCTTCCCAGTCGCTGGGCGTACTGAGGAATGAATGAATGAATGAATGATGTTGCTTCCAAGTCACATCAAATTGAGAAAAACAATTACATTTAATGCAGAAAAACCTGGGGAAACGGCCTTCTTTGTACTGAGCAGCACCGGCCCAGTGATTACAGCCGGCCCATCGTGGACAGCACACCCAGCATGTGGGCTAGCTACCACTGCATAAGGAGCTGCCCTCCGATTCAGCATCTGCAGACATGAACATGGGCTCTTGAGCAGGAGCTCAGGGTGACTCAACGGTGAGGTTCTGGCTCAGGAACCATGAAGCCGCCGCCAAGAAGCTGCCCAAAGACCCTTCCCCTGACATTCTGTGATGCACTGAAAGGCCCAGAATCACGCCCATCCACAAGTCTCTGCAGAGACACAGGGCCCCTGCTCAGAGGCAGACTGGTTTACACCAGCTGGACCCAGAAAGCGAAACGAGCCTCACTGGTGTTTCCACACTGTCCTCCTGTGGCCACGTCTCACATGGCTGCAGTTCTAAGAAAAACACGAGATCCACTTGGTGTTGATGGCAAACACTAGTTAGGTACTCACTGCAGTCCCTTGACAGGGTCTACTGGGCGGTGCAGGGCATGCCCTCGTGCCATTCCCCTTCGGAGAGTTTATTCTCACCGTGAAAGTAAGAAACAGCCCTGAGGGCATGACCCGTGCAGCCATGCGGTGGGCGGGGGGGGTCGAGCCGCTCAGGGGTCTGACTCTGCTCCCCACACTTACCGCCCTCACCCGCCACGACGGAGGGTGAATTTGCTCCTGCTGGAGCTGGGATGCCCCCCGGCCCCTCTCCCCGCCCCCAGACAGGGAGCTCCTGGTCTCAGGCATTCAGACTCATATTGGGGTTCACGACGCCGCTCCCCTGGCCTCAGACTGACCAGCACCCCTTGCTCTCCTGGTTCGGCGGCTCACATCTGGCAGGTCCGGGGACTTTTCAGCCTCCATGGCCATGGGAGCCAATCCCTCTAGGAGATCCCCTGTAATAAATCCCATTGTTTCCATTTCCCTGTTTCTCATGAGTGTCTAGAAGAAATGCCCCGCCTCAGGGGAACTGCAGTCACGAAAGACAGAACCAGTAGCTCTCTTAAAAAAAAAAAAAAAAAAAAAAAAAGAATGGATTTTACTAATCCCTTTGTGAATCCAATGTGTTTTTCAGGGTCTCTTGGGTGGACTGAAGCGCATCCCTCATTTCACTCTTACGAGCGAGACGGCCTCGGGGAAAGCTGACTAAATGCCCCGTGCCTCGGTTTCCCTACTATAAAACGGGATGGCCGACAGTCCCCGTCATAGAGCCCTTTGGAGAACTAAAGAGCTTTAAGCGATGGTTGGCCCAGAGTAAGAGTGCCGTGTAGCTCCTTCCGTTGTCATGATTGCGATCGTTTCTTAAGTTCCCAGCAGGGGAAAGAAGGCCGTGCACATGTGCCCTCCCTCGGCCCCCGGCTCCCTAGTTCTCGGTCCCCACGGGCTGTGTTGTTGAATCACTGCTGCACCATCGGGAGGACACAGCCCACGCGGAGGAGCAGATTTCCCGGCTCCACGGTCCTGGGTGGGTGTCGTTGCGGACGGAGAGCTCGCAGGAATGCGTGCGCCCTTTCTCTGCTGCTTCTCTCTCCCGCTGGCTCGCGGGGGCTCCTCCCTGGGGTTCCTCCTTATTCCAGAACGGGCACGCTGTCCCCCACGGACCTTCCAGCTCTAATCGTCACCTGCTGCCTTCGTGTCTGGATAGCAGGAAGCAGTTTCTGATCTTCCTGCGCGCTCTTTCCTACAGCTCCCTGGAGACACCACGCCGTGGTCTTCCCAGCGAATCTGGAAATGTCAGAAATTGTGGATTTCTTCTTGGTGTGGATCACCTGCTCTCTGGTCTTTGCTGTTGTGGCTGTACTTTCTTCTTCAGGGACGCCCAGACCTGCACGATGGACCCGCTCTGCTGTGCAAATCTGTCCCCAGCAACGTCCGGCTCTGGGTTCCTTGTCTGCTCTATCTGTGACACTCTTGGGCTTTCCTCCAGCCTCCCACACTGGGATCCTGGTGGCACCTCTTCCCGGGCCATCTGCAAACCGATGACCCTTTCTGGGACGGTTTCTTCCTCGTCCGTGCTCCCCGGAATCTTGACGGCTCTTTCTCACCTTTCCCATCCAGCAGAACCTCGTCTGATTTCTTGTAACTCTGCTCTGAAACCTTGTTGCATTGTCCCTATTTTTTTTTTTTAAGACTATAGGGGGAAATGGGCGTTTGCGCTGTTCTGCGTCCTGGGGTAACTCTCTCCAGATCGGCCCTCCGCGTGCCTTCTGTTGGTTCGCTCTCACACCAGTCCAGAGGGGCCACTCCTGCTCCAGACATCGTGACCACCGGCCTGCCGGAAAAGTGTGCGGGGAAGCGGCACGGGGAGCCTGGCCTCCGGTGCCTGCTCGCCAGCTCCCTCAGGACAAGCCTCCGCTGGGCGGTCCCTCCGTCCTCAGCATGACCCAGGAGACAGCAGTTCCAGTGACACCCGGGCGGCCACAGAACTGCCAGGGACAGATCTGGCGTGATCCTGGCTACACGGCGGATTCCCCTTCGGGGCTCCACCCTCCGCCTGCCAAGTCTCCTGCCCACCCGTCTGACCAGCTTCTCCTCCGACCCTACCTGCCCCGTCCCTGGGAGGAAAGAAGTAGAGTGGGGACCCCCTCTGCTGCCCACACGCAGTCCCAGGAAGTACCATTACAGGCTCCGCAGCTCGGCCATCCACAACAACGCCTCCTTCTCTTAGGAAAGTCTCAGCCCGCTACAACCGCTCTGGGCATCTCCCCCCTTCAGGTATCACTGATCTGACAGCCATTCCCTGTAGCTAGTGATTCAGGACTGTGACCTTTCTCTGGTTTCAGGGACTTAAATTCTATTTTACTCTCATCTGCTTGGGTTGGTCTCACTGGAAAGGGGGTGGGAGGGACATGAGGAAGGGGTCTGTCTTCTTGCATCAGGAGCCCCTGACCCTTCTCTTAGCAGTTACTGTGACGCCATGACCTCTCCTGAGAGCTCACTCGGCAAACCCGCGTGTCGTCTACAAGCCCGCCTCGGACTCGGGATCGTCCTGGAAACACAAGCACTCAGTGGGACACGGTTCCTCCAGCTTCGGACCGCTGGGGAGAGCGCGCATCCGTGAACCAGACTGGTTCTAAGCCAGACGATGCTTGGAGGAGAGGCTACCTGGACGCCGCCCTGTCTCGCTTCCCTTGACAACGTTCTGTTACCGTTGCTTACGCTCAGCGGGTTTCAAACCCAGGGATTTGGGAGCCTCGGAAACCAGGGGTCTGGCTGGAACACGCTCGGCTGAGCCAGAATTGGTTCCTATGCACCCTTGAAAGCCGAAAATAGACCTACAAACGCTGGAAACAGTCTGATCGCGTTCTTGGAGGATTTCTCCGGGATGTGACAGGGAGTGTGAAGAAGCACGCCATATGTGAAGCCTGTTTTCTCCTGTGGCCAAATATTGGACTGAGAAACACAAACCGGCAGAAGGAACACTGCGTCGAGCTGGGTCAGCATCGGGAGAGCCGCTGCCCGGCAGTTCTGCGGGTGGAAAGGCTGAGTCCAGAGCTACGTGACCCGAAGGGGGTTGCCTACCCCTAACCCGGCAGGCCCGCGGGGCGGGTCCCAGGGAGCAGGGAGGAGCTGAGCCCATGGTTGCCACCAGGGCTAGAAAAGCAGGTGCTCCCCAAACCTGTGCGGAACCTGTTGTCTGGCTGCGTGAGACCGCGCGTGCATGTGGGTTTGGCCAAGGACGTTCTGTCCGTGATCTTACATTTCTGCAGAAAGAGACGTCCCAGGGGGTGACGCATCCCTGCGGGTCCGCTGCAGGTGAAGGCCCAGCGCGCAGCCGGCCCGTGGCTCCGCAGAGACAGGGGTTCTCCTGCCAACAGGAAGGATGGGGCTGCACGGGGCTTAAAGCCGAGACAGAGCGCATCGCAGTGCGGTGGTGGCCGGGCAGAGCCGGAGGCCCACGGGCCTCACCTCAGCAGCTGTTCTCCCCGCGACTGGAAGATGGACTGGAAATTCAGACAAGGAGGACATGAAGCCTCTCCCTGCTTCGTGTCGCACACTGAGAAAGCCCAGAAGGAAACGCCATGAGAGGCTTTTGCTCAGAACCTCAACCAGGACCGAGATCGAATCCCTGGGACGCGGGGCTGCAGGAGGCAACCGCTGTCCCCTCGCAGGTCGGTGACGGCCGGGAGTGGGGCACAGGCTTGGGCTTGTCTGGGGAGCGGCCCGGCCCGCCCCGCCCCAGGCCAGTGGCCAAGCCTCCCCGTGAGGATGACAGACTATCCAACGATTGCCGTCCATATCTGGGCCTAAAAACCAAGCACTGTCCGTTAGAGAAAATCGATCCTTTGCAAGAGTTCAAGGGAGGGAGGTTCTAGTAAATCGGGATCTTCAGTGTCCCAGTGCCCCCCCACCTTGAACTCATCCCGTCACGTCCGCGGATGAGCTCCTGCAGGGGCCACTCCAGGGTGCGGGGGCCTCGCCAGCTCTGGCGGGAAAGGCCGGGAGCTTCTCCTTCTGCACCAGCTGAGTCCCCGTGGCCTGGCTGTCGCTGAAGGTGCCTGCGTGCGTCCACAGCCGGTGGACGTCCCGGCGTCCTGTCCTGTCGCGTCTGCTGCGCTCTCACACGAGACCCTCAGGGCACCTCGGACGGCGGGCGGCTCCCCACCGAGCAACTCCGCGGCACCAGCCATCCGACAGCGTCACTTGCCTCTGTCCTCCCCCCGGGGACAGCATCACATCCCACAGGCCGAGGGCCCGGTCTCCCCAGACTGTCCCCACGTCCCAAGCCGTCATGACCGCAGGCTGTCCCGGCTGCTCTGACCCAGCTAGAGATTGGAGGCGCCCACGGCCCCCTTCTCCGGTTCCACTGGTTCGCTGGAGCGGCTCCCGGAGCTTGGGAAGTAGTTCAGCTCCTGACGCCGGTTTGGCATAAAAGGAGAGGATGACGGGGCAGGTGAGCAGCCAGATGGGAGAGGCGTGGGGCGAGGCCTGGGAGGGGTGCAGAGCGCCCGGGCCCTCCCCAGAGGCACCCCCCCCGCAACCCCGCGTGTTTACCAGCCCAGAATCCCCCTGAACCCTGTGCTGTCGGGATCGTCACGGAGGCTCCACCACGTAGGCCTGGCCCGTCCTCGGAGCGACCTTCTTCCAGCCTCCCCGCACCCCTCTCCTTCCCATTGAGAGGAGGTATTTCTTAAGATTTATTTGAGAGACAGAGAGCAAGTGTGCAAGCAGGGGGAGGGACAAAGGACAGAGAATCTCAAGCAGACGCCACGCTGAGCGAGGAAGCCACCGAGGGGCTGGATCCCAGGACCCCGGGATCGTGATCTGAGCCGAAGGCAGATGCTTAATGACGGAGCCACCCAGGTGTCCCAGGAGGCTATTAATTTTTAAAATAAGGAAGAAAAAAAACCCTCAGGCACATATGAACAGATAAGCAGCATTTCTCTCCACTAGGCTAGCAAGCCTCATGGAGGGTCTCTTCCTGGTCTACAACACATTAGCGACACCTGCCAGGAGGCTCTGGCTTTCAGATCACTCCTAAGAGGTCCCTCAGGGCAGGTTTCAGGTCTCTGGGACCTCCTTCAGAGACACTTGGCCATCACCAGCTGCTGACAGGTAAGGCTGCTGGCTTGGCCCCCAATTGCATAGAGACCTTAGTACGTAGCAGGGGTTGTGCTAGGGACCAGGGACGCATCAGTGATGATACGTAGCTGAAAAGTAAAACAGGGACAGGGAGACGGGAAGGGGCAGGTGGGCAGGTGCCATTCTGAACAGAGCGGTGAGGGTTAACTCGCCAATAATGTGACATCTAACCACGAGACAAAGGGGGATTGCACAGGTTATCAGGGAGAGGGAGGGGGAGTTCTAATAGGATGCGGCATGTGCAAAGGCCCTGGGGCAGAGGCATGGCCTGGTGTGTTACTTGAATAGTGAGGAGACCTGGGCAGAGGGATAAGAGGACACGGAGCCGAGCAGCCAGCAGCCCGGTGAGGTACAACCTCATGGCCCCCAACAAGGATGGGGCCAGGACCTGAGAACACGTGGAGCCACGGGCGGTGTTGACCGGGGGGATCGGTCTGACCCAGGTTTGACAGAGCCCAGTGTGGCTGCCATGGACACAGCCCAGGACAGCTGCTGACAGCTCTGTCCCTTCCCGTGCTCAGCCCACAGCTTGACTCGACGATGATCAGCTGTTTCAACAGTGACCTCTGGAGTCGGAGATGAGAGAAAGCACAGTCCCCATGTCACCGCTGTCATTCCACCGGGAGGAGGGCAGCGGAGCCCAGGCCGCGCGCGGGTGTCCACGCACGCCTCGAGGGCAGCGCCTGCTCTCCCGCACACTCTCTGCGGACACCCCGTTCCCTGGGAAGCCGCACACTCCTCCAGGGCAGAGAGAGAAAGGCACGGGTCTGCGTGGAGCTCCTGCTTAGCTTTTACTGACCGGAGGGCTGCATCCGGGAGACCCACGGCTCACCACGGGCAGCTGGCCTCCGGGCTCCTGCCTCCACAGATGACACAGCTGCTCACCTGGGGCGGGGGTCTCTGCAAAGCCGCCTCAGGGCCTGTCTCCACAGACCCAGTGAGCCCCACAGAGACAAGCCAGACGACGGCCCCTCCTTGTCCACAGAGGACAGGACACACACAGGCCCGACGACCCATGCACCGTGGACAGAGGGGGTCCCTGAACCACCCCAAGAGGCTTGAGTACCCGGGGTTCCTCCTCCAGCCAGGCTGGGCCCCTCACAGTGGCCAGTCCAAGCCCAACAGCACGCTTTTCTCGGTGTTCCCCACGGAATGTGCCTAGAAGCCTCTGGATCATCAGGCTCAGAGGGCGCTGGCTACTGGGGTACGAGGAGTAAGCAGCGGGGTGCCCCAGCCCAGGGTCGCCCTCGGGCCTGGCAGGAGCCCGTGACGCAGTGGCCTAGGAGTGCGGCGCCCGAGGGCCAGCCCGCTTCTCCGTGAAGAAGCTCTTCAGCAGCAGCACCTGGCTGAAGCTGACCACGAACAGGGCAACGGTCTCGCCGACCGACCAGTACGAGACGCGGCTGTTGAGGTCTTCGGCCCGGGCCCGGTCCTGTGCCTCGCGGAGCCGGTAATGCGTCTGCGAGTCGATCACCGTCTTCAGAGCCTCGTGGATGGTCACACAGGCCGACTCCATCTGGGCAGGAAGAGGGAGGCGGTCACACTGGGCGCTGAAACAGGAGGGACGCGTCCACGTGCGGCCACCGCGGCCCCAGGCGGCACAGGGGTAAGCCGGCGTCTGCGTCTGCCTGGTGGAGGGGCAGGGGAAGGAGGGCAGCGGGCCAACAGAAGGCAGGTGAGGCGCACAGAGGCCCACTGGGCTCAGGGATGTGTGGGGAGGAGAGCAGGTGCGGGGGCTCACGGTAAAGGCCTCAGGGTTGACCCTTTGCTGCCACGGCAGGCTGAGAACCCCACTCTGCAAGGCCTCCGGGAGCCAGGATGCCGCGAGGGGCCAGTGGGAGCCGGTCTGGAAAGGGCTGCGCTCTGGGGGGCAAGAGCAGACCTGGGCACGGCCATCCTTGAAATTAGGGGACAGATGGGGACACACGCACGTCCATGTGTCTGCACGTGTGTGGGCCTATGTACCCACACATGCATTTAGTATGCGTAAATACACACAGACGTTGTTTACAAACAAGAGGAAAGGGCCTGTCTGGGTCTCCAGGCTGGAAGTCCACTCTCCGTTTACTTCTGTCCCGAGCTCATGCAGAAACTCTGCACACGCTGGGCTTACCCATCGCGGGTGCGCCCTGAGCCCTGGGTCCTGGCCGCAGGGCTCAGCTGGACAGGCTGCCCCTCCAGCCTCCTCCCAAGGCTCCAGAATCACCACAAACGGAGGGAGGCAAAAGGAGGAGGGACAGGGAGGACTCCCAAGCCACACGACACGTCAGAGGTGCCACACGACACGTCAGAGGTGCCACACAAGGCACCATGGTCAAGGCCTGGGTCAGAGTCCAGAGGCCCTAGACGGGCACCAGGGTGCTGGAAAGTCTCAGATAATCTGTGCCAGGGAAGGAGGCCCAGTCCCAAAGGGCAACAGGCACTAACATGGCCTTGCTGGTGTCCCTCAGGACCTGGTGTGGGCACCATGGGAGACCCGAGGGCAATCACGTGGTAGGATTCACAGACCCCTGGGAGCACCCCCTCCTGTGACAGCAGCCTCCGCCCCACTCACTGGGATCTTCCAGTGTCTAACGGGCACCTCCTCGGCCTGTTGTTACAACATCCGAGCTCAGCAGCCCAACCAGCCTGCTCCCCCGGGGCCAGGGTGTCTAAGAAACAGGTGAGGCCTTCTCGCTGCCCCTTCTTCTGGTGGCGAGAGGCAGAGGGAGAGCAGACAGGGGACAGGAAAGAGAAACCCCAATTCCTGATCAGTCCCTGCATGAAAGCTTCCCGCCAACCTAGATTTATCGCCCAAGGGACAAAAAACTTCTCATGCTAGGCCATCGACCCTCGGGGCGTAGCTGCTGCAGCGGCTTACATTACCAAGCGAACATGCCTTTGGTCCTTACGACACAGATGGTGTGAGCAGAGGGGGCTCGGCAAGGCCTTTCCTCAGTGGCGCTGCGTGCAAACCTGAGCCAGAACCCAGGAATGCCGGAGCAAGGAGCCGCAGGGATCCCGCAGGACAAAGCAGGGGGCTCAGAGGGGAAGGTGTCCTTGAGGACTGAATGTGCGAAGAGATGAAGCCGACCCTGAGCCTTCCAGCCCAGGAGCGGGACCGAGGAGAGGCTGACGCTGAGCACAGCCGAGACTGGATGAGAAAGGCTGAACCGGCCCGGGGCCGGCCGATGTCCACTCACCTGCGTGAGAGCGGTGACCCTGTTCCCCATGTCTGGCAGAATGGGGGGCTCGTCGCCCACTTGAAAATCAAAGTAGATGGTCTTGTGAGAGAAGGTGGAAAACTCATTACTGAAGCAAAACTGGTAAACGCCCTTGACCTCAGCCCGGTGGGTGAAACTGTCATACTGCTTCTTGGTCTCCCGGTAGATGGTGTTCCCCAGGGGGTCCTCCACGTAGCAGTCGACATCGTAGTGGCCTCCGGTGATGACCTGCAACCACAAAGACACCCCACAGTCTGCTGTGACCGGCGGGGCAGCCACTGGTATGAAATGCCAACCAGACACCGTGATCAGACTTGACAAACTTGGTTTTTTTCATGTAACCATCACAGCTTTCTAAAGCAGGTGCTAGGACACTGTTCTACCGGGGAGGAGACAGGCTGAGAGAGATGGAGGAAGTCAGCCAGGGTCACGATGCTTGAAAGTGACGGCCAAGATCTGAATCCCTGACAGCCTGACTCCAAAAGGTTTCATTCTGCAAAGGGGCAAGGAGCCTGATCCTTCCCATTCCACAGAAGAGAAGACGGAGGCTCCCAGCTCAAGCAGGTTGCAGAGTGGGTCTCGTGAATGTTCGTGTCACTACTGATCGAATTCACAGATTCAGTGGCCATCAGAGGTGAGAGGGTCCTTGGGAATTACATAGTTCAAACTCGCTTAAGAAACATGTCATACAGCAGGGTCATACTGGCGGTCAGTGGCTACAACCAAGGTCCACCGAGGGACACAGTCAATGGCCTCCAGCTGCTTCCAAACTTCAGAAGGTCCTCTTTGTGCAGATGGGAGAATTTACCTAGCGACCAGGGCCCCGCTGCTGGAGGTGTTAAAACTGTGCTGGCCGTTCCTTGACAAGAGATTCCTGACCTAGCAGTGCCCAGAGGACCTCCCAGGCCCCTCCAGGCTCACAACAGTCAGTTTGCAGTGACTGTGCTAGGGGGGCCCCCGGTAACCCGGCCATAATTCATATTCACATGTGGTGCCCAGAGAAGTGTAAGCGGCCAAATAGGAGACCCCGAGGCCATCCCACACCGTCTCCCAGCAGACCGCTCCCTCGGTGGCTCTGGACAGCGAGGACCCACAGAAGGGCCGCCCTCCCTCCTGAGGCTCAGGCCACTGCATCTCCGGGGTGTCTGCGAGCAGGAAGGCAGCCGGGGTCCTTCCCGCTCAGTCCGCCCACCAAAACTCAGGGGCAGACCCCCGCCCCGAGACCCGCTCCTGCGCGCGCCCGAGGTCCGCGGGAGGAGCCTTGGACCGCGGGCGGGCAGCAGACGGCAGCAGGCTCTGCGCTCACCCCGCGGCCCCCGCAGCGCGGAGAGGGGCGGGGAAGGAACGCGAAGCCCCCTCCTGCCCGCTGACATATGGGTACACCCGGGACTCCGCGGTCCCAGAGGCTTGGGACGGGGCCCGGGGCGCGCGGCGGCCGCTCCGACCGCGCCCCGGGCCCGGTGCACCTGCGGCGCTCCCCTCCGGCCGGCGAGGGGCGCGGCCCACCTGGTAGTCCAGGGAGAACCTGGCGCCCTGCTCCACGTCCTCGTGGAAGCACTGCCGGGCGCTGTCGGGCAGCTCGAAGGTGAGCTCGGCGCCCCGCGGCCGCTCGGCCCGCAGCAGCACCAGCAGCAGCAGCAGCAGCGCCGAGGCGGAGCGCGCGCCTGCGCGGCCCATGGCGCTCCGCGGCGGTCGGTGGGTCCCGGCCGGAGGCGGCGGCGGCGGGATGCGGGGCGCGGACGTGGCGCGGCGGCGGCGCTTCCGGGAGGGGCGGGCGGTCTGGTGCGCAGGCGCGCGCGGGGAGCCACCCCGCCCCTTCCCGCCGCGCGTGCGCGCTGGCCGAGCGGGCCGGCCACGCCCCCTCCCCCTGCGGCGCCCGGCTCGGCGGGGGGCCTCCGTGTGGGGGGTGGGGGGCGCCCTGGACTCGGGCCCGCGGGGTCGGCGCCCCTCCCGAGGGGCCCAGGTCCACACGCCCACCGCCGCCGCCGCCACCGCGAGGCACAGCGGCTGCGCGGAAGCCCCGCACCGCCCGGGAGGACCGGCCCGGCCCGGGAGCAGCAGAGGGCGCGCCCGCGGCGCCGCGGCTGCCGGAACCGAGCTTGGGACGGCCGCACGCCCGCTCCCCGGCCACCCCTCCGCGGGCGAGAGACTGCCGCGGCGCCGGGGGCTGACCCCGGCTCGCACCCCCGGCTGGCGCGATGCCCCGGGTCGCACCCTCCGCGGTGCACCTGTCCGGGGGTCGGGACGAGGTGAAGGTTCTCCGGGGGCAAAACCCTCGCTCTTTGCCTTCGACTTCGCAAAATCCCCGGACGCTGATAAATTGTTTACTGCGTTATCCGTGACCGCTGGCCCGGGAAGGTATTTATAGGATCGTGCATAGGGTTTATATTCTACGATCAGGTAGAACAGAGAGAGAAGACGCTGGTTGTGGTCTGGCCGCCCAGTAGAGAACGTTCTCGGGACAGCAGGACCCGACGCGAGTCTCCGTTTCGGGGAAGAGCTACACCGCCCCTACAGACCCCCTTGTGGGCGGGAGGGGCGGGACGGCCTCCAGGCACCTTGGACCAGCACCACGGGCTAAGCAATGTGAAAGGGATCCCTACCGGTAACGTCTGCTAGTACGTCTGGTCAGAGACCAGAGAGGTGTGGAGGGCTCTGCCTTGAGGCTCCTTCCCTGACTCTGTACTGATGAGCACTGTCTCCTAGCTCCTGGCTTAAGAAAACAGGTAAGACGCACCAGGGGAAGCAACAAATGACAGATGGAAGACCAAGCAAGAGGAGCACGGCCAGCTGCATGCTAAGCTAAGACTAACGAAAAGGAGTTTTGCCGGGTTTACGGTTAAGTCCCATGTTTAAGTTCCAAGAAAACACCTGCTTCAGTTCCGAGGTGGGAAGCGACCTGGCAGTCGCTCAAGTCAGAACGCTGGAAGACGGATCATGGACAGGTACCAGGATGCCAGATGGCAGAAGTGGAAGAGCTAGAAAAGGAGCCCTGACTTGCATGGGGTTATTAAAGGAAGGGCAGTGTTTCAGCACCTGCTGCTGAAAGGTGGAAGGCGCCACCACTGGAGGTAGGATCAGAGCCCACGTGTCGTACTGCTTTAGGAGGGATGGTAATAAAGTGGGGGGTGGGTGGTAATTAGGAAGGGGCCGGTATAGTAAATGGCCAGGGAGGCTTCTCAAGTCAAAGGACATGGGATTTAACCTCAAAAAATAAAATCTAAGGGTGAAGAAAGTGTTAACTTCAAAAGTTGGCATTAACAGCAATCATGAGAGCTGCCTCTTACTTAGCACCTACAGTGTCCCCACCGCGGCACTGGCTATGCATGCACTTTACATATTTTGCACTAATTAATCCTCACTAGCAACCGTGTGAAAAAAAAGGCATTATTTTTTTCCTTTGATAATAAAGATACAGAAGATGTGTAATGAAATCATGTTCCTGCTTCTGTTCAGCCTTTGCTAGACGACAGACTACCCGGTGGTGTACACTGGCTGCGACTTACAATGTCTCGTGGTTCTGTCAGTTGGCTGGACAGTTCTTGAGCTGGAGGGTCCCCTGGGCTGGAGGTCCATGATGGTCCTACTCTCACGTGTGCCGCTGCTGGGAGCTGTTGGCTAGCGCGCTCAGCCCTCCACGCATCCTGCGGCTTCTTGCAATGTACACGATTTCCGTGTGTGGCAGATGTGGGGCACCATCCCAAGACAGCAGGGTAGAAACAGAAACTACCCTCCAGTATCACTTTTGCCCCGTTCTGTTAGCCAAGCAAGTCCCAAGGCCAGCCCAGATTGAAGGTGGAGAATTAACACTCCAGCTCTGGATGGGAGGAGTTCTAAGTCACATTCAGAGGAGGATGACACTGGATGGCAAGAGTTTATGGCCGTTAAACAAATTGTCATATTTCCCAGACTTACTCAGCTTGTGAACGGGGGAGCCAGCAAATGAACCCAGATCTGCCTGATGTTGTAGCAACATGCTTTCCACGAGCACACTGTGTCCACCCATACTTCGGGGTACATCTGTCCTGCGTGTCCCATCTTGTGTAAGTTGGGGCAATGCATGAATCTGACAGTAAGGGACATTTCGACTCAATATAAGAAAGGACTTTCTGGCAATTAGGCTTTCAAAAAGTTATGAATGGGGTACTGATTTTTTTGTCATCATTAAAATATTTAAACAGAAACTGCAGAAACAACCAATTCGTATGGTATCCCAAGTAAATGAAAAGCCAACTCTAACTAGATTAAATGGCACAGGATACCTTATCTCTTGTAACAGAAAGTTTCGAGGTGATGCGGGCTGCAGGCATAACGTGATCAAGGCTCCAATCCATCTTCCTCCAAGTTCCACCCTTCTCTTCATGTTGGCTTTATCCTTAGACTCTGTTCTCTCTTTGTCAAAAGAGGGTTGTCAACCCAAACAAATAAGTTTTGGGGCAACATGTTTGTTTGGTCATGTCTAGTGGAAGGAAGAGAAAATCTTTCAGCCATGAAGTGTATATCCTTTCCTTCAGTCCAGTTGGTCCAGTTAGGCCATGCAGCCATCTCTGGACCTAGGGCAGTGATGAGGCAGCCGGTGGTGGCTGGCTTAGACTAGATCCTTTACCCAGTGTCTGATAAGGAGAATGGACGTGTCATGATTAACTCAGACCAGTCAGGACTTGCCTTGGAGGGAGCTGGGGACAGAGCAGCTTTGGCTCCAGTCAAAAGAGAGGCAAGGCTATCGAGTGACTACGTGAGCAAAATCAGGATCTAACAGGTGGGCAACCAAGAGTACCGACAGTGGCCAAAAAAAAAAAAAAAAAAAAAAAAAAAAGAATACTTTTAAATTCTAATGGGATAATTAATTAATTTAGACCCTTACCTCTCACCATATGAGAAATCCTCTAGATCAGGAGTGTCTGTGGTTCTGCGTCCTCCCGGGTGAGGCACAGGACTCCAGAATGGAGCTCCCGGGGCTCTTCCTCCACAGGCTGTTGCTCTGGGCTGGTTCGCCCTGGCAGGACCTTGGCCTCGTTGGTCCTTTCGTTCCCCCTCCCCTCCTGTTCCTCCTCCTTCCCCATCCTTCCCCATAATGCTGACCCTTTTCTCTAGTGGGTGGCGCTCCATGTTTACTGTAGGATGTCAAGCCCCGTCCACAGCCGGCGTCGGATCTGTGAACTTGATCTGGTATGAGCACAGCTGCAAAACGGTGACCTCCGTCTTGTTTCCTGAAGTCTGTTCTTTACTCTCGATGACCTCCCCCTGGCAAATTCCAAGTGTGGTGTGGGTGTTTTCCTTCCTACCCTGTGCACACCATGGGCTATGGGACTGCTGTCCATCTCATTTCATTACCATTGGATGTAAGAAGCATCACACTGCTTTACTTTTCTAAATCAATCTAAAATGGGTCTTGTCCCCACCCCCACCCCCTGCCAGTCTTAACAGAAACAATAAGAATGTCCATCTCAGTCTCGGAGGAGCTCTCCGGCCCTGTTCCGTGGCAGTACCAGCAGCACACAGCATTCGGGCTCACTGCCGTGCTGACGTGTGTGCACTGTCCGAGCTGCCGTGTTCTGTCAGGGCAGGCAGCTCTGAGGTCCTCCTGCCCAGCCTGACCCTTGCCTCCCAGGATGCACCATGCAGCCTCTCCCCTCCATAGTTTTGCTCCGGGAGGAGGCAGGTTCCACTCAAGGGACCCCAAGTTTCTGACCTTCTGTCAGTCTTGGGAGTGCACGCTTCCCCTCCAGGTGGGCTCCTGTGGCCTCGTCCTCAGCCCTCTCCCCCGTCAGTCCCCCTGACTATCAGCGTCTCCTCCCCCTCCCCCAGTACGGTCCCTCATAATCTCTCCTCTAGGGGTTCAGAAACAATGGGGACCTGCCTTTCCTGAAGACAGAGGGGGAAGAGACATACTGAAACTAGTCCTTTCCTTTTTTTCTTTTTGTTAACCTAAGTCATTTCAGTCGTCCAGGGGAGAACCTAAAGGTACGGTTTGCACTGGATCGGGTGCGGATGAAACGTGAGTCACAGATCCCGGACTCCCAGAGACGATACCTGTGCCCTGTCCTCGAGCAGGAGCATATGTTACCACTCATCGATGTTAGACCTCGGACCCAAGGAGGGAGGCCCCTCCCCACTCAGGAAACCCAAGCAGAGGCGGGCAGGGTACAGAGAGCCACCTCTCGCCATGGAAAAGCACTTTCTTCTCTGCCTCTTGTTTAACCAAGGGAGAAACCATAACACTTGTGTAAGTAAAAGTTAATTTTTAAAATTATGCATGCATGAAATTAGGGTGTCTGCTAAGGATGACATTCCCAGGCGGTCACGTCAACCCCGTCATAAGGAAAAGGTGATATTTATCATGGAGACTTCGCTACAAAAAAGGGTGTGCTATTAAAGGATTGCCATATATCTTTTTATTGACATGTTAGAAATATCTAGACGGTTTCGTTACTTGCATGTGGACACGTCTCTGACCTTGCCGTCAGCTTGAGACTAGAGTCCAACACCACAGAGAACCAGTTCAAGCAGGAGGAGGAGTTTAAGGGGAAGGGTCAGACACAGCCTGCCTTTGGCAGGACACGTTTACCTGATGAAATTCTAAGAGACTCTACGACAGGTCTAAATAAACAAACAGAAACCGGCTTCGGGGTGTCTAGAAGCTAAACCAAAGTTCCAGAATTTAAACTTCAGGCTCCTGTTCTAGAATATATTTTGACAAGCATTCCAGAAAGTCTTAACTACAGCCTGCAGCTAACTCCTGTAGTGGCACCAGGATTTAGAAAAGAGAAGCGCCTCTCTGATCTAGAAAGCACGGTGGAATCTAAAATGTGCGTTTTAGAAGCATCCTTGTGTGGTTCGTTGATGTGGACAAATCGCTTTTTTCTGCACTGACTAACCGTGATGAAGTGTTGTGGTCGTACTAGTTTGGAACCCAGCCTAATGCAGCAAATGCATCATCAAACGGGGATGGAGAGAACGTACCGTCCGGAGAAAGGCCAATGGACGGGTCACCAGGGACAGAGGCAGACCAAGAGTCCCCGCTGCTCCTGCTGTGGGCACGCATGGGACGGACGGGCTATTCCGGATCTACTAGCAGAGGCTAGCTTTCGCTGGCAGTGCGGACAGTGGGAGGGGGTGGGGGGTGGGGGGGGGTGGGAGGAGTTAATGAGCTGCTGAGAACAAGGGATGTCCCTATGATTTTCTCTAATGTGTGGGAACGTGTCCTTGCCTGCAATCCCGTCCATTTGGTAAGAACTATTCGTGACTCAGTGGTCCGAGAAGCTTATGCATTGTTCACCCTAAACCAAGTTTGTGAGCCCTAGGTTTTCACTAGCTTACATGCTTTTCCTCCCTCCCCACAAAGTACAAAAGGGCACCAGCACTCCCACAGGTGTGCTTGCCAAGAACCCCGAGGGCCCGAGTTATGGATCAATCGATCAGTCATCCTACTAAAGCAGAATTCGATTGGCTTCAGGTCAGTGGGAGGGCTGACGCGGCCAGACCCACACCTCTGTGCAGCTTTGCTGGTCATGACCGATTTCTGCCAGGCACGCTGTCCCCCTCCTGGAGCCGCAGTGATCAGCCGAGGCGGTGTGGGCCCAGGAGATGTCTGGAGATGTTTCTGGTGGTCGCACCCAGGAGGAAGGTGCTACTGGTGTCTGGCGGGCAGAGGGCAGGGCTGCCGCCGAGCCTCCTGCCACGCAAGGTCAGCCCCGACAACAAAGCCCATCCAGCCTAAAGCTTCAGCAGTGCTGGGACTGAGCACGGACAGGCCCGCCTGGAAGGAATGATGAAAAAGTAAACATTCAGGTTACCTGTAAGCGTCGTCCACGCTTCTGTTTGGGGTGCTCAGACAACCGCCTAGCAGATGCCGTGACAGAAATGCTGTGACCTGGCGAGCTGACGTGGCGGAAGGCATTTTCCTCGACCAGTGTGCCGACGGCTCGGTACCACGGCACCCCCGGGGGTCTCAAGGAGACCCTGGAGTTCCTCAGCAGCACTGAAATCCATTTTGTGCAGGATATAATGTATTATCCGAGACGCGGGCGCTTCAGCGGTCTGAAGGTGTCCGTCAGAATCAGCTACCTCCCGTCCAGTCACTGCTCCGTGCCAGGCCCAGCAGCCGGCCCGTTCTTCCCCCTCCCCCTTTCAAGGTGGACCACTGCCAAGCCCGTTTTGCCCATGAGGGAGTGGAGGCTTCGAGAAGTCACAAAGCTGGTAAATGATGAAAACAGGGATGCAAACCCCAGTCTCAGAGCCTTTACTCATTCCTCTGTAGGACGCAACCCCTAGGGACCACCGCATTCTTCTAACCCTGGAGCCGGCGTATCCAGGCAGCAGGAGAAGAAGATGACTGGGACATAACCAGGAGCCCTCATCCGAAACGTGCCTCCAGCCCTGCAGATGTGCCAAGCGTCTGCCTCCCTTCTCCGCTGGGGCAACGTGGCTGGAAAGGGTAGTTCCAGTCATTTCTACAAACCTCCATCATGTGGATAGTTCAGACACAGCAGAAACCAGAATTTTCTTCAGTTACCTGGACAGCAGCCCCTGACAGGACGGCCAGCACCCCTTCCCCGTTCATACAGAACTCAAGGCCGTCCCGCGGCTCCGGCCTGAGAAGCACCACCTGTGCTCTTCCCCCGTGCCCATCCCATTGTTACTAACGTCCTGGCTTTGGGGAGTCTCATCAAGTTTTCTCAAGAACAAGCAAGAAAAGGGACTGTTCTGGAAATTGTATCACATTCACCTCCAAATTCATTAACCACCCCCGAGGGTCTTTCCACAAGATTCCGACACAGAGCTAGTGTCAGGGCAGGGGGCAGGCCGCGTCTCTGAGGCACCCCTCAAGGACGGCCCCTCGGGATTCAGGGAACACGTGGTTACCATCGCTGGGGACCCGCCACACACCCGCAGGTGTACATGAACGCAGGTGTGACGGGGGCGGGAGGGGTCTGGGGCTCCGGGTGCTGGACAGCGCCCACCCGCGGGGCCTCTCTGAACGGGGAGCTCCGCTTCTGCTGTTTGGAAGGGAACACAGCTGCGGGATTCCCGAGCTCCGGGCCCACTGAGCTCCTGCACATCCCGTCGAATGTGAAAGCCTCGTCATCTCTGTAGGCACTTTATAGATGGATTACAAAGGGCGTGATCTGAATACCATCTCAGGACCTCCGTGCTCGTCTGCCTGGGGGGCCTTCCCAACCCCAAAGGGAGGACCATGGGGAAATTTTTGGTTTCGGTGATTTCGTGTCTCGAACCCAATTACCCTGAGCTCTCTGCAGGGAAAACTGCATAAACCCAGAGACCACTTCCGCAGGGACACAGCGCCCAGCTCCGTCCCCACCGGCAGCACAGAGGGACCCACGGGATGTGCGGCTGTGTTGCTCTAGGTGAGGGTGCCTTCCAGTAACTGCGCAGAGTTCTGTGGTTTATAGCCCACCGGCCGCTGCTAGGTGACGGTCTGCTCGAAGTCCGACAGCTGCCTCATCTGCTCGGCCTGCATGGAGTGTCTCCGCAGGAGCGCCCGTCTGCCTCTCAGGTCTGCTCTCTTGGGTGAACTGGGCGCAACGGGAACCATGGATTTCAAGCCGCTCGCAAGTGGAGAAGACGGTTTGCTGCTGGATCTGATGTCAGGGATAGGTGGGTTCCCACCGATGTTTAAAGGCGGCAAGAAGCCAGGCCTGGTGTGCGAAATTCGGTCCAGCAGCAGAGTCCCAGAACCTCGCCTTTCCAGCAGAGGTGGTGGCCGGCGGCGTGCCGAGCTGGGGGACGTGCTGGGCGCGGCGTCCAGGGACTCCCGCGAGCCGTGGAAGAGAGCCAGGAAGGAGCCGTCGAGCCTCTTCCTGTCCAAGGGCCCTTTGCTTGATTCCAGGGAGACCGAGCTGAGCTGGTCGGCCCCAGTCTGTAAATCTAAGTCGTGCAAATCACTCTCCAGCCACTTGAGGGACACGGGATCTTTGAGAGCAGGGGGGCCTGCTGGACTGAAACCCACCTTCTCCTGGTCAGCGGGGAGAGTCCCTCTCCGGGCAAGACGGGGGTGGGAAGCCTGACCCTTCTCGTGGGCGGCCTTCCAGGATGCTGGTCCTGGGGAGGCCGTGATCTTCTGCACCTGCTCGGCGACGGTGGGGAAGAAGGTGGGGTCTTTGCCATCGATGCTGCTGGTTCTGGAGAGCGGCCCCCTCTTGGGGAAGGACACATCACTGAAGCTCTTGATGACCTCGCTGTCCGGGCCGGGGCCGTGGGTCTCGTCCTGACGCGCGCCGGCTGCCAGCACGGACGGCGCAATCAGGCCCCAGGGTTCAGACTGCAGCCTCTTCAGCTGGGGCAGGCGGGCCCGCTTGAGGTTCCCCACTTTCCTGAGGGGCGACCCGGGCTCGTTGAGAGCCCTGGCCATGTTGCCGGCACTCAGACGCCCTGACTGGAGGCTGAAGAAGTCATCCTCCCTGTCCGTGGGTGGAGCTCCCCGGCCTGGAGCCTTCAGTTCGATGTCCGAGGGGGACGTGCACAGCGGAGGGGACTGGCGGTCTTCCCCTCCGGGCGACGGAGGGGCGTTGAGATACTGCTTGGTGGTTTTGGTGCCTGACGACGACTTAGCGGTTGTTATGATGATCACCTCCTTTCCTTTGGCTTTGCAGGCATCCAGCAGGTGCCTCAGGGCGTCCTTGTCATCGGCATTGATGGCGTAGACCAGGGCCGAAGCCCCCGTGCGGTCCTCGAGGCTGGGGTCGGCGCCGTTCTCCAGGAGCAGGGACACCACGTCGCCCCCCGCCCTCCGGATGCAGGCGTGGATGAGAGCCGTCTTGCCGGACTTGTCCTGGATGTTGGGGTCTGCCCTCTGGTCCAGCAGGTACTTCACCATCCTGGGCCGGCTGGTGCTCTGCTGGTCCACGTGCTGGGTGATGCACGCCACCATGAGGGCCGTCTCCCCTTTGTCGTTGCTCTCATTGATGTAAGCGCCCCCTTCCAGGAGGAGCCTGGTCAGCCTGAGCCTCCCCAGCCACACCGCCTTCAGGAGGGAGTTCCCATCTGTCCTCAGCTCCGTGTCGTCGTCCATCATCCTGGCCTCGGCAGCGCCTCCGGGCCACCGCGGCGATCAGACCTAGCGAGGGAGAAGAGAAAGAGATGATGTGTGCTCCGCCGGCGGCCGGAGTGCTGTGGCTGGTGCAGGGGTGCGGGGTGCGGGGCCGCCGGATCCCACCAGGTCACCCAGCTCGTCCACATCCGTCTGTCACGTGCGTGGGGTCGGGGGACGGTGGCCGCCCCTCACAGAGCCAGCACAGAGGTCAAACGAGAGCACGTACGGAGAACCCTTCCCCACAGCAAAGCTGCGGACGTAAGCCCAGCGCACGGTAAGCAAGACAGACGGCCGTCGCTTACCTCGAATGTCGTGGAGGAAACCACGCTTCGCGCCCGTGGGCCACGCTGGCTTCGGCACGTGGAAAGGCCCATGTCTTCCTGGTTCGCTGCCACAGCCCCAGCCCCAGCATCGAGCGGTGAGGCTGCCTCTCGGGTCACCTCGTAAATAACTGTTCACCCCATTCTTCTTCCAGCAGGAAACACGCCAGAACGGTCATAGAGCAATGGACGGTTTTCACCTTCTCTTTGCCGTACTTCTGACGTAAGCATGCGTTACTATATAAGAGGGGAGAAATCAGGGCGGAAAATCATCATAAAGCAAAACCAGTCTCGCTACCCCGTCCGGGTTGTAGTCTCTACTTTTCCAGCAGGTGTCAGAATCCCGTCGCCCTCCTGAACATCGTCCCGTCGTCTTCCAGAACGATGCCGCACCCCTTCCCCCTGGGAACAGGCACAGGGCAGAGGATGGGCGGGATCACACGCCTGCCCGCACCCGAGCGTCCGCGGCGGAGCCCTGCCAAACCTGGCCCCGGGTCCCTCCCTGAGTTCCTGCACCAGAGCCCCCAAACCCGGTGTCGCTGGAGAGGCCGTCCGCGGATACGGAGAGGTGGGGGCCCCTCCGGGCCCACGTCTGTGCCAGCACAGCCCCTCCAGGGGACTCTGTCCCCCAGGCTCCTGCTGAGGCGATGGTCCTGGCTCCCCACCTAAGGCACATCTGTCCTCCCCCACCCCCACTGCCCTGAGCCGTTTCTGATCAGTTTATGACCCTCTGTTAAATGGGAAGTCAGAAGCCTGCCTTGGCTGAAGTTACAGACAGACCCACACCCTTCATCAGTCTCTAAGACGTTAACAGGTACTTGCAGTGTTTGCAAACGCCCAAACCACACTTAAGGCTGCAACGAAGAAGAGCTCTCCTCGTGCGCGCGCGCGGACATGCACACGCACACGTACACGCACACGCACCCACACACATGCCTCGGGGAAGCCACTCCCTTCAGGGAAGCGACTGTGGTTAACCGTCCAGTGTCCCTCTGCTTCAAACAAGGCTTTGTCCCGAGAGCTAGATCTCGGGGGGTCGTGCTGCAGGCGTGTTCGTGGTCCCCTAAGATCTTCTCTAGAAACGCTCCCGCCCAGGGACACCGCATGGCCGCTGTCTCCCCGTCTCCGCGCCTCCTCCTTCAGGCTCCTACTGTGTGTGTGTGCACGTGGGTGTGCGTGTGTGGGTGTGTGTGCGCGTGAGGTATGGCCTTTCTCTTTTTCCACCATCCCCTATAAGAAGGGCCTGATAAGGTCCCACGCCACAAATCAAGGAGAGGGGGTGCGCAGCGAAAACACGGCCTCCTGCTCCCTCAGAGGCCCCTGGTCCCCAGCCCAGCCCCCCAGCGCCCCCCGCTGTTGCCCCGGTCGCCCACGCACAGCGTCTCCCTCAGATGCCCGCATGTTTGTCCCTTTCAGCACCCCTCGTGCTCCTAACTGCAAGGTCTCCCCGCTCTTCCTTCCTGACTCATCGTCCCGCAGACCTCGGCTCAGATGCGACTTCCTTTTTAATCAAGAGGAGAATCACTCAAGACCGAACAGGGAGGGCAGAGGGAGATGACAGCTGACTCATGCGCAGGCTATATAAAGAACTCCCACAAATCACTTCCTCCGAAAGAGGACCCACAAACCGCCGACGAGCACATAAAAAGGTGCTGAGCCTCATTAGTAGGCAGAGAAAATCAAATTAAGGCACAACGAGAGGCCACTACACATGCTGTGTAATCCGGCGCGGCTAAAATTAGACCAGCGGCTCCGAGACCAGGGTCGGACCAGGATTCGAGGCGGCAGGAACCCGCTGGCGGGGCCGAAACCAGCCCTCCGCCCCAGTCACTCCACGCGGGCTTCCGCCTGCGGTGGACTGAGAAGCGTGGCCACGACGTCCTCCCCTCCCCGAGCACATGCCTGTGAAGACCCTCGCCCCTCCTCCATGCACCCCTGCCTTGACCAAGAAAGCGCAGCCAGAGCGGCCGTGTGCGACTTGCAAGGCCTCCGTGGACCTTCGTTTGCTGCCTGTAAAGACATACGGGGTGTCCCGCCAGCAGGGACACACGGAGTCCCAGCGGGCCAGCCCCGCTGACCACTGCAGTGCGAGCGAGGCCGCCTCGGACCGGCCAACCCCCAGCTGGTCACCCCTGCGGGAAGGAACGCAGGTGAGGCTGGCAGAAGTTTCCAGAGCCTGGTCCGCGTTGCAGAAACAATGCACAAATAACTGATTACCGTTCGAAGTCACTCGTTTGGGGGTGAGTCATTCACACCAATAAATTACCCGTAAATCTGTGTAGCCAAACATGTACAGAAACGTTCCCAGCAGCACAATTCATAAAAAGCAAAATCCAGACGCAGCCCACCAAGAAGAAAATCAAGTGTAGTACACGCACACGCTGTAATGCTTGCACTGTCTTGGCCTTCTCTCTTCCTCGCGCTGACACAGCACCCAGACGCGCAGCCCACAGCACACGCACGACCCACCCTCACCGCCGCAGTCGCACACACACTACACGACACGAGAAAAACCGGACACGGCCTCTCCCGGGCTCCTTGACGCTTTGCAAACTTCTCCATGGAGCGTCGACATGTTCGTCTCCTGGGTCGGCCTCCGTGAGCCCCGAGGCAGGGACGCGGGCTTCTCTCCCTCATCGGCCGCGTCGTCGTTAGGAGGAGGATCCAGGAAGACTCAGGGGAAGGAGCAAGAGAGGGAAGGAAGGCAGGACGGGCAGGAGGACGGACCGTGGCGCGTCCCTCCGAGTCCCGTGTGGGCCACATCGCATCCCTCCAGACCCCTTCAAGGTCCGGGGCAGGGAGCGAGGGAGGCTGGAAGGGAGGGGAAGGAGGAAGGACCAGAGGGGACAGGACGGCCTCTCTGGGAGATGCTGCTCTCCCCGAACTTGGGGTCGGCGGCCCCTGCTCCCCTGAGCGCAGGCCTCGTCCCAAATCCCAGCATCTAAGGAGAGCACAGAATGCAGACGAGGCATGCTGGCAGTCTCCAGCCCATCTGAGGGTACGACTCTGTGTAGGGAGCACTTTCCATGCTGTCCACAGCCCCTTTTCACTGTGTGCCTCCCGACTGACATTCCTGAATGACAAAAACGCAGGAGCTCTGAGTGAGGACAGACTCAGACCCTCGGCTCACCCCCGCGGTGGGGGACGACAGCCCTGCCCTTCGCTTTCCGCATCCCCCAGACCGACGCGGTCACGTCGACCTGCCCGTCTCCGGTGTTGGCCCCCCGCCTGTCTGTCTGGCCCGAGTGGCCTTGGCAGGGCTTGCACCTCTCCCACGTCGTCGGTCAGGCCAGTGCTGCAGGTGAACAGGTGTCCCACGAGTCCCACGCCCCGGCTTCAACCGGCCAGGAGCAGCAGCTTCCCCGAGGCCACCGGGTGCAGACACGCGGGCGCGCTAACCCTTTCTAGAGCAGATGCTGACTAAAGGGAGGTGGTGGGAAACAGAATGTCGGGCCACCTCCTCTCCTCGCTGCTGGTGGGCTTCAAGGATTTCGGGGCAGGGGATGCCGCAGAGGACATGCCTTCCGCGAAACGGAGCTGCGGGCGCCTGCTGTCAGGCCGTGGCTGGCTGCGTGTCCCCTTGTACCTGCCCCTCCTCGTTCCCTCTCCGCCTTCCACTGCCCTCACCCCTACTCCCCAGGGCGTTATCTCCCCATAAAGTGCTGATACACTGACAGGCTTGTGTGGATGAAGCTTGAATATGGCCGCGCAAACCACGTGGGACGCACTGGCGCTGCCGGCCCATTCATCCTTCGTTCACCACCAAACACGGACTGAGTGTCAACGCACCTGCCGGGCACGAAGGACAAAGAGTGTCGAAGTCAGGCTCGGAAGGGTCTGCTGGAGGCTGGAGGTCACCTAGGAGCCGCTGAGGGAGGACGAGGGTCAGGAGCATCGGTGGGGCGAGGCGGAGAGGAGCCTCAGGCTGGACAGGCGCTCCGAAGGCAGCACTAAACGTGACCCACGGGAGCGCGGGAGCCAACCGCGGTCTGACGGACTTTGGTTTGGGAATTCATCTCCTGACGTGCATGGCAGAGAACGAAAATGAAGGGCAGGGACCCCTAACGCAGGGAGGATGAGACGCCTTTCGTGGTTCCTCAGCCTGTCGGAGGGAAGGAGGCTCCTGAATTCTGGAACCCCAAGCACTTGGCACGAGGCACCACGTTTTAAAATTAGCAACCCCAGAGTGGGTCCCCCACCACGTATTAGCAACCCCAGAGTGGGTCCCCCACCACGTGTTTCAGAAACAGAGTCAAGAAGTTAAAAAACAGAGTTAAGTTTTTGCTCACTGAGACGTGAGCAAAATTTGCCTGGTTCCTTCCCCGCGGTCTGGCCCCCCTGCCCCTCAGCCCACCCTTCTCCCGTTCACCCCTCAGGGCTGTTTTCCGTCTCCCTCAGAAACAGGGCCACCACAGTGGGGCGCACACACCTTCCAAAGGCGCAGGGACTGACTGACTGGATGAGGAACCCCAGAAACTAAAACATCACCAACGCCAAAAAAAATATAAGAAAACGATGTTCTCTCTGATGGAGGAGTGGGTGGGTGGTAGTGGTTGCCCTTTTTTGGCCCAGAAACTGCTGGATTCTTTTACTGTCCACGAAACTATTAAAGTCTAAGATTTTTGAAGCTCGGAGGAGGCACCTTGTCCACTGGTTCCCAGTTTAGAAACAGGGGATTTAAAGACAGACAGTCTTTCATCTTGCCGAGTTCAGGCTCTCTCCCTCCCACGCCTTCCCACACCTGCAGCCTGAGTGACGTCGATCAAGGTTGCCCAGTAAAGGACCGAGGGCCAAATGTGGCTCCCAGGGTCGCCTTGCTTGACGGGTACAGTGCTTTAATTTTTGAAACTTGAATGTTTTAGGATGCATCGTTCATTGTTCAGTTTGCCATCCTCTGTCATCCTATGACGGGCCTGACTCCTGCGCTCAGGCTACTTCCCTGGCCTCTGCAGGGATGCGGTTGAGGACACTAGGCATAAAACGAAAATAAACTTGGAATTCAAGTCGGGCTGCTCTGTCTCCGTCCTTTCCCTCGCTCGCCTAGCTTCTTACCTCTACAGGTTTGTTAGAAGCCTCCAGTGAGCCAAAAGATGGAGGAACGCTCTTCCTAAACTTCAAAGCACGGTGCGCTTCTGCGAGCCATCGCAACAATGAGTTCGGTGCCGCGAAAATCCCATCTGCTTTCTCTCCTCTTCCCCGAGTCACCTTGGCATGGGATTTCCCATTACACTTCCTTTGTTAGGCAGCACGGTAGATCAGAGGGTCAAGGCATTGCATTTCTTTTCAAGACTGTTTCCTGAAGGAAAAATTGTGCAAAAGTAAGAAGGGCCAGCAGACTCCTGCAAACACCTACAAAGCGGCTCCTATCCCCAAGAAAGACACTGGTCATACACAGTACTTCACTTAGTGACCCGCAGCAAGCCTGGACTCCAGGGCACACGTGCTGTGTATTCATCTTACTGCTGGTTCTGGCCTGAATCTTGTTTCTTACCTACTTTCTCAGCTTCCTCTCTCCTCCCCACCCCCACTTCCTTTTCCTTCTCTTCTTCCTCTACCTCCTCCTCCTCCTCCTGTGCAGATTCAACAAAATAAGCTTATGGCTGTTCTTATGTTTGTACACATCAGTCTGCCCACAGTTACATCTTAATGAATCTCAGCTACTTCCAATGTGTCAAACTGACATCTTGTGGATCTTTATAAATTGCCCGAAAGTCCTTGTGGAACAAAAGAAAATACAGTCGATGAGTATGTATGCCGTTGATCTACATGAGCTTGCTGTTTCCATAGATCGAACATTGGTTTACAAAATCATTTTCACCTGGTTAGACCTGATCCTTACAGGGCTTCTCTCCATGCCCTGTAGGTCTGTAACCGCTCCACATCCTAGCCCCTGAGGACGTACAGCTGCGGCAGAAAGACTGCAGAGCAGAGAGGCAGGTGGCCTGGATTCGGATGGCAGTCCTGCTGCTAGGTGGCTGTGTGACTCCCCCAAGCGTTGTTTTGCCACACGCATAGAAGAACTCCAACCCCACCTAACAAGACTGCTGTAAGGCTCAAATGGAGGCCACATGGGAACACTGTACAAAGTCTTGTGAATACCAAAGGAATTATTATCTTGACTCAAACTCATCCAGGATCCTCCCTCTGAGCCCTGCACTGGGGTGCCACTGCCCATCACCCACCCTTTCCCTCTTTCAGTCACCTGCACCCCCCTTTCCGGCCCCCACCCCCCAACCACAGTCCACAGTTTGCAGAGTTATCCCCCAGGTACACGATCTCTTCGACCATCTTGCCCTGCACTTTTGCAAAGGAAGCATCATTACCCTAATTTTCCAGACACAGAGCTCGACGTTCAGACAGGTTGGGGGATTGTGCCCAAGCACACAGGTTCCAAGCACACAGGCCCAGCTTTGATTCAAATTCTGCCGCCCTGAACCCAAGTGCGGAGCTTTCGGGGGGACTTGTTCCGGATCGGGCACACCTACCACTGCTGCAGCCCGGCCGGGTGGACAGGAGTGGTACACCATGGCCGGCAGTAGGGACCTGCACAGGTGACCGAGCCCCCCCATCCTCAGCACTGGGATAACAGCACCCAGGCTCTCTGCGTGCCTAACGACCGCAGAACCGAGCGGAGCGCTCAGCACCCGGCCCGGCGCAGGCGGGCGCTCAGTAAGTGTAGGTTTTGGAGGAGTCTGGGTCGCCTTTCAAAATCCAGGGGGCCAGGCGTTCCGCGGTCGCGTTCGCGGAAGCGGGGGGATGTTTATACTCCGCCTCTTCCTTCCGCAGTCACGGGAAGCAGTTCGAGGCGGACCAGAAGCAGAGCTCCACGTCCGCGTTTGCGACCCGGGAGGCCTCTCTCCGGGCGCGGGAGGCGGCGATGCGGGGCGGCCCGGGCGGGGAGCGCGCGGGGCGCGGGGCCGGGTTGGGAGCCCGGCGCTGTCCGAGGTGCTGGACGCCGGCGGCGCGCGCTCCGGCCGCCGCGGTCCCCGGGCATCTTCCCGCAGGCCGAGCGCGGAGTCAGGGACCACCCGCGCGGTAAGTGCTTCTCCGTCATTGCTCTGAAATGCTCACGTTCGAACTCTACACAGTTCCTCGAACACTGTCAGGATCACAACCTCTTACCGCCCGGTCCTCCTAGGTTCCTGCAAAACTGTAGGCTTTGCTCCCTTTTCGGTCCCTGCAGAAATTCAGACGCCTGTCACCCCGCCCCGCTCTGCTCCGCAACCATTTCCTACAAAAATCCAGGCCCCTACGCATCTCACCCCCACGCGTCAATGCAAAAATGAAAAAATGTAAATCCATCTTCCACACCCTTCTCCCACAATTTCCTGTGATAAAAGTAGACTTTCCTTCCAGCCTCCTACTCCTGCCTCGGCTAAACGCGTGGACTTACTTCTTGGGAGCTCAAGATCCCTCCCACCCGGTGGACCAGGGCCGACCCCTGCGGTGCGCTTACCTGGTGAGGACGCTCACCAAAGGAGGCCACCTGAGTGCGGGCCTCCGGTAGGGGCATGGCTCCAAAAGCAAGATCCCGGGGGTGCCTGGCACTCCCGCCCTCCGCTTCGGGCTGGTTACCAAGGGGCACTTCCAGGCTGAACCGCGCCCGGGCGCTGGGATGAGCCCGGGCCTCGCCGGTCCAGCTGAGTGACTTGCCCAGAACTTCGCCAAGGTTCCTAAATAAGACCTCTGCGTCAGTGGCTTCCGAGCACCCCCTTGCTCCTCCAAGTTCAAGTGAGAACAAGGGAGTTCTTCTTTAAGAGAAGGAAGCGTGGAAGATGAGAACTGCGCCCAGTTCTTCTGCCCTGCGGGTCTCCTGTGCTCCGTCCCGGCCCCCGCCGCCGGCTGGCAAGCGCCGTTGCCCGCCCGCGCCCGGAGCGCGTCTCCAGCCGCGACGCCGGCGGGCTGTGTGGGTGAGTGTGCCAGGGAGGAGCGAGCACCGCCGGGGCAGCGGGGGCGGGGAGAGGCGCCCGTCGCCCCGCCCGCACCCCCGAGGCGCGGTCAGACCGGCCAGACCGCCTCGCGGGAGCCGGCTGGGGGCTCCGGGGGTCGGGAGAAGGGCGGCGCGCTCCCCGAACCTGACGCCGCACGTGCGGGACCGGGTAGGGATTTGAACTCGGGTCTCCTTTGCTCTCCACGCGGCTCTGCCTTCCTCGGGTTTCCTTCGTCAAACGCGCTCGGATCCAGAATGTCCGTCCACAGCGTGGGAGGGAGAGGAAGGGAAGAGAGGGGGTGCTGTGGCAGGAAGACTCCAGGGGTGTGCAGGAGTGGGTCGGTTATGGGGTTTCCATCCCGGCCCCTTCCGCGCACCTCCTGCCTATTCCCAGGACTTCCCGAGCAGCCGCAGCCGCCGCCATCAGCTCTGTTTTCTTTGTAACAGGTGACTCCCGCTCGCTGGGTACCGGCAAAGCCCAAGGCATCAGTCCGCCAAGAAAGTGCCGCCCCCGCCCCAGTCTGGGACCTCCCACCTCCAGCCCAGGAGGAGCCCCGCCTTTCCAAACCACAGTCCTGCGGGAGGGACTGCCCCGGTAAACACGCACACGCACGTTCCAGTTTCCCTTAGAAAAAAGTCCCAGCACTTGGGTCGGTTTTAATCGTTTACGTTTTCCTAGAAAATTGTCCATCTCGTTTACAATTTCAAATTCACAGGCACAGAGTTACAATTCGCTTTACCTTATAATTTTCAACGCCTCTAAATCTCAAGGTCCCCTTCTCATCCCTGAGTTTGCTGCGCTCCCCGCCCCCCACTATTTTTGGTGTTTAGAGGTGCCCTTACTTTGTTGTGGTTGAGTTATATGATCTACGATTTCCGTTCTGTGGCCTATTCAATGACTAATTTAAATGCAGAAACCATTTTTCCTCACACTCAGTGAAAGAAAAAAAAATGAGCATTCTGTGTTTTTGCATACAAACATAAAAATACACTGTGAATTTTGCAGAATTACCCTCCACATCTTTACTAGTCTATGTTGGTTAGGAGCAGAGTCTGAAGTCAGACTGCATGGATTTATTCTTTTTTAAGATTTTTTTTATTTATTTGAGAAACCGAGAGTGAGAGGGAGCACAAGCAGGGGGAGCAGCAAGGGAGCGGAGAAGCAGAGGACCCCGGGATCACGGCCTGAGCCCAAGGCAGGCTCTGAACTGACTGAGCCCCCCTGGTGTCCCAGACTACGTGGATTTGAATCCCAGCTCAAGCACTTACCAGCCGTGGATCACTGGTGAGTCACTAACTGGTCTGTGCCTCAGCTTCCCTCTCCATAGAATCAGTTAACACTAGTGTCTGCTGCAAGAGGCAGCTACATTTACGCCGAGCCCCGTGTACCTGCAAGCTGTTCTCCCGCTCTGTTGTGTGTCAACCAGGATCCACGTCATGGGACCAGAGACGCGCGCAGCTGAGTTAACACATGGGCAGTATTTAGTGTGGTGTGCGGTGAGGACTAAACATCATACGTGTCTTCGCTCTGTCACCCAACCTGTCAATATTCACAGGAAACTGTTGAAGTGTTTCAGGACGCTTGGATCCATTTATTCAAGAAAAACGTATTGGGTTTGAGCTGTGTGACCAGATCTGCGTTTTTCTGGCTGTGCGCTAGTCAGCTGTGAACAGGAAAGATCAGTTCTCTGCTTTTGTGGAGGGACCTTCTCAAAATCCGGACTTGTCAGCATCTCTTGGGGGTATGGCCAGTGTCCTGCTGTTCCACGACCCCGTTTCATGCAGGAGAACACGAGGTAAACATTCTGCACCCTCTTCCAAACCCTCCTTCTGGTGGAATCTCAGTCGCGTCCCAGGAGTTGCACCCTATGTGCCTGACCCACTTGATCCATAACGATAATTATAATTTTCAAAAATAATCATCACTTCTAGTAGCGATTAACAGCTTCGAATCGCTGCTGTCGCCAGTACGTTCCTGCCAGAGGCATCTAGGGACACACCTGCCAGTGGACAAGTTGGATCTATTACTTGTCTCGGCTGGGGAGGACCGCGGGAAACGCTGGGCCTCTCGCAAGCAGGTGTCAGAGAGAACGTGTTACAGAATTAAGACGTCGGCCGGGAGTTTGGGGAGAGGGTTTGGTCCACTCTGAGCAGAGGAGAATCACGCCAGATGGTATTCTGACACCACAAGGCCAGTTATGAAGTGACCTCTGGTGCCCTGCTTCTCACTCACTCTGGTTTCAGGGATAATTGACGTAGAACGTAATCGTTTCCGGCGTGCAACACAGCGATTCGATATTCGTGCATCCGCATTGCAGAACACCTGCCATGGTAAGTCTGGTTCACCCACCACTGTACATGGCCACGGCTTGTTTTCCTGTGATGACAACTTTGAAGATGAGCGACTTCCAACATCCAACAGAGAACCTGTTCTCAATTGTAGTCCCCATGTGAGACATTACGTCTCCGTGACTTGTGTATCTTATCAGGGGACTTTGTACTGTGTGGTGCCCTTCCCCCATTGTGCCCGCCTCTCCCTCCCGCCTCTGGTGGTCGGCAGTCTTGGTGCGTCTTCTCTCCTCAGCCCGGAGGGGATGGTGTCTGTCTCCCACTCCTGAGCACTTTCCCTGCACAGAACATATTTCTAGTCAGTCACTGTCTGGAGGGAAGACAGACTCAGGGGTCACTACCGAACCTCTGAGCCCCTTCACAAGGGGCCGGGAGTCATCGGCTGCATGGTCTCTACACGGACTGGGAGGCCACGTTCAGGAACCACGGGGGGGCTCTCCCAGGATGCATAGCGATCCATCCCACGGTTGCCAGGCCTCTCGGGGTCAGCACTGTGGGGTTCGATGTGTTCCAGACTATGATACATTTTTAATAACTTTTACTAGATGGTTATTACAAGCGTGTTACAGGTATCGTCTAGGACATAGAAGTGAGATGTGACGTGCTCTTCCTGTCCTTCTGGTCCACTTTCTAATGTTAAGCAACGGTTTCTTTCATGGTTTTCCTGCACATTTAAACCAGAGGTGCTTTTTGCTGTAAGTATTAGAAAACCCATCTTGGGGCTTCTGGGTGGCTCAGTCGGTTAAATGTCTGCCTTCGACTCAGGCCATGATCCCAGGGTGCTGGGATCGAGCCCCGCATCGGGCTCTCTGCTCAGCGGGGAGTCTGCTTCTCCCTCTCCCTCTGCCCCAGCTCATGATCTCTTACTGTCTGTCAAATAAATAAAACCTTAAAAAAGAAAGAAAGAAAGAAAGAAAGAAAGAAAGAAAGAAAGCCCATCTTAAACAAACAGGGGCCGATCTTCTTACATTCCAGGATGTCTGAAGGTGGGCCATTGCTGATGGTAGATCAGAGACTCAAACCTTCCAGGACCAGCAGTGAAGCTTGTGGCGTTTCCCTGGAGTGTTCCAGAAGGCTGCCATCCACTTGAGCCATAATATCCACTCCCTAGACAGATGACGAGGAAGGAGGAGAGCCAGACACATCTGTCCCTTTCATCGGGAGGGCAGGCCAGTCCCCACAGTGCATCACACAGCCAGAGTCTGTGAGGAAGGGGACCTGTGTGGGGACTGCTGGAGAATGAAAAGCCAGATTGCTGCGATTGGCTCAAGACTGAGAAGTGATTCCTTCCCGTGGTCTGGTCCAGAGCACTCCCGTGAGCTGGAACTCCGTTAGCAAGAAAACATGCAGGGAATGAGCGATGTGAGTGTCACAGCGCTTGTGAATGAACACTTGGGAGATGCAGAGGAGCAGAGAAAGAGGCCGTCGGTAACGTTTATAATCCATCGGTGTAATTTATAGAACTAGAACTGAACCATAGAGCACGCTGGATTGGTCTTGCAATGCCTTCCTTTTTTCTTAAAAAAAAAAAAAAATCAGCCATGAATCTATCGACTTAGATATTTTTTTGTTCTGTGATTTATTTCACACCTTTGCACCCGATTCCTCAGCTTGATTGTTGATGGCGGCAATATATTCTAGGGCAAGTGTGAGCCAGTTCTCTGTTGAAGATGCAAAGATTTCACACGGCCCCTCCCCACCGTAAATCACACCGCAGCGAAGGTCCCTTAGTTAATCTTCACATTTCAGAATTATATCCTTAGAGCAAAATATTTGAGGTTTTCAAGTAGAAGGTGGGCAAAATCTTACCATTTTATACACATTTCAAATGTATCCCCTGTGAAGGTTGAACCAGTTTTCATTATCCCTCGCTCGTAGTTAAGCCCGTCGTCAACCACAGGAGATCTCATCGTTAAAAAAATGTGCCAGTGCCGGTAGTTAAAAATGGATTGGGTCATTGTTTTCATTTGTGTTTCTTCTAGTACCAGTCAGGTTGAGTCTTTTTTCGAATGTTTATTGCCTACTTTTCTGTAAATTGCTCATTTGTATCTCCTAAATTTTCTCTTGGTGTTGGTGATTCACACTTGAGTAGGAAAGTAAATTAAGGTTGTTCATGATCTCCCGAGATGATGGCTGCTACTCGTCAGTCATGGGGGTCGCGCATTCCTCTCTCCCTGTCTCTCCATCTCTCTGTCTCTGTCTCTTTGTCTCTCTTTCTCTGTCTCTTTGTCTCTCTCTGTCTTTATCTCTCAGTCTCTGTTTCTTTCTCTGTCTCTGTCTCTCTCTGCCTCTCTCTATCTCTCTGTCTCTCTCTCTCTCGTGTCTCACAGCTACCTACTTACGTATCTTGTGATTATTTCCCTTTGGATAAATTCCCAAAAGTCAGATTTCTGAATTCATAGATAAGAAAAATGTTTAAGTTTTCAATAATAATGGTCAAATTGTTCCCTGAAATGTGGTACTGATGTATCAAATTCATGATACCCCCTCATGAACCCTACAGTAATGCTATTTCTTTTTTAAATAGTTGTCAGTTGGAGAGGCAAGCTTGTAGGTTTTCTCTGTGATCATACCCTCCTTGGGAATTCCCAGGGTTGGCTCTCTGGGGCCTCTTTTCTCTTTTTTTCTTACTAAGACCTGATCAGGGCTTTTCTTCCATGGATCTTTGACATTTGTTAATGGCAGCATTTTTCTATTTTTGGTTCGCCATTCTACTCTCATTCCTATTAAATACTTGCCCTTGTTTTCCTGTTTCTTTTGCTGTCTGTTCCTTAGCTTTGTGAGTTGAATTCATCATTAGCTCTGTCTTACTCTTCTTTGCACACAATGGAATCCTTTTAAAGGATATAAATTATCCTCAGGGCACAACTTCATCAGGCCTCCTCTCTTTTGTTATGTCCAAACTGAAAATAACTTTTGAAACAAATGATACTTTAATAGTATCAGAAATTTTAAAGAAGACAGAAGAGTCAAAAAAAAAAAAAAAAAAACCCCCACAGAGAACCTCATTTGGAAGTCCACAATTCAGTTAACTATTGTTAACATTTTGGGGAATGTGGCCCCAGAAATTTGTCTTTTATACATATATAAAAATTTTGTGTCAATTTTGTCTACTGGACTTTTTACAATGTACTGCATAATGAAAATGTTTTTCTCTCTTTTTCTTAAAGATTTTATTCATTTATTTGACAGACAGAGACATAGCTAGAGAGGGAACACAAGCAGGGGGAGAGGGAGAAGCAGGCTTCCGACTGAGCAGGGAGCCCGATGCAGGGCTCGATCCCAGGATGCTGGGATCATGACCTGAGCCAAAGGCAGACTCTTAAGGACTGAGCCACCCAGGCGCCCTGAAAATGGTTTTTTCTTAATGAATGTACCACGTAATAGCTTTCAATGAGTCCGTCTTATAAATATATTATCGGGGCTCCTGGGTGGCTCCAAGTCTTGATCTCGGCTCAAGCCATGATCTCAGCATTGTGAGATCGAGCCCTGTGTCTTGCTTCCTTCCCAGCGGGGAGTCTGCTTCTCTCTCCCTCTCCCTCTGCCCCCACCCCTCTCAAATAAATAAAAATAAAATTTTTATTTAAAAAAAAAACATTATTACTTATTTAACCAACCTACAGGTTGTGCACATTATACGTTATTCCTAATTTTTCACCATGATAACTATCACACCTTAGTCCATTTAGAGTAAATACCTACAAAGAAATTGCAGAGTGAATATAGGGAAAATGTTAAACATTTTAATAAATATTTCTGGACAGTTTTCCAGAAAGATTGTAAAAATTGACACTCCCCCAACAGAGCACGGAACTAGCCATTGTCTTTTACCCTCTTAAGTTCTGGATAGCTTATTTAAAAAAAACTTACCTTTCCCTTTCTCTGGTTACTAAGCGTGTTGATTCACCTGTTGTGTCCATCAGTTGTGTTGTGTGTGTCTGTGTGAGGGCCTGTGTGTGAGCTTGATGAAGTCCCAGAACCTAAGTCAGGTTCGGTGGGGTGAGGTTCGGAGCCGACGACTAAAGAAAGAATTCTTAAGACGTCGTTGGTGCAAAATGGTGGTTTATTAGAGCACGGGGACAGGACCCGTGGGCAGGAAGAGCTGCTGCCCCGGGTTGTGAGGGATGGCAGGTTACGTACCCTGCGGTTGGGGGAAGGTGAGGGGAAGGGAGCTTTCAGTGGAGTTTTCATATGCTAAAGAGGGCCTACAAGGTGCCAGGATGTTCCAGGCCTGCTGGAGGCCTTGCCCTTGTGATCAATGTTGTCTTTAGACCAGCCATTAACATTAAGATAGTTGGGAGACTTTTTGGTGGGATGTCACAATCCTGCTATCAATCGTCTTTGTTAGTGAGATTTAGGACATTTGTAAGCCAAGGGAGACTCCTGTCTAGCAGGACTGTGAGCTCTGCAAGTTAACTATTTGCTTATTGTTCATCGCAGTCAGGGCTGCCTGAGGGATGCTACACAGACGGAGGGGAGCGGGTGAAGAGGGGGTGCAAGGCGCCAGCTTTTGCTTTGTCCTCAGCCAGCCTCCTGCTCCCTCATCAAGCTGACTGGTGATACCCTTTCCCATTTCTCTATCTGACTTGTCTTACGGATTTTTGAAGCTTTCTCATATTTTATGTCTCTGTTCTTAATCTGTCGTACATATCACAAATATATTCCACTGTTTTATTTTCATTTGAGTTTTATTGTGTTAGCTCTGTCATAAATGAGGTTTTAATTTTTAAATTGTCTACATCTATCTTTATTTTTTTTTTCAATGTCTTGGCTTTAAGGCACCTGGCTTAGAACACTCAGACCTGAAGCTGATGAAAACCCAGCCCTGGGGCACCGGTGGGGGGCTCAGTCGGTGAAGCGTCTGCCTCTGGCTGGGGTCATGATCCAGGGTCCTGGGGTTGAGGCCTGAGCCTGCTTCCCCCACTCCCTCTCCGCCTCCCCCTGCTTGTGCGTGCTCGCTCTCTGTCAAGTAAGTAAATAAAATCTTTAAACCCAGCCTTCTGCTGCGGCTTGTCGGGTTCGGTAATTCGCAGTTAGACGCTGGCTCCTACGGTCTGTGGTCTGCGCCGTCAGCGAGGTGCGCAGTGAGGGGAGCCGTGTTCCCAGTGACGAACCAATGACCCCAGCGAAATTTTTGAAGAACCTCTCTTCTCCCCATGGCTTTTGAACTGCATTTTTATCACTGGCTACGTTGCTGTAAAGACTTGACTTTATCTGTGAACGTCGCTGACCCACCTTTCCCGCGACTTGGGTCCCCGCGTTCTGGTCACTACAAGCCTCTGTCACGGTTTGGGACGAATGGCGTAGGTTCCTCCTTCAAGTACCTCCTCTCCCAATCTCCCTGAATTTTACTACAGATTTGCCCTTTCAGATTAACTTTGAAATCTTAGATTCAGAAGATCACGGTTTTTTGTCAAATAGTGTTTTTTTTCCTAATCATCACGACACGACCGAACTGTCTTCTAATTGCTGAAAACAAACGTGAGTTCCATGTTTCCAGGGAAAAAGCCCGTGTTCTTCTTAGACTCACTGCCGCACTCTGGTGTACAACCGCACTGCAGACCTCCACACAGAAGCCTAGAAGCCTCCAGGCTCTCTCTGTGCAGCGGGATGGGTGAGGCCCCCTCCCCATTGTTCGTATATTGATTCCTAACCCTCAGTGCGAAGTACGTGCGTGTGTATGTGCGTGTGTGTGTGTGTGTGTGTGTGCTCAGACTGTGCACTCACACTACGTGCGTACACGTACATCTCTCTACAGTGAGTGTCGCTGCAAAGGCTCTGTCTGCACTCTGCACACCTCAGCGGAAATTTGGGACCAGACCTGAAGGCACTCTGGCCCTCTCAAAGCTTCTCTCTAACTGTGAGCTCCAAGGTATTGTCACCTGCGCAGCAACTTGGGAAAATATTTTGGGAAACTGTATCTCACACGCGGTGGTGCGCTGGTGAGGACCCTGGCTTTCCGCTGGGAGATGGGGGCATGTTTATAACTACATGCGGGGGTAGCTATAGACAGCCACCTATGAGCACACACGTGCAGAAGTTCATTCTAACCTGATTAATAGAAACGACGTGGGCTGCGCTATCTACAAAGAATAAGAAATCATACAGTGTTCTCCTGCGAATCCCAGACAGCCGGCTGGTCTTCGCAGAACGGTCTCGTTGATTTTTCGCGAACTCTTATCTCCCCATTCAGCCTGTGGACACGAGTCACCCACAGCTTCACGAAGGAGCTGCGTCGCAGCCCGAGTCCTTCCCCCCAGAATGTTCCGTCGTCCCGTACCACCCGTGATCCCCTGCCCAGCTGGTTCTCACCCCGTACAAACTGATGAAGTTCCAGAACCTAAGTCAGGTTCGGTGGGGTGAGGTTCGGAGCTGACGACTAAAGAAAGAATTCTTAAGACATCTTTGGTGCAAAATGGTGGTTTATTAAAGCACGGGGACAGGACCCGTGGGCAGGAAGAGCTGCTGCCCTGGGTTGTGAGGGGTGGTTGGTTATATACGCAGGAGTTGGGTAGGTGAGGACAAAGGGGTATTCAGAAGGGCTATTGGGGCAAAGAATACTATCAAAATATTGAAGGCTTAGTTACTATTAAGTAAAGACAATTGAGAGTCTCCTGGTGGAATGTTACATTCCTGCTATCAAGCATCCTTGTTAATGAGATTTAGGTTTAGATGAAATTTAACTTTATTTACTTTTCCTTCTACCTTCACCTCCTTCGGTTTTTTATGGAGGGGAGGGTGACATTAGGGCTTGAGGAACTGAGTTCTGTGTCTTTGGAAATTGGGCTATTGATAAGGTAACTTCTTTGTTGTAATCTCAAGGACATTTGCAAACCAAGGGAGACTCCTATCGTGCAGGATTGTGATCTCAGCAAGTTAACTATTTATCATTTTATGGCAGTCAGGGGTGCCTGAGCAATGCTACACCTATGGAGGGGAGCGGATGAAGGGGGGGGGGGGGGGTTGCAAGGCGCCAGCTCTTGCTTTGTCCTCAGCCAGCCTCCTGCTCCCTCATCACAAACCACGCTCGTGGAACTGAAGCCTGCTCGGTTTCCACACTCGCGGTAAGTTCGATCTGCTCTGTCGCAAGTTTCCTCCCTCACATCCGTGATCTACGTAATTGCCCCCGGCGCTCTTACATGCGGACACTGAAACGAAGCCGCGGCCGGTCACAGCTGCCAGCGGGGCTGCGTCGTCCTCACACCCGGCTGGGTCCAAGCTGTCGTCAGGCTGTCATGGAAGGCAGAGCGGGGACGAGAGGCAAACCTGTAGGCAGTATGCCCGCCACACAGACTCACCAGAGCAAAGAGCCTCACCAGCTCGGATGATAGGAAAAGGTATTAATTAGGAAGGGATGAATCTTAGTGTTCACCACCTTCATTTTTAATGGAATTTAATTGTAAGCTCTTACATTAATTTTGAATCACAGCTGTGACTGACCAGAGAAATGCAACAGCCCGTCCTTGGGAGCCGGTCCAAGCCGACTCCTGAGCTGGGGCCACACATCCTTGCGCTTGGGGAACGGCTGGGCTGGCAGAGGCCTTGGCCACGGCACGTGGTCCCCTCACATCCTATGTGGATGGAGAACCGGCGGCCTTCGGCTTACCCGGGACCAGAGGTGGTGCCTGTCCGAGACAGCAGCGGCTCCCTCTGCATCCTGCTCCCGGAGTGTGGTATCCCCCACGGCCACATGCCCTGGGAGCGTGTTCACAACACAACGTCTCAGGCCTCCTCCAGACCTGCCCACTAGGGAAACTACAACCTCCAGGTGATTCCCAAGCACAGGAAGGTCGGAAGCTGAATCACCGGGGCCCAACCCCTGAGCACAGCGAGTGGCTTTGAAAGATCTGCAGGTGATTGAACGCAGAACCCAGACCAAGTGACTCGGGTCGACCCCATGCCCTCCGGGATGCCCCTGTCAGAAGGTCACCTTGGACATCAAGGCTCTGACGCCAACTCTTTCTGAGAAGCAGGGTGACGCCAGCTGTGCCTGGAGGGGATGCAGGACAGTGACCCCGGGGGCTGGAAGGGAGCGAGGCCTGCCCGTGTTCTCCCAACCGCGAGGAGCGAGGACCCCCTGACCCTGAACTTCTGAGCTCTACCCCCCACTCCGTTCTTTGGGGACAGTGGGAGCCATGGGGAAACCAGCAGAGCAGCGAACTCACAGCCTCCGTTTGATGCCGATCGTGCGCCAGCTCTGCTCTGCTCCTGACCCCCTGGCCCTGAAGAGCTGGTCTTGAAAGTGTCGTTGCCACAGGAGGCCCCCGCATTGTGATCACCGGCTCCCTCCACGCCCTCCTTGGGAGCCTCCTGCGGTAACTGTCTTTATCTTTTCCGATGTGAGGTACTTTACAAAAATACTCAGCAAATATTTCAGCAAAACGCAGGTCCCAAAATAGGCATTCTACCCAGTGTAAGTCATGGTCACCAGTGTTCCTCCGAAACGCCCAAAATAGCGTCTGGGTGGCAGTTCTCCGAGCAGCTAACCTAGTTAGAAGCTGTCAGCTTGTGCCTCGCGTCCTGTGAGTGTCTCGTGGCTCTTTCTCTCCAAACCCTTCTCATCCCCTGGAGGGGCTTCCCCGTGTGCAGGGTTCCGGGGGGCGGGGGGCAGCTGCAACATGTTCATGGGACGCCCGGAGAGCGGCCTGTGGGCCTGCTTGCACAGGGACGTCGCTGGGGGAGACCCTCCCAGCCCCTCCGAGACCTTTCCCTGGGGCTGCGTCTCTGTGGGAGGGCGGGCGGACTGGCTGCCCCATTTCCCCCGAGGCCCCTTGTCTGACTCTGACATTTTGTCACCGCCTCTAGGCCCACAGGGATGGAGGGAAGTTCATGCGTTTGAATCTGGTCCCAGCCATGATCCAGGAAACAAAGGGGCAGCTCTGCACCCGCTGTGGGGAGAGCACACCTGTACCGGAGGGAGGGGGCATCCCCCGTCCCTGTGACACGCTGCAGGGCACGAAGACAATGGCATGAACATCTCTGGGTACCTGAGGCGGCAGCGCCCAGCTCGGCTGGATTTGTCAGGACTTTCTGGCTCGGCATGAAGAAGGCCCATGTCCCGCAAACCCTCCCGGTCCTGGGTGAGGCAGAACCACTGGTCGTCCTGGGGGACAGCCCAAAGCCACTCCTCCTATGATCTGGCAAAGGAGCCTCAGCTGAGAGTCGTGATGGAATTTGAGAAAATCTAAAATTAAAACAGAGAAGCGGACAGAGCGTACGTGTACATGAGTCAGAGGGGAACAGCCATTCACCGAACCCCCATTTTAGGAAGAGACAGGGCAGAGCCAGGGCCGTTTCCAGGCCTGCAGAGCTAAGACGAGGGCCCCCCGCCAAGTGCCGTCGGGTGCCTGCCAAGGGCTCTGGGGAGCTGAGGCCGGCCCCGGCCAGCCCAGCCAGGGGGAGCCGTGTGGGAGACGGAAGAGGGGCTGAGCCACAGTCAGGAGGGGACCTGCCTGCCGCCGGCCTGTCCCCTGTCCCACCCGGGCGCGGAACCCGCAGGAGGGGAGAGAGGCCCCGGGCAGCGACCAGCGGCCGCACACTCTTCGTGGCTCAAGGGAAAAGAAAACTTTCACTGCACGTTTCTCTTTATTATAAAAGGATTACACTGATAATGAGGGAGTGTGGGAAGCCCAGCAGCAGATAAAGAAGCGGCTTAAACCCTCACAGGGCATCGCCGCCCTGAACACAGCCCCTGCAGTGTCACCGGACGTTTCCTTCCTGCCAAAGCCCGGGTCTGCCGCCCTGTCCCAGCCCAGTTCTGTTTCGAAAATCACTTTCCAAGAATAATCGAAAGCAGCTGAGATCTTCCCAGGAGAACCTCAGAGTCAAAGGGAATCCAGTTTGCAATCTGCCCAAGCACTTCTTCCCGTCCCGTCCCGTTCCCAGTCTCTGGTCACCTGCTGGCCTGCTCCTCCCTGTCCCTCCCACCCCCCAGCAGTCTGTCAGCCCCAACCCCAACCCCAAGGGGTCCCCGGGTCTCTCTTCCTCGTTTGACAGGCTCCGCTCCTTTCCCAGCATTAAATTAGGGGGACTTGCTTCACTCTGCGTTCATCCTTTCTTCCCACCCATTTGCCGGCCCTCCCAGGCCGTGCTGGCCTAGCAGACCCCCTCCCTCCCCGGGAGCTTGGGGGAGGGGAAGGCAGAATGTTCCTTCCAGTTCAAGGGGAGGAAAAGGAAGAGTATCATGAAATATGCAAATGCCTGTCATGTAACAGCTTTTACAGAAAAAAAAAAACCTAAATATTTTACATACATTTATTTTATCAAACTGCAGTTGTATTACAGGTGCAATTTTATTTTAATTTTGTTGGTTTTTAAAGATTCTATTTTTTTTAATTTTTTTTTTATAAACACATATTTTTATCCCCAGGGGTACAGGTCTGTGAATCATCAGGTTTACACACTTCACAGCACTCACCCAAGCACATCCCCTCCCCAATGTCCATAATCCCACCCCCCTTCTCCCAACCCCCCTCCCCCCAGCAACCCTCAGTTTGTTTTGTGAGATTAAGAGTCACTTATGGTTTGTCTCCCTCCCAATCCCATCTCGTTTCATTGATTCTTCTCGTACCCACTTAAGCCCCCATGTTGCATCTCCACTTCCTCATATCAGGGAGATCATATGATAGTTGTCTTTCTCTGCTTGACTTATTTCGCTAAGCATGATACGCTCTAGTTCCATCCATGTTGTCGCAAATGGCAAGATTTCATTTCTTTTGATGGCTGCATAGTATTCCATTGTGTATATATACCACATCTTCTTGATCCATTCATCTGTTGATGGACATCTAGGTTCTTTCCACAGTTTGGCTATTGTGGACATTGCTGCTATAAACATTCGGGTGCATGTGCCCCTTTGGATCACTACCTTTGTATCTTTAGGGTAAATACCCAGTAGTGCAATTGCTGGGTCATAGGGCGGTTCTATTTTCAACATTTTGAGGAACCTCCATGCTGTTTTCCAGAGTGGCTGCACCAGCTTGCATTCCCACCAACAGTGTAGGAGGGTTCCCCTTTAAAGATTCTATTTTTAAGGAATCGCTACACCCCCCACCCCCCACCGCACCGCACCCCCTTTGGGGGCTCAAAGGCACATCCGGGAGATAAGGGTCGCGCGCTCCGCCCACCGGCCAGGGACTATATGGCCCTCGCTAACTCCCATCGTAATCATGCGTTCCTTCATTCATTCGTTCATTCGGCAAATGGTTTCTGTGGGCTTATGTGCCGGACCTCGTCACTAGGGAAACAACAATGAGAAAAGAGAACACAGACGAAGATTCACGTCCTCGGGAAGCACAGGCAAGTGATGAGACGTAAGCGCAAATACAAAAGCAAGTCAGTCGCAGGCTGCGCTGAAAGGTCAGGGGTCCTCTGTCGTGGTCTCCAGGGGCGCGCGTGGGTCAGGAGAGCTGCTTACTTCTCAGTGACGCGATGTTTGGGGGAGGCTCGGCTGAGACAGGCTGAGATATGCAGTCTGGGGGGCGGGGGGGGGGGGCGTCCCGTGTGCCACAGCACCTCAGCAGCATCCTGGCCCGTCCCCCCTCCGACGCCCGTCGTCCCCCCTCCCCAGGCGTGACAACCAGTAAGGACTCCAGACCTTGCCATGCATCCGGGCATGCGAACGCGCACCCCTGACCACCGCCCTGGGTGCCCTGTTCCAGGCCGTGCTGACAGTCCGTTGTGCGGACACTGCCCAGACCGACCCAGCTGGGGTCTCCCGGTGCTGGGGCCTGAGCCAGCCCCTCAGGAGTTTTCTGAGGTCGGCCTCGGCTGTGGGCCCCTGCCTTCAGCCAGGGGTCCCGCCGCCAGTCCTGTGACTGAGGCGGGAGTCAGAATCCGGGCCCAGGCGGGCTCACCCCCAGCGCCCCTCATCCAGGCCTGAGAACGTGCATTCCTACATCGTTCCTGAGGGCAGCTGGAGGGGCCACCCTGGCGGTGATGCTCAAAGTGGACGTGCCCGGGAAGACGCTGGGCGCTCACGGGGTCTGCCGCTGTGCCCGCACTCAGACTCTGCAGCCTGTGCGGGGCCCGGCTGTGGCTCTGACCCAGGTTCCAGAAAACCCACTCTGGGAAACCGCAATCTGTCGCAGCAAAGACGAGGAACACGGTATGTCCTGCCCCTGTTAGAGAGGCCCCTCCCAGCAGCGGGCTCAGTGGGGCAAGGGGCCGGTGGCCAAGGTCTCACAGCAGAGCAAGGGGCCGGGCCTCATGCATTACTGACCTAGGAAAGGGGAAGGAAGGGCCTAGGACTGGCCAAGTTACCCACCGAAGGCTCGAAACTTCTAAACTCAGAGGACTGAGGACACTAACTGAAGCCACAGGGTGGCTGGGCTGGGGCCACAGCTTCGCCCCAGACACCCCTCGTCCCCAGACACCTCTTGTTCCCAAGGTGCCTGACCTTCTTTGGTCTCCAGCAGCGTCCCAAGAGGCTTGTGTGTGGTCAGGACTCCCCCCGGCAGGGCCAGGCTCACCGCAGGGGAGTTTCCACGCGCCCCACTGTGCACCCCACTGTCACCCTACCCCAGTGTCCGTCCTTTCTACCTGCATGTCCCCGCCCTCGCCTGGCTCTCCTGAGCATGACGCAGCAGGTTCAGGCTTCTCTGCACAGGGAGGGAATGATGAAGCCTGGGGCCTGCCCTGGTGTGGCCTGCCGTGGGGTCCGGCCCCAGCGCCCAGCGGCCCGACTGCGGCTGCCGACGGTGCTCCCACACGCGACAGTCCCCGCACGTGCGGAGGACGCAGACGTCCCTGCTCTCTGCGGTCCTGTGACCTGCACACGCTTGGATCTGAAAACTGGAGTGGGATCGACAGAGGTGAGAAGGAGAAAAGACAGCAGAGCGTACAAAGCTGAATCTCAGGGTCGTGAGTTCGAGCCCCGTGTCCGGCATAAAGGGCACTTAAAAAAATTTGTTTAAAAAGACAGAAGAAAAGACATGAATGTTGAAGGTCACAGGTGACGCTAACATTAATAAGTCAGCTTCCTGAAACAGTCTCAAACAGCCACTAACCTGACAGGACAGAAACATGGAACATGGGACCCCGTGTGTGTGTATATGACAGTGGCTCTACCCACGCGACGGCGTTGCGGTGGTTTTCACTTTTGATTCCTCTATATTTTCCGTGGAATGTCACCCTACAATGAACGTGCACTGGATAATCAGACACAAATGTAAATTACTGTAAAAATACATGGAGCGACGCCCGGTTTGAGCCTCAGACTCTTGATCTCGGCTCAGGTCTCCATCTCAGGGTCGTGGGATCGAGCCCCGCGTGGGGCTCTGTGCTGGACATGGAGTCTGCTCAAATAAACAAACAAAAAAATAGAAATAAATGCAAACTGGCGCTTGCTCTGGGCCAACGTGGGTTCCCGTTCGCCCCAGAGCAGCCGGTAAGCGCAGGTGACCGGCCACGCCCCCTTGAACAGTGGACTGCGCGTGGCAGAAGCCACATGACCTGGATCCCAGGCCTTGTCCTCCCATGTACTCAGCAAGCGGGGCCGTGTCTCCACGGCGGCAGAACCCGTCACCCCAACTGTCTCCCCCGACACCTCTAGATCCCCCTCCAGGAAACCGTTCTTCATCTGGAAGGACAGGACTTCGGGATAAAGGGCATCAGTGACCGCGGATCTTGCCGCAACGCTACCCAAGAGGAAACCAAGCTGACCAGGAGGGGAGGGCGATCCTGGGGTCACACAGCGGACGAGCGGCCAGCTCAACGTCCCTGAGTCCTGCCCGTGCCTCTCCTCACAGGCGAGCCTTGCGTTTTCTGCCAGGGGCCCTGGCTCTGCCTCCCCACGCCGTGGGCCCCCAGCGTCCAGCAGGTGGATGGCCACTCAGGAGGCCGGGCACCCGCGTCTGTAACCTCATCTTAAGGGATGAGGAGGACGTATGGGGGAGGCTGGAGCCCTCGGGTGCGAGTCAGGAACCGGACGTGAGCCGGGATCCCACACGAGACCGGGCGGGAAGGGCGCCGGTGAGCCGCTGCCGAGCCGGGAGCACCACGGACAGAGTCCTCCGGGCGAGGCCACCAGCAGGAACGGCTGTGGCCCCCATTTTGAGGGTAAGCAAAGCGAGGGCTTGTTCTAGTTGCCAATAGCGGCTGTCACAAATGGCCAAGACTTAGGGCCTTAAAAACAACACGGCTTTATTACCTTATGGTTCCAGAGGGCAGAAGGCAGAAACGGGGCTCCCCTGGCTAAGATCCCGGCATGGGTGGGGCCGCGTTCCTGGTGGCGACTCCGGGGAAAGCAGGTCCCTTGCTGCCTCCTCCTCTCCGGCTGCCCACGCTCCCTGGCCCCTGGTGGCTCTGTTTCCCTCACTCTGACCCCACGCCTCCCTGTTGCTCCGGAAGGATCCTTCTGATTCCACCTGCCAGGGAGACCAGGCTTCTCCCATCTCAGGACCCCTAATCCCAGCTGCAGAGTGGCCACACCGGCCACACTGGGGGCCGTTGTCTGCCTGTGACAAGTGGGGAGAGAAGGAAAGTCCAGAGACTAGAAGCCACCAGGCCCCCATTGTGCCGGTGGGCAAGTCAGAGGATGACGAGGGACTTGCTCCAAGGAGACGCTCAGCCGTCCATGGTTCCGCCTGAGGGGGTGCCCCCTGCCCAGCACCCACCTCCTGAAGCCCTAGGTGGCCTCCCCTCCCCGCAGCCGTCCGGGAATGCTCTGGAGCGCCTTCTCTGCTCCCGCCGCACCATGAAGGCGTTTTATTTACGGTGTGTCTGGATTTCACATTTCCTGTCCTGCTGGCCCGTGAGCGGAGACCACAGGGACCCTCGCCGTGTTCACAGGCCCAGGACATGTGTGTCAGCCGGTGCCCGCGGCTGTGCGCAACCGACGGGGTCCGCACGCCCAGCCCACTGTCTTCACCAAAGACTCTGGCCACACCTTCACTCAGCCCGTGGACGAACAGCCGTCACCACTGAGCACTCACTCCCCCTCTCATTCGTGGTCCAGGAACCACTCACTGCATAGTTAGTGATGGTCCATTCATGGTCTCTCCTTGGCAGAATGTCAACCCCAAGGTGGCGGGACACTTTCCTGCCTCTTTGGAGCTGGACCTGGCATTCGTGACTAAGGCAACCTCCTGTGCACGGGACCTCTGTGGTGTGCGGGACAGTCCATGAACACTGGCAGGAAGGGAGGGGGAGGAGGGGGGCAGGGAGGAAATGACAGAGCAGGAGGGAGAGCATCCCTAGTTAAATCTACACTGAGGCGACCTCCCTTACCTGTTCCATTCCTGCAAACAGAAATGCTGGGTGACAGATGCCAGTGACAGGGCGCAGACAACATGACACAGATTGCCGGTGAGGACATAAAGTGACCCGAGCCCAGGAAGGGGAACTCGGTGACTCTGGCCAGACTGTTCTTGCCACTTTTGTTATGGAAGTTAGTAAATAAAGAGAGAAAAAGAGACGCTTATCCAGCTTCATTCTGTAAGGACAGTATTTCAGGGTAACCAAATAGTTAATCAGGGAAAATTCTTCTTGAGAAAAGTGTTCCAGCTAATAAAGACAGAAGCAGATTGAATTAGAAAACAAATCGCCCCTCTCCATCTCCAATGAAAGAGTTGACCCGGCAGCGACCATCAGTGGTGGGAAAACTTTAGGAGGGCTGGTGGGGGGGCTTGAAAGGTGGCAGGTTAGGAGGGCCCCACGCCTGACCTCACGGACCAGTGTTCAAGAAACTAAAAGTGGGACAAGCCGTCACTATGTGCCTCCAGAGGAGATGTGATGAGAAGCGCTCCGAACCACCTCTGACTTACTCCTGCCAAAATAAAACCCAGCCAGAATCTAATTGAGCCTCTAGAGAGCAGCGGTTCTCAGCTGCTCTCAGAAGATGCTCCGGGCATCCCGCCAGGAAAGTCCAGAGATGCTGCTGAACACGTCCTCTGTGCCAGGACAGCCCCCACCGCCGAGAACGATCTGGTCCAGGACATCAGCAGTGAAGGGCTAGGAGGTCCTGCGCCAGGTCTAAGCTGTCTGTAGGAAACACAGGCCAAACAGTAAACTGAGGCCAGGAGGCTGGCATCAGCCGAATCAGGATGCTGAAAATGCCACCGCTCCAGTGATACCATTTCTTCCACAGACACGTGGAATAAAAATAGAGGGAGGAAGGGACACTGGAGTCAACTTTTTAGAAACAAAACCCAAAACACAACGTGTGGCCGAAACTTCCTGATTCAAATAAAGCAACTGTAGGGACACTTGGGAGCTCAGTCATTCAGCGTCTGCCTTTGGCTCAGGTCATGATCCCGGGGTCCTGGGATCGAGCCCCGCATCGGGCTCCCTGCTCAGCCGGGGTCCTCCTTCTCCCTCCACACTTGTTATTTACCGGTGAACGATACAATGTCTGAGATTTGCTTAAAACCAACGGTTCTCAGTGTGGGGTCCGCAGACCCTGAGGGGTTCCCTGAGGTCTATGCGCGGACGTGCAGAAGCCACAGTGGGTAAAATAGGGGTGCTCTGGCCCAGTTCAAGGCAGTGGCACCAAACTGTTGCAGTCCCTGTGTTCTTCAGCACCACGCCGTCATAACGAGAAACTCTGGAGAGCTTGTCTCACTGGAGAATGTACGTACGGGGTGCCCGGGTCGCTCTGTCTGTTGGGCATCTGCCTTCGGCTGGGGTCATGATCCTGGAGTCCTGGGATCGAGCCCTGCGGAGGGCTCCCTGCTCAGTGGGGAGCCTGCTTCTCCCTCTGCCTCTGCCCTTCCCCTGGCTTGTGCTCTCTCTCTGTCAAATAAACAAATAAAATCCTAAAAAAAGGGGGCACCTGGGTTGCTCAGTGGGTTAAGCCTCTGCCTTCCGTTCAGGTCATTATCTCGGGGTCCTGGGATCGAGTCCCGCATCGGGCTCTCTGCTCAGCAGGGAGCCTGCTTCCTCCTCTCTCTCTCTCTCTGCCTGCCTCTCTGCCTACTTGTGATCTCTCTGTCTGTCAAATAAATAAATTTTTAAAAATCTTTTAAAAAATAAAATCTTAAAAAAAGAAAAAGAATGTACTATATGAAGCAATAGAAACTATATTGCTAAATCCCGACCTTCTAGAATACATCGTTTTCATATTCCAGGTGATAAAAATGCAAAGTGCAGGGGCGCCTGGGTGGCTCAGTGGGTTAAGCCTCTGCCTTCGGCTCAGGTCATGATCTCGGGGTCCTGGGATCGAGTCCCACCTGGGGCTCTCTGCTCAGCGGGGAGCCTGCTTCCCCCTCTCTCTGCCTGCCTCTCTGTCTACTTGTGATCTCTGTCTGTCAAATTAATAAATAAAATCTTAAAAAAAAAATGCAAAGTGCAACCGACCTCAAAGTAAAAGAGCCAGTTCCCTTCCCAGCAAAAAGGGTTTGGTTGGGAAGCGCCGCTGGAAGGGGCGGGGCCGGCGGCGCCCCAGCTCCTGCCCGGGGAGCAGAGCAGAGCTGACCCGGCTGGTCTGCAGAAGGAAGGGGGCGGGGCTGGGAGGCTGCTGTAAACTACAATTCCATTGGCCAACACCCGGAGCTCCAAGTGTAGCGACTTCTCATTGGCTGGGCTGTTGCTGGGGGCGGGGAGTGGCAGGTGCCCGAGCCCCCAGCTGGCCTTCCAGCTCCAGGGCAACGAGCTTTCCTTCATTCCGGTTCGCGTACCCAGCGAGCACCTTCTGCTCTGCACCCGAGGGTGATGGTCTCGGGGAGAAGCACTTGGACGATTTACATTTTCAGCTGAACTGGTTGCTGCTTCCACGGAGCATGTCTCCTTGAAAACCGACGAACAGATCCTCTGTTGGGTCCGTTCAGTTATGGTCAGTTCGACCCTACTGGGTATTTGGCAGACGTCTTCCCCAAAATGAACAAAATCAGGTATCACTTTAAGTGAAAAAGTGGACCAAATCTGTTGCCAATCACAAAACGTGAGCTTTCAAGTGAAAATTAGAATTTAGGGGGAACAAAGGCTCTGCCAGCTGTCCAGAACATGGGGATATCCTGAAAAGCTAGTGATGATATTAACAAATGTAATGTGTTGATATTGCATAATAAAAATATGTCTGCATTTGGAAGAACCACATAACTTAGTAACCAGTGTTTTCCAAATGAAGGAGGCGTGATGAATCAAACAAAATTAGGGATGAGGGAAGACACAGAGCCCAGGAGAGAACAATGGGTTTAAGGTAAAAAAAAAAAAAAAAGTACAGAAAGTTTATTGATATAAAGTCAGAGTCCACATTGCAACTAACATCCAAAAGCTAGTGTTTATCAAGTGTGAATAGAGTATCAAAAAACAATATCCACAAATATCTCAAAAGACTTAAAATATACCTTCATTCTCCAAGGGAATCTGTACAGGGCCAGATTCCCTTTACGTATTGCCATCAAACAACATAACGTAACCATTGGATGCACAAGCAGGTGCGAAAATTAGCTGGCTTTTACTGAGAGTCCGTGTGCCTCACACCAGCCACTGAAGGGAATTGTGAAAATATAGAATATCATTCCTCTTGATTTTTTAATATAGTTATTATTCATTAAAAGTATATACATCAGGGGCACCTGGGTGGCTCAGTTGGTTAAGCATCTGCCTTCAGCTCTGGTCATGATCCCAGGGTTCTGAACCCATGAAAACAAAACGTTTGAGAAGCACAGCTTGAACACGATCTAGAACCAACCAAACACACACACAATACTGTGTCGAGGGAGAAGCAGGCAGGTGCAGCCGAGCTTGGGTTGAAGTCGGGTGGGGATTTATTATACTATTCTCTCCCTTCAAACTACCTATAATAAATCACTTTTAAAAAATTTATTTGACAGACAGAGATCACAAGTAGGCAGAGAGGCAGGCAGAGAGAGAGAGAGGGGTAAGCGGGCTCCCCGCTGAGCAGAGAGCCCGATGCGGGGCTCGATCCCAGGACCCTGAGATCATGACCTGAGCCGAAGGCAGAGGCTTAACCCACTGAGCCACCCAGGCGCCCCAATAAATCACTTTTTAAAAACAGATCAGTAGTTGCCAAAGGCCAGGGAGTCGGGGAGGGGGGGGACAGAAAGAAAGAAGCCTCACAATACAAAATTACTTTCAAAGTTCTCAGCAAAGCTGAGACCAGACAAAATAAACGTCAACTGTGCCTCAAAAACAAAACTCAAATCTTCGCTGTTTCCTTGAAGCACACCTAGAACTAAAGGAAAGAAAAAAGACAAAAACAGACGGAGGAGGCAAATGTAATAGCCGGACGCAGTTATAGGCAGCAGCATCTATACCAGACGGAATAGAATCCTGAATAAAATAATGCCAAATAAAAACAGACTAGCATAGCGACAATAGCAGCGTTTGCTCTGATAAGGTGAGGAGCCACATCGTTAATGGTATGTGTGAGGATCACTCGAGCTCTCAGAACTACTCCTTCCCTCCACCGCAGCCCTTCTCCGGAAGACCTCACTTCCTGCCAAAGCAGGGGCACACCCCCCGACCCCGCCTTCTGCCCCGGTTCTGTTTGCGGGGACAGGCTACCTTCGAAGCGAAGTGCCTCTTCCTTCTTTCCATCTGTCACCTCTAAGGCCACTCTCTGTAGCTGGAAAAGTTAGAGTGAGCAACTGAGGAGCTGACTTCTGTAAGCTTCCGAGGCTCAGCTCTCATTTTTTTTTTTAAGATTTTATTTATTTATTTGACAGAGAGAGAGATCATAAGTAGGCAGAGAGGCAGGCAGAGAGAGAGGTTTCCTGCTGAACAGAGAGCCTGATGTGGGGCTCGATCCCAGGACCCTGAGATCATGACCTGAGCCGAAGGCAGCGGCTTAACCCACTGAGCCACCCAGGCGCCCTCAGCTCTCATTTTTTAAAAACAGTGTCTTAAAGGACAATTCCAAAGGCAGTTTTCAAAATGCCTTTGTAAAGAAGGCATTTCTGGTTGTCCTCTGAGAGCGCTCGAACAGACAGACAGACACGGGGATGCGACAGGGGACCAGAGGCAGGTACGCAGCAGGCTGGATCTGAAGGAGAGGCCGTGGGAAGGGGTTGGGAGTAGAGACCCTCTGCCCTTTCCCATGAAGCCCTGCCTGCTGTCCCAGAGACAGCCCCCCTGACTTGCTGTGAGTGTGCACCCCACTCCAGCAGCTGGGGGCTGTTCTCTGTGCCACGCTGCTCCCCAGCACCAGCTGGGCGGCCCGGAGTGGAGATCTGTTCTGACACTGTCTACCTGGAGACGCGTCAGGTCCTGCAGGCTAAAAGCTCGATCCTGTAGGACGGTCCCTGCTTCAGACACCAGTCACAAGCCCCAGCCCTCACCTGTGTCTCTGACCGTCCGGCCGATCCGAGGTTCCCATGGCCCCTCCTGGGACCAGCGAGCAGCCCACAGAGCTCAGAGAAACACCGCCCTTACTGGATCACTGGTTTACTGGAAGAGGTTGTAACTCAGAAGAGCCAGATGGAGGAGGTGCAGAGGGTCAGATGGGGGGGAAGGGGGCGGAGCTTTCATGACCCCCCACCCCCACCCCCACTCCCGCTTCCTGACCCCGCAACTAAGGAGGTCCTGGAAACCTGCCCTTGTTGGGTTGTTCTGGAAGCATGACTGATGGCACCGCTGGCCCCTGGTGACAGAGCTCGGTCTCCAGCCCCTGCCCCTCTCCGAAGTGGGGAGGGTAGATGCTGAAAGTTCCAACCCTCCATCACACCGGGTTCCTCAGGGACCAGCCCCCATCCTTGGGTGACCCAGAAGTCACCTCGTTAACACAACAACAGAGACATTATCACTCTCACCACTGGGGAAATTCCAAGGGCTTCAGGAGCTCAGTGCTGGACCAGGAATATGACCAAATACATATTTCTTAGTATGCATCACAATATCACACTCCACTCCCCGCGGGCCCTGCAGTCAACACGCAAGAATCAAGCATCTGTCTCCATCCCCAGGCCGGGGCACCGCACGGAGACACCAGCCCTTGCTCTCTGATGTAGGGACCAGGAAGGGCCGCGGGGTGCAGCGCCCAGCTCTCCCGGGCAGGCAGACGCAGGAGCTGGAAACAGGGCAAGGACATCACCATCTGTCAGTACATGATACCGTCTGCGCTTGCAGATGCCCTGGAAGGCTGGCAGACGTCAGCCCGGGAGCCAGACGTGGACGGCAGCAGTGGACACTGGTGTCGCCATGAGGCTTTGGCAACAGAAGCCAGCAGGGACATGCCGAGACTCTCATGCATTCGTAACACGATTTGACCCCCCAGAGCAGACGCAGGAAGGGAGGTGTTGCATTCAGTTTGGGTTCGTTTTCACTAAAGCCCCTCCGCGGCAGGTGCAGAGGCACACAGCGGGCTGCCTGCGGAAGGCAGGTGTAACGGTCTGGGTGCCGGTCTGGGTGCCGCACACAGGGGATTAAGTGAGACAAGTGGGCAGCGGGCGTCTTGAGCACTGTCACAAAGGCCACATCTCCCCCAGCAGTTCTCACGCTGCCATGGCGACAGGCGGTTAAAAATAGTTCAGGCACAAGTTGTGGAGTCAACGCTGGTGACCCTGCCAGGCTGGAGGAATGAGCAGCAGCGGAGGTAGCCTGGGCGTGTCCTGCAGGAAAGCCGCAAGCCAGGGGCCGGGGGCAGTTGGAACAACCTCCACCCCAGCCTCCCTGCCTCCCTCCCGCGCCGCCCCTCCCTCCCACTTTGCCGCTCCCACTGGTAGCTCCCACTGGCGTCCTGGGAGGGGCTGTCCTGGGTTTGCTCCCCAGGGCCCACCCGCAGCTCCCACAGGGCCTGACCTTCAGCAGGTGCCCCGTACATCTCTCGGGAATGAATAAGCAAGATCGCAGAAATTACCGTTTCAGCTCCTCGTTTGGAAGCACGTTCTGGTTATTTCCGACTCACGCATCGATAGACCGTAACACCTTGGTGTTGACTAGAATCATACACCCTGATGGGCCCGGTGGGATATCGGGGCATGCTCCCCCTGCTCCCTCGATATTCCCATTCTACAGAAACCCCAAGAGGGAGGCTTCCTAAGTCACACGGCCCCCACCTTCTGAGGCCCCAGGGCAACACTCCCTCTTTTGCAGCTTTTCTCACTGGAAATAGAACTTGACTCTGAGTGAGCATTCCCGTAGCCAGAACTGTTTGAAGACGGCGCTGTCGATGGAGATCATTGCTTCTGAGAGAGGCTGGGGCACAGGCTTTGGGACCCCCGGAGGAAGACAGGGCGGCGCGTGCTGGCCCCACAGACGGCCCCGGAATCCTGGGTGGGCCGGGAAGGCTGCAGTGCCCGGGGACAGGGCATCTGGGATGAGCCCAGTGCATACATTAGCTCCCAACTCCTCACAGCCCTGAGAGGTGACTGGGTATTATTAGTGACATCTTAGCTGGAACTGGGTCACACAGGAAAGGACAGGCCCCCCAGATGGCTACCAGCGACCCGACCGCTCAGGCAGGCTGAAGACCGCAGCCGCCGCCAAGGTTCTGGTGGGGTCAGCCCGACCCCCCCGGCTCCTCCTCTGGGAAGTGGACAATCAGCCCTCGCCCACCTCGCCCCTGCCCTGGGGCTGGGGCCTCTCCCTCCCCAGGCCGCCTTGATCCGCAGCCTGCCCCCTGCTTCCAGCAGCATGGAACCTGGAAGGGGAAAGAGCCAGCCCTCCCCGGCCCATGTGCTCTCTCAGCTTCCAGACCCTCGCGTCGCTCTGCCCGGACGACGTCTCCATCGGAAGGTCCCAGGGCCCACACAGCACATCCAGGACCAGACCCAGCGTGTCCCCCCGAACCCACTTTCCTCCCGAGATCCCGGTCTTGGCGGTTGTCCCTGCACCCGGAGCCTAATGGGCCACCGCTCCAGCCGCAGGCCACCCTCACGCACGGAGCGCTGTCTCTTTCTCCTCCTAACTCGGCTCCCTTCCTCACCCGGGCGGAGCTCACCTCGGCACTCCCCGTCTTCCCTCCGCAGCCCGCGGTGGAGATAGACGGAAACCCCCCGGACAGGTTTCCGCGATGGCGGCGTATTTCCAAAGTCTGCCCCACGCGTCAGCACCTTGATCCTAGAAGCACCGCGGTCCGCGTCCTCTGCGCGGGTCAGAAGACAATGAGCGGGTTTACGGAACACGAATTCGGGCCATGCTGCCGCCTTCGGGTGGAGAGGAGCGCCCGTCTCTCTGAGCCTGGCAGGACCGGCGGGTTTCGCAGGAAGCGGGACGGTCAGCGTGGAAATCAGGACAGTCCCACACGAGCCAGCGCAAGCTCGTCCCCCTCAGTCTGGAAGAAGAGCCAGGCACATGCACGGGAAGACCGTCTTCTTCCCAGCCGTCCTGGTACCCTTGTGGCTGTCTGTCCCCGTCTGTCTGACGCTGGTGGCTAGAAAGCCATGTGGGATGCGTGTGGGAAAGATTCCCCTCCGGCCACCAGCCCTCCCTGCCGCCCCTGCACCTGCCGCCGGGGCTGCTGGCCCGCTGACGGCCCCTCCCGTGCCCTCAGCCTCTCTGTACACCTCCCCCGCTGGGGTCGCAGTGCCCTGAGACTGTCTGCAGCCACGTCGTCCGTCCGTGTCCTCCTGGGGGTGAGCATCGGAGGCCAGGCTGGGAAGGAACACACAAGACAGCAGGACGCGGCTGCAGAGAACAGGGCTGCCTGCCTGCCTCTGACCTCTGTGGCCCGGGGTCTCACAGTGGGCTCGGGGAGGGCCACCCAGAACGTGTGCAGTGGTGCAGCAGGCACCTGGGTCCCATGCAAGCGGAGGCGGACCTCCCGTCGTCTGAGGAGAAGCAGCAGCAGAGATGCCAGCTCAGGGAAGCAAACAAGCAGAGCCAAGTTCAGATGCCCCTTCTGCAGACCGAGGGCTGCGCGAGGCGACCCCACGGTCCCTCCGGATCCCGTCACTGAGCCGTCGGCACTGCCAGCTGTGAGGGCACCGCAGACGCAGGGACTGGGTGGGAGTTTGGGGTGCGGTGACTGTGCTGAGCCCACAGTCGGAGCCGAGGGAGAGGCATCTGGACCACCAGGTGCCCCAGGGTCACAGGTGAAGCGGTGAGCGTTTCAGAGCTGGGGACACGCTGTGCGCTCTCTCGGGACACGGGAACAAATACAGAATTCGCGTGTGTGGCTGTGGCACCCCTGGGGTCCTCCCCCCCTCTGCTTCGCCCACCCTGGGCTGTCAGGGCAGGGCTTCTAGTCACCACGGAGATGGACGTCAGCTGTGTGTGTGGGGCGGGGGGGTCCCCAGCTAGCTTTCGACTAGCAGAGCTCGGCTGGGCGAGCACCTGGCTCTGGGGCCACAGTCTGGTTCCCCTCTTCTCTCTGAGCTGGACTTAGCCTCCCCAAACTACAGACAGGCCCGTCGGCCAGAGCACAGACGGCTGCTGTCTGCAGCAGAGAGGAAGGGCACCAGGAGGAAAGCCCGTGCCCACCTACGGGAAGGTCAAATGGGAGGGCACTTGGGAAGGGCCCGTATTGGATCCCCAGCAGATTGCCAGTGGGTCAGCCTCTCCCCTCTGCCGGAGGAGCAGCAGTGAGGGGCAGCCTGGGAAGGGGGCCCAGCCGAAGACCCTGTGGCTCCCTGTCTTTGGAGGGGGCGGGTGCCAGGTCCCACGTGGGGTCCCCACAGGGTCTTTACGCTGCTGGTGCTCCAGACTCCAGCCTGGCTCTCCCTGTTGGTCCTCCCCTGCCCCACACTGTAGGACGTTGGAGGGGCCTCGTCCGTCTGCTCGGGCTGTCTGTCTATGGGAAATCAGTAGCCGAGGGGAATTCACGTGCTGGGTCCAGAGCCTTCTGCATGAGTCCTGCCTTCCCGGTGGCAGTCCTAGTCACAGGCTGTGACTCATCTCTCTCGAGAAGGCAGACGGGGTATCAGAGTTCAGCTTGTCACAGGGGCCGGGATAGAAAGGCCTGGGAGCCTAGTAAACAGAGCAAGGTTCCCGTGTCAGACAGCCGCCCACTCTGAGACGCTGTGGGACACGTCAGTCCCCAAGTTTCCGGTCTACCCGCGGCAGAAAGGGGATCAGAGCGATAGGATCACTAGATGCCGCGGGCATCACGGAGAAGGTACGCACGCGGCACATAGTAGCTGATCAACAAAGGCCTGGTCGTTCCCCACCTGCATTCCGCGTCTCCGGGTAGATGCCGTCCTCCGCCCCCAGCCCTGGGCTGGACCGGATTCGCATTCTCTGGCCACATCTCCAACGGCCCCAGCGTAAGATACAACCTCCTGCTGTGCAGCCAGGTCCCCAGAAGCAGTGGTCGCGTGAGTCCATGGGATCGAGTCTGCTGTGCTCCTTCTGTCTCCTTCCAACTGGCTCTGAAATGGGATGGGGTGCAGCCTACGGAAGGGACCCTCAGAACCTCACGTGGGGGCCACGGGGGAGAAAGGCAGACGGAACCAGGTGAACGAGCACGCGTGCGACCTCCTGACATTCCCTCAGCCGCGAGACAGGACAGCGCGGCCCTCCGGGAAAGCAGGTCCCGTGCGGCCATGGCGTGGAGCCGTTGTCTGAGAGCCGCTGGAGGGGCAGGATCGCGGACTGTCGCCGAGGCCCGCCTGCCGCGGCGGGAGACGGCAGGTGCTGGACCGTTTCCCCTTCTTCCACAGGTTGCTGGAACCACAACTTGTAATGAATGCACAGTGATGTGTCTTGACCCAATTTCCTGAATTGGAAGGTTTCAGTTACAACAGAAGAAAAGTGTGACATTCTCGTCTTCCCGGCAGAGCTAGAAGAGAGACCCCCTTTCCCCGGGCTTCGAGCCTTCTCCAGAGCCAGTGCATAAATACAAACATCGAGCACATAAACATATTCTCTTGCTCGACAAAGATCTCGACCGAGTCCCTCCTCTGCCGTCCGCGACGCTTGACGCTTTACCCCGCTGAGTTGTCTCAGGTAACCGGCTCCCGAGTTCTGCGAGGAGGTGGGGGGTTGCTAAGTCTGGGGAGGGGGGGGTCGGGGGGGCGAGGCTACTAGTCAGGAAGTGGTGGGAGGGCTGTTACCCCGAGCATCCCTACCCCGATGCACCTGCTGGTTTATGACCCCACGTGGGAGCTAGGGCTACGCGGATAGGATTGGAGGCTTAAGGAGCAGAGGGCTGGGCAACAAATTATGGCTCTTAAGTGCCGCCGTGTCCTCATCAACCATCCCCCCCTCTCCGGGGACACAGCTGCTTGTCCGCAGCCCCGTTCCGGGAAGGTGGCCCCCGGGAAGCAAGTTCTGTCCTCTCCTCCTGGCCAGGCTCATCAAGTCTGTACCACGGGCAGCTTGACCGGAGCTCAGCCTTGGTTCTCGCCTGTCCCACCGCCACCACCCAGGACCGTCCAGCGCTGGAGCAGCACTGAGTGTCCCCTTCTGAATCGGGAAACCCCATCTCCTTCCTCGGCGGCCTGGGCTGGCGGCCGGGGACGGGCAGTACAGAGCGTAGGTCGGCCACGGGGAGCGGCTCTTGCTTGCACCCTTCTGACTCCGACCACGCACCCGGATTTCTCTACGCCTCAGTTCCTTGTCTGGAAGCTGGGGGTGAGGGTTGTTGCGAGCCCTAACCCGCTGAGGCAACACCCCTGGAGCGCACGGGGGCCCAGCAGGAGCTGCCCAACCCCCCTTCCTACCGCCACAGAAGCATGGCCAACGGCAAATTCTGACCACTACTTTCTCCTCTATGATTTCTTATTTTTAAAGATTTAAGTTTAATTGCGGTGGGTAGAAGAAGGTACGGATGTAAGTCTTCTTTCAAGTTCAGTCCTCAGTGTCTAACAGGAGGGTGTGAGGGACCCTCCCCTCCGTGCGGCTCGCGGGTGCCGGGCTCACCACACAGCCGCCGTCCTGGTCTTTGATCCCACACCCGCCGTCTTCCGCAGGCTCCACAGGCCGTTTCTCTTCACATCTGCACTCCAGGTGTTCTGTCACTTCGGCTCTGCCATCGCGTTCAGTGCAACAGTCTGTCCTCCGAGCCCCGCTGTCCAGCGTCCGTGGTCATGCGCTCTTCTAGCTGTGCTCTCCCGATAAGGTTCACAAGAAGTTCGGCCTTTCAGATGGGGATTTGCTGGGCCAACACTTCGAGAACTTGAGTCTAGATCCCAAGAGCTTTGAAATCTCAAGCACTCGGCCACCCATGTGCCCCCAAGGCCAACCCTACTGCCTCCTCGCCCCTCCAACACCTCCCCACCGACAAAGTGTGGGAAGAAGGCAGGAGACAGTGAGAGCCACTTGTCACTCACCACACCCTTGTCAGGCCTGCCTCCCACGGAACGTCCTGGGGATGAAGCTGAACATTGGTCTAGTGATGGGCAGGTCCAGGGGACCCTCAGAGGCCAGAACTGTTTTGCCAGCTTCCGGTTACACTGTCCCCTAAGACATGTGACAAATCCAGTGAGTCTCAAAGGGGAGTCCCCGGACGCGCAGCAGTGGCAGGACCTGGGAACCTATTAGAAAAGCAAATCCTTGGGCCCCGCCCCAGGTCTCCTGAACCAGAAGCTTCCGGTTTGGGAGTTCCCTGCTGGAACTGGAGAGCTGCTGGACAAAGGGAGCGTAGATTTGCTCAAAGGGGACCCCTTCTCCTTCCTGGGGGACAGCTGTGCTCTTAGTCTGGTGGGCCCCCTGGAAACAGCAGGAAATGTCCCCCAACTGAAGATGCACTGCGGCCAGACCCCGCCTGACCAGGTGTTGATGCACCAAGACCCAGTATCTTCCCGAGGGCCCTCCTGCTCGCTCACCCCTGTCCTGGGTCCTCCGGTGATCAGCTCTCTGCCCAGGTCGCGGGCACCCGCGTCTGGTCTGCTCCCAGGCCCTTGCCATCTTCCGTCACCACGTACGGGATCTTGCTAGCTGTGGCTTTCCTTCCGGACCACGGCAGTCATCCAGGGCCCCGAGTGTCCACCGGTGACCGCTTCTCTGACCACTTCATCTCTAGTCATTTCTGACAGCCGATTTGTTTGCATGTTTTAAGATGTCTCTGCCTGTGGACACGGCCAGGTTTGGGGTCCTGATCGTTATGTGCGTTTTGTGCCTCCGGTGGAAGGAAGGGCGTTTCGGGGCCCCCCATGTCCTGGAGCCCACTTCCCACCTGCCTACTCCCTGGCCTCGGTTCAGCTTCAGGATTCCCCTGGCTGCAGGCCTGTGACCCCGCGGGCCGCGGGACGACCGCACACCTGAAAGGGGCTTCCCTCCTGAGACTCACTCCACTTCACTTTAATCTGTGTTTGAGTCTGTCTGCGCAGCGCGGTTCAGAGTTCTCCATAATTATTCTTTTAATTTAGCTTTTATGGTTCCACGTGTTATATTTAACTCTTGGGTCCATGTAAAGTTTCCTGGCACATGAAGCATAGGGTAAGAAATCCAAATTTTTTCTTTCAAATAGTGAACAGGTCTCCCCAAAGATTTAGTAAATAACCCATTCTTGCAGAAAAATTTAACAATGCCATTTTAATTAAATGCCCAATTCCCATACGTACCTGATTCATTTCTGGGCTTCCTATTCTCCGCTGTGATCTCTCCGGTTCTCCTGCTCTACAACTATATTGTTTTACATGTCTAAATACCCGATAGCATCAAGGTCGTGTTCATTACTCTTCTTTGTCAGACCTTTATCTGCTCCCAATCCTGGGTTAATTCCGTCAGATAAAATCTGGTTTTCATTTATCACATTCCAAACAAAATTCTGTTGGAATTAGATAGGGAACACACTGAACGTAGAGATTCAACTCAGGGAGAGTCTCCCAAAGAAGACCAAGGGAGGCTTTTCACTTACTAAAACCATTTTTGTGGCCTTCAATAGGAATTTTCAGTGTTTAGCTCTGAGCCCTAAGATTTATGACACTCGTCCTTCGGGTTTTGTTGTTGTTGTTTTGATCTCAAGGGCATTTTCTCAGCCATCAGGATTTTCTGACGGGTTGTTACTCAGGCTGTAGTGAAGGTTTGATGTGGGCTTGAATTTAATAACCACGTGCATCTCCTTGTGCAAGTCCTTCCCCCCTTCCGTTCTCCTGATACATGATAACGGGGGTTCTTGCTTCTGGCTTCAACGGGAAGGCTTCCGTGATGCCTTCTCTTGTGAAGGAATCCTCCGTTAGTCTCTATTTCATGATTTAAGGAGACTGAAATGGAGGCTGATTGAGAGCGAATGCATCTGCGTGCCTGAGACGGTCTCAGATTGAGCCATCCTTGCACACTCGGAACTCATCTCTCCTCACGTGTCTTTCTTGTAACGCCTCCTGCGTGCTCCTTGCCAACATCTTAGGACTTCTGCCTGTGTCATCGTGATGGAGGTTGACCTCCTTCTCAGCAATGAGAAATGCTTCTCATTCTTTCTCTTTCTCCGTTTGATATCAGGTGTGGTCTGGCGTGGGGTGAGACTCTCCTGTGTCTGGGAACAGCCAGTAGCCGTAATGACCTGTATCGTAGACATTTGAGAGATGTTACCTGTGATCCCTACGGATGTAGAACTTGTAAAGACAGGGGCTTTATTATAATTTTCTGAATGGATTTTAAATCAATTTAAAGGTCTTTAAAAGGTCACCATGACTCCCCTTTTTCTATTGATGTGGGAGCCACCTGTGAAGTGTGGGCCGACCCCATGCCCCGGGGGAAGGGGATGGGCGGAGGGCGCCTTTCAGATACCTTTCTCGGTTTCTTCCACAGTCTTACATTTTTAAAGATTTTATGTATTTATTTATTTGTTTATTTATTTCTTAGAGAGAGAGAGAGAGGGTGTGTGTGTGTGTGTAAGCAGGAGGGAGAAGGAGAGAGAGTCTCTGAGGCCGTCTCCACCCTGAGCACAGAGCCCAACACAGGGCTCGGTCCCGCAACGGTGAGATCGTGACCTGAGCCAAAACCAGGAGTCAAGAGTCAGACAACCAACTGAGCCCCCCAGGAGCCCCTCCCTCTGACTCTTCTTGAGTAGATTTTGATGCTCTACATTTTTTTTTTAGAAAATCATACATTTTATCAATTTTTCTAATGTTTAAGCAGAGGTTGTGCAAAGCCCTCTGTAACCATTCCCTAAACCTGAAGTTCTCCTCCTTTGCTCAGTTCAAATGTCGTTTGGAGATACAGTGTCCACCAAAAAGACCAGAGACAGTCACAGGGATGAAAAGTGTAGCACCGGGAACATCATGTGGTGACAGACAGTGACCTGGGGACCCCACGACCGGTGAGTCACGCAGAGACGTGCTGAAACCTACAGAGACTTGTGCACCAGTCATGTTGCGATCGCAATAATAGGGTGCTTTACCATGTTTCAGTGATTTTTTCAGCAAATCTTGAGTTTATATTCTTGAATCTTTGTATCAGTTTTTATGTTTTGTGTCTACTTAATGCTTCCTGTTTTTTCTTCTTTAGTATTTCCCTTCTGCTTTCCTTAGGTTTGTTATATTATATTTCTTCTAAAATCTTCAATTCATTGCTTCTTTGCATTTCATCTCATCCTTGCGTAGTAGTGTGCGTATTTAAGCTAATGAATCTTCTTCCAGACACCGTGTTAGTCCCATTCTGTAGAGTTTGATATGTGTTGTTTGCTGTATCTATCTTTATAGATGATTTAGGCAGCTCTACCAATAAAAACATAATAGGACAGGATCTGTCCCTTTTAAGTGGGTAACATCCACATTAAAAAAGTAAAAAAGAAGAAACAGGTACAATTAATTTTAAGGATATACTTTACATAACCCCAAATGCCCCCAAATATTATCATTTAAGCATATTATCAGTAAAAAATATATTCATGAGATGGTTTATGTTCTGTTTTCATTGTTAAGTCTGGCAAGTCTGGTGCACGCCGTCACAGCATTCTTGGGCTAACTGCTCCCTTATGGGGCCACACAGCTTTAGAAATTTCAGTTTTGCTTTTCTCTTTGACACAGAGTTGTTCAAGAAGGAGATTAAAACAGAAGAGCTAGGCATTTACTTATGTCTTTGCCTCCAATATACAGTTTGATTGCATTGGGATTGGGGACAATGCTCTGTATTATTTCTTTTTTTCTTTACCATCATATTAATATGAACTGTGTTTTTCAAGAAAAGTTCCATAGGTTCCTGGAAAGAAATGAATTGTCTGTTTTTAGGGTGCGGAGTTCCTATCCATATCCATACTGTTTTATGGAGGGAGGTCTACTAAACCCGCCGTGAACAGCGTGAGCATCTCCTCTTACGAGGGACACAACTTGGAGACACAGCAGGTCGGGTCCCCTACTAACCACCACAGTAAAGTGAATTTCATGATAAAGAGAGACAGATGAATTTTTTTGGTTTCCCACGTAGGAGTTATGTTTACCTACACTGTAGTCTATTAAGTGTCCAACAACACCGTCTCTAAATAAAAGTACCTAACCCTAATTTAAAAATGCTTTCTTGCTAAAAAATCATCTGAGCTTCCAGTGAGTAGTAGTCATCGTCGTGATCGAATAAGGATGAAAAGTTTGAAATTTCGCGAGAACGACCAGCAGTGCCGCCGACACGCGAGGGGAGCCGATGTCACCGAGAACCATCAGTCCATGAAATGTGAGATATCTGTGAACTACAGTAAACAGAAACACCAGGAAACGAGGTGTGCCCGTGTCTTGTTTCTATTCCTCCCCGGACCCCAAGCCGCAGGTTTAAAAGAACTTTATGTTGATGTTATTTTACTTCGTTGTTACGGATTTGGAGGAGTTCTGCGTTCATGGGCAATCGTACATTTGATCTTTGTTAAGTGCCCCATTTTGGTCTTTCTCTTTTTGCCTTGAATTAAACATTTCTCAGTATTAATACGCAACTTCTGGTTTTGTGTTTGCATTTAGTGACCTGAATTCACCGGCCATTTGGAGATGAGGCTTTTTCTATAAGGAGCATATCGCTGTTTTTTCACGGAGCTGGTATACGCTGTTCAGAGAAGCAGTCAGACACGGAGGGTGTGGCAAGAGGAAAACAGAATGGCTCCTCCGCTCCCAGGAAGCAGGTTACCTGCGGGAGGAAGGTCAGAGCCTCTCTGTCTGCAGCAGGACCTCAAGCCCAGGCAATCCTTTGTTGGGGCCGTCCTGGGCACCGCAGGGTGTCCCGTGCACCCCCAGCCTCTCCCCTCTGGATGCCAGCAGCAGCCTCCCTCCGCCTCCCCCCACCATCCGGCTGCCACAACCAAAATGGCTCCAGACCCTGCCATGCGTCTGTCTGCCGCAGGACAACGTCTCCCCCGCTTGGAAGCCCTGATCTGGAAGGTACATTCCACACCCTTCTCCGGGCTTCCCACCCACCGGTCCCCATCTGTTCCCTCCAAATAGACGTGTCAGAGTGAGACGTGTGGCAGACATGCTGCCTCTCGGCGGTGGAGAGAGCCCCGGCTTTGAATTCCAGAAACTTCCATCTCCAGCAACACCTTTCGCGTGTGTGGCTGGAGGTCGCCAGCCTTCCTTTCCTCAAGCATGACGACCCTGTCCTTGGCTGGTGCGACCTCGCTCTCTGTGTCTCATTACGACGCTGGAGAAGCAGGCTCTTCTCTGCGGCACCTCACGCACCTGCCCCGCCCCCCGGCTCCGGTTCCTCTCACGGCGCGTGTGACAGGGACACGGCAGGTCTCCGTAACAGTATAATGAAGTCAACAGTCAGCTCAGATCAGATGGCACCAGAGGAAGCTGGAACAAGGAACAATGTTCTCGGAGGGAGAAATATTTTTACAGGAATATTTTGGTATTTGTTAACGTGCAGCAGCTGAGAGAGACACGTGGGCGGTCCCGAATAGAAATCCAATTTGTAGTGATTATTTCCAAATTAAGGTTAGCACAGACCTGCGTGCCGTGGGAGGCAGATCTGCGGTTCCCAAGGAGAGGTTTCGAAGGTGTAGGTGGGGGCAGGAGGACAAGCAAAGGGAAGCGCTCCTGACGGCAGCGGGACGGGCGGGCGGGTCTCGGGACAGCGCAGGAGTCAGCTTGGAAGCAGGCGGGGTGAGCGGCCCGGAGGGACCCGCAGTGGCCGTGCCCCGGTTCTCACCCAGTGGCATCCCCGAGTGTCAGAGAGCTCATGGCTTGCAAAGAACTTCTCTGAGCTTCGCATTTTAAGTGAAATGGAGAAATACCGGAGACAGCCTGATAAAGGGATTTATTGCGGGATTCCTAACTACATGGAGATTTAACTAACCACAGGAGCTTCCGGGACGATGGCTTCCTCCCTAAATGTCTGCAGGGCACCTCGTGGGTTTCCTACGCTCCGTGTGGCACAGACATGGGAGTTCCGCTCCCGCCACTGGCTCGGGATTCTCTGTGGAAGCTTTCGAAGGAGGAGCGCGGCGCACTGCCTGGGGGGCGGGGCAGGGAACGAGAAGTCCGGGAGGGCTTCCTGGAGAAGCCAGCACCAAGCCCAGCACGGTGGTGAGAAGTCAGCTGGTGAAGCAGCAAAGGCGTTCCTGACCGAGGGGATGCTGGGCAAAGGGACTGAGAGCAGTGCGGTGGGCGCTCGAGGGCAAAAGCGGGCTGGTGTGACGGGAGCAGAGAGCCTGGGGCCGGCGTGGCCATGGCGGGCCTTGGGTGCCCTCTTACAAGGCTTGGGGCCCCACCGGACCACTCTTGCCGGATGCCACTCCTCCCCTGGCTTGCGGCCCTGGGCACCCCGGGCTTCCCTCCTCAACCGCAGCTCCGACGGGGTCTGCTCGTCTGTGTCCTTCTCCAGTCCTCTCTGTAAATGCCGGCCCGCCTGCGCCGGTCCCCCGTCCATTCCTCGTCTCTGGGCGCGCACCACCACGGCTCTCGGCGCCGCCCGTGCGCCGACGAATCCCACAGGGGAACCAGCAGCTCCCACCGCCTGCTCCCTGACCCAGGGCGTCTCGCCCGCTGCCTGCTCCCCGTCGGTATCTGTGACAGAATTAACGTTCAGTTGCAGGTAACCGAGACCCCAAATAACAGTGACTTTAAAAGGACAGAAGCTCAGGTATAAGCCGTCCGTGCCCCTGCGGAAGCTCCACCGTCATCCAGGACGCAGGCTCTGCTAGACCCGCCCGCCGCCCGCAAGCTTGGGGCGCGGCCCCCATCCTCGTGGCACCAGCGGGAGTGCCAGCGTCGTCAGTGAGCGCCGAGCAGCGGCACGAAGAAAGGCGGGATGCAGGAGGGGTCGCAGGTGGAGCTCCTGGGAGGCCGACTCGAGACAGACGTTTGCGGGCAGGGATTTGCTGGGAGGGAGGCGTGAGGTCCCGTGTGCGGGAGGGAGGGGGGAGGATGGGCGGAAGGAAGAGCTGGACGGGATGTCCAACGAGAGTCCAGCCAGTCCTGCGGGAAGTTCTGCCGCTCAGACATGCCTCCAGAGTTGTCCCAGACTGGGGCACAGGGACCAGATTCCCAGCCCCACGTCACCCAGTCACCAGATACAGGCTGCACCGGGAGGAGACGTGACGCTGGGGGAGGTGGCCCTCTGCAGCCGAGGAAACTCTCTGAAAAGAGGGGCTGAGCCAGAAAGCTGCAGCTCCTCGGCGCTGTGCTCTAGCCCTGCAGGGGGGAGACCCGGACGGCGTCCGGTGGGGCCGCCACAGGCCACCCCGTGCCACTCAGACCCATTGCTACGTGCACGTCCTGAGACCAGCTCCTGCACGGTTTTCTGGGGGGGACTTCTATGGAGAAGGTAACGGGGTGAGCTACGGCTCTTCCATGGCAGCCGGTCTGGGGGTCGCAGCAGGTCCTCGTCATCGGCTGAGTGTCTGGGCCCCTCGCTCCAGGTGAGCCTCTCCGCCCTGTGGGTTCTCTCATGGGTGGTCTGCGGCCTCAGCCCTGCTCATGCTGTGGCTCCAGCATCTGGCCATTTGCCATCGAAGTCGGACGAGGGTCCCTGAAGGAGCTCGGGGGAGCGACTCGTGGCACATGTCTTCTCTTCCGTGTCCTTGGATGCAGGGAGCCTGTGCTCCCCTTATGATCAGGGACAATTACCACGGACAAGAAGGTGACTTCCTCCTTCCCTGTCAGGGCGAAGACCCCAGAGGGACCAAGCAGCCGCGTGGACTTTCCTGAAGCTCGTCACGGCCCCTGTAGCATCTTTCCCTCCTCCCAAAGAGCGGGGAGCTGTGGGAGGGGCTGCACGCGGTGGCAGTGGGACTGGGAGTGACATCAGCGGCGCAGATCCCTCCCCACCCCGGCTCCCGGGCCACAAGCAGGGGGACCCTGAGGCCCGCACTGTGGCCGCCCCAAGTGCAGACGTGGACGACAGAGCGTGGAGAGGGTCTGCGGCCGGACGGCCAGCGATGAGGCCTTGGCACTGTCCAGGCAGGAACTTATGTGGCCTAATAACTGAATATTATTAGAAACTGACATTTCCTGCAGCAGGAAAGAGAGCACTTGGCATCCAATTAGTGTCTCTGGGTACGTCAGGAGGCTCACCGTCGGGCGGCAGAGTCATCTGTGGAGCTCTGCCTGCGCGCAGAGGCAGAGCCATCACAGACCGCTCCGAAAATAGCCCAGACAGACAGACCGACAGGGAGCTGCAGCCCGGACGCGTCACCTTCATCAGCAGACGCTCGAGTCTTGCGGCTCAGGAGACAGCGGGCGGCGGGACGCTGCCTCGGCCGGGCCCATCGTGGGGCGGGGCGCGGCCTCTGCTCGCTTCTCTCCCCAGAACTCGTCCCAGCACCCGCCTGGAATTCAGTATGGTGGCCTTGTTCTCAAGGCCATCCCGTGGGACAAGAAGACTCGCCACACGCTTTCGTCCCCCGACTCGGAGGACGAGCACGGTAGCTGGAGAGGCCGCCGGGGGCATTGGCGAGTGAGCACATCGAAGCACTCCGTGGTCAGCAGTAACACGCACAGGCCCCATTCGAGAGGCTGTGGGGGGAGGCCAGCGGGGGACGCATCACCCACGGACCGTGAGCCAGACCCAGACAGCGAGGTCCCTGAGACACGTAGGCAAGACGGTCCCGTAGGCAGAGCCGTGGAGGCCAGGGAGCAGAGGCTGCCAGGGGACAGCCTGGGGTTGGCAGCAGGAACGCAGCCACTCGGTTGCTGCAGGTTAGCCAAGTTCTAGAGGGGAGACGCAGAGTAGGAGACTGTCCTACCAGGCCGTGGAAACCCAGTCCTGCCGCCGTGACAAATGATCCCGACAGGATCGTGATCCCGGGGTCCTGGGATCGAGTCCCACATTGGGCTCTCTGCTCAGCTGGAAGCCTGCTTCTCCCTCTCCCTCTGCCCCTCCCCTCTGCTCATGCTCCCTTTTCCTCCTGCTCACTCTCTCTCTCTCTCTCTGTCAAATAAATAAATAAAATATTATTTAAAACAATAGTTACCTTCCTCTAGACAAGGAGTTCCCCTCCCCACCCGCCCTCGTCAGGTGCTGCCTCCGCGTTGCTCCTTCCCCCCAAAGCCACCATCAGGAAACCCTCCGGCCACACCCATGACACAACGAGGTGCTCGCTGGAACGCTGGTCTTAGCCGTCCTGGGATGTCCGTCCGCTAAGTCACTTACTAGGGGGTGGCGTTTCTGGTGTGCGGCACAACAGGCTGGACGAGAGCCGCCTTTTCCAGTAGGAAGAAGGGAATGACCCGGCAGCCCTGGAAGCCCCCTGCACCGCTGGCCGCGTCGTCCAGTTTGGGCCCCGCACCCCCAACCCCAGGCCCCAACCGCCCGCCGTGTGCTCCTCTGAGAACTTGGCACATCCCTCTTACGTAGGCATTCATTTTCAAGGAATCGAAGGTGTCATCGCAGCTTCTGTCATCCCACCTCCCCAGCGGTGCCCTCGTCCCGTCCCACAGAGCTCCCCGCGTGTCGGCACAGGCACACTGCACCTGCCCCTGGGGTTCAAAACCCACAGGTTTTTTTAAAAGGACAAATGTGAAACTAAGCGAGCGCCGGGTGTGACATTCACTCGCTCTTCACACGTTGCACTTAGACCTAATTAAAAAGCAGGGGTGCGGGGCTCCAGGGCCCCCGAGGCTGAGCTACAACTCAACAAAGGAGGGTTCTGTGACACAGAAGAGCCCAGGGATGCAGGCCAAGCGCCCATCGGGTTTGAAACGGCCTCCAGCGGAGCACCGAGTACCACTCACCCCAATTCTAGGCACGCCCCTGCCCCATTACGAGCTTCCGCAGCAAAGTGCTCTTGCCACGGGGCTGGCGGCGAGGGCCGTGGGCCGTGGCCTGGGGTTGCCGGTCCACACTGCTCCAGAGGACGTCAGCTCCTGGTGTCCCAGCAGGTCAGGCCCGGGCATGGAGCCTACGAACAGAAGGAGATGCGTGTCCTGTAAGCCTGGTCCAGAGGGCATCTGGGTGGCCCCGGACAGAGCGTCTGGGGGGCAAGGGTGCTGAAGGGAGAGAAGCCAGGCCACAGGCACAAGCCGCAGCTGGTTTGGTACGTGAATGCGCAGCTGAAGCCGTCCCGGGGGAGGGGACCAAGGTTTGTGGCAGGGTCTGGCGCCCACCCAAGAGGGCCGAGGTGGAGGGCGGGGAAGCCAAGGCAGAAGACCAGAGTTCGGGAGCCTTGGGACTCTGCTCCAGACTCCCACACTTCCAGGTGACCAGGGTCAGGAGGGACCCTCGGAGGGAGAGGGTGGCCTGGGGGCCACAGCCAGGAGTCCAGGGGACACGGTGGCCGCCGGGAGGGTGGACGATGGTCCCACCTGGTTGCAGCTGGTGGCTGCAGTGCCGGCCAGGCGAGGGGACCCCTGCAGTCGTGGCTGTGGGAGAACCTCTGTCCTGCCTCTCTGCACCTGCCTGCACTCCAGGGGCCGTGCGGCGGGGGTGCGGGGAGTCAGGCGGACTGCAGCCTGCCCCTCACCCCAGCCAGCCTCCAGCCTCCAGCCCAAACTGTGGCCCTCCCCCTCTCACCTGCTCTCTGGGAAGAGGGCAGAAGAGCTTTAAATAGATGTGAGATCAGCATTCTCAACTGAACAGAGCCGAGTCCTAATTGCAAGCGACTGAACTTTCTGGAAGTAGGTTGAGCCATCACCAGGACAGCTGCTACCCAGGGGGAGAGCCCTTCACTGTAACCCAGCTGGGGCCGCGACTGCGGAAACAGAGCCATCCATTTCGTGCCCATGCCTGGACGCGCACACCGGCTGCAGAAACCAGCTGTGCTAACCAATGCCGGTTGCCGGAAGCTTCCTAACACCTGGAGGCAGGACCACAGGTGTGAGCAGACAGGAGGCTGTGAGGCCCCGCAGGGGCAGGCCTTGTGGCTAAGGATGGCTGGATCACAGGGACCGGGGTGGCAAGAGGCCGGCCGGGCCTGACCTGTGTCCTGGGCGAGGAGGAGGCAGGAGGGGCTGGTGCCGGCCGGGTGAGAGGGCCGCGTCCTCCAAGTTCGCCTCGCAGACGTGCTACCCCGTGAGCGCAAATGTGGGTCCTGCAGGGAAGGGTCTGGAAGTAGGGCGTTCCCTTGGCCCTGCCCGCAGGGCGTGGCCTCCCCGGAGCTCACACCCTCCGGGGCTGCTCTCTTCCAGGGCCGCGGTCACAGTGTGTGGTCCCCAGCTGCGCGGGCCGCCCTCCGTCCCTGGATGGAGAGAGTCCCAAAGTCAGGGAGGCTGGCCTCACTTCGCTCCCCCGGCACCCACGGAGCAGTCACACTGGGTGCTTCCCACGTGTCGGAGTGTTTCCCAACGAATGGCCAGAGAGGCCACCACGGAAGGCCTGACCGGACGGACGGACGGATGGACGCACGTGCGAGCCTTCACCGGCAGAGCAGGCGGTTCTCCCCGAGCCCGACCCCCCCACGCCCGAGGTGCTGACGGAGGCCACACACAGTGGGACACGTCTCCGCTGTGAGACGTCCGTGACCTTCATTCTGCAGGACAAACCTCACGACAGGCTTGACGGAGGCTCGGAGACTTCCGGAATCATCTCCCAAACAAAGCTTCGAGCGTCCACCCTCTAGTGGTCGGGGCCACGCCTCACCCCTGCCCCCTCTCTGCTGCGGGCTCAGCTGTTTCCACGGCCAGACTGGGCCGCACTTTCAGAATCGGGGACGCAAGGGGTTTGACTGGGGTCATGGCTCCCTTCCTGCCCTCGAGGAGATCCTGACTCAGCACATGGATGGAGAGCAGGGGGCCACAGCCATCCGGAAGCTCTGCTCACAGGCAGACAACGGGCCCCTCTGCGGTCTCCCCGGCACCGGCAGGCAGCTGACCGCTCTGCCAACGCACACTTGTGCAAAACAGAGCTGCGCCATGATCTCCAGACACGTGGGGTAGAGAACTTGTCTGCATTCAAAGCCCCCGCACGTGAACCACAGCAACAACCGATCCACATCACAGACGCAGGGGAAGAAAAGAAAGGAGGCACTCGTATGATTCCCGATACCGAAGTGGCTCTGGAAGGCTCTGGATTTTTTTTTACCGTCTGGGGAAGGCATATTTCTAGTCAGTATATGAGTTTAACAAACCTGATCCGAGATCCTGTGTGCCGTTTCAGGTATGAAACCTGGTTTTTTTTAAATATAGATGGAAGCAGACGCAAGCAGGTTTCTCACTAAGCAACTGAAAAACATCTTTATCACGAGCTTTTATATGAGTCCAGTATTTCAGGCGCCTGGGTGGCTCCGTCGGTGACGCGCTGCCTCCGGCTCAGGTCATGATCCCGGGGTCCTGGGTTGAGTCCCTGCTCAGCGGAGAGCCTGCTCCTCCCTCGGACCCTCCCCATCCCCAACCTTGTGCGCTTTGTCTCTCTAATAAAAATCTTTAAAAAAAAAAAAAAACCAGCAAATCCAGTATTTTGTATTTTCTCTGACATTTTTATCTTATTTTACTCTTCCAAATTACATACGATAAAGGAAATAGAGTGACCTTTTCCACCGAGCCCCATAGATGCCCACACCCGCCGGCGAAGCCTCACATGGACGTCAGAGCGCCTCCCGAGAGACGGTGCCTCGGCCAGCCCCAAAGCACTAACATTCTTCAGGTCCTTGTTGAAAGTATGAAATTCTGGCCTAGGCTTAGGTTTTAATAGCTCTAAGTTCTCTAACTGGAGGAGTCATGTCAGAGGTCGGCTCTAGAGAAGCCCTCAAACTGGCTGCCAAGACAGTGTTGGCCTGTAGTTCCCAGGGATGATTCCCTCCCGCGTGACCTTCTCACTTGGCCATGTGGATGTGCCTCCCGAAATGGAATGGAACCCGGGTCTGCTCCTCCTCCAGCCCACCATGTGACTGTGGTGGGGCCCCATCGCGGGACCCCAAAGCCGGGCTGTAGAAGGCAAGACTTGGTCTGCCTGGCACGGTTGCCACACTGGCCACGGGGGCCCACATCTTGAAAGTGGATTCCTTTGGGTCTCCACCCCCCCACCCGCCACATGGCAGCTTTATGAACAAAACGGGGGGCTGTGCTTGAAGCCGGCAGCCCTGACAGTGATTAGTTACGCAGGAAGAGTTGCCCAATGAGGAAACCTCGTCGTCGGCTGAAATAGGTCAAACGGAGGCTAAATTAGCAACGCTTATAAAAAGCTTCCAAAAAATGTATGTGCCCTTACAACCGACCATTCTGACCTGCAGGATGGAGTCCTAAGGAGCACGTGTTCCTTGTGCTCTAGGATTTCACCGCAAAAACAGCCCTCAAAACAGCAAGATCCGGGGCGCCTGGGTGGCTCAGTGGTTTGGGCTGCTGCCTTCGGCTCGGGTCATAATCTCAGGGTCCTAGGATCGAGCCCCGCATCGGGCTCCCTGCTCCGCAGGAAGCCTGCTTCCCTCTCTCTCTCTCTCTCTGCCTGCCTCTCTGCCTACTTGTGATCTCTGTCTGTCAAATAAATAAATAAAATCTTTAAAAAAAAAAAAAAAAACAGCAAGATCCCGAAAACGCCCAGACGGTCGACAGAGCATGAGGCTCAGCTCCTCCTGCGGGCCCAGACCGGGTCCTCGGCACCCCCCGGGGACGTCCTAAAGAAGAGATGCTGCCCAGCTCCTTCCCCCGTTCCCCTCCCGATGAGCGTGGAGGCTGTCCCAGTCTGGGGCCGAGACGGCGGGAGGCGGGGGCACCTGTTCCACAGCCGTCCCTAATCCCTGGCAGATAATTTCCACGAAACACAAAGCGATCCACACTCCTGTCAGGAGCCCGAGGCTTCCCATCTCTCCACACCCTCGACAGCCCTGGCGGTTCCCGATCTCTTGAACTTTGTCAACGGGACAAGCAAACCTGCCTGCATTATCTCGACGGGCGTCTCCCGGATGCCGAGTGGGCTTGCGCACCTGTCTGCTCTCCACCGTTTCCGGTGTACAGACCCCTTCCGCGGGCGCCTGGGCTCGGCCGTTGAGTGTCTGACTTGACTGTAACCGGCTCAGGTCGTGATCTCAGGGTCCTGGGATGGAGCCCCGGGTCACGTCGGGCTCCCTGCTCGTCGGGGAGGCTGCTTCTCCCTCTCCTTCTCATGTCTCTCTCTCTCTCACAAAAATAAATAATCTAAGACAGACAGACGGGCGGGCGGACAGACGGACATTCCTTCCTATGTGCTGCAGTCCGTCCTCCCCTTTCTGAGCTCTTCATCTTTTTCTTACCGTCTCAGAGGAGTTGGCTGTTTAGGGGTACTGCCCTTTGTCCAGGGTCAGGTGAGTTTTAAGTATTTCCTCTCGGCACCTACAGCTATATACGAACTAATTTTAATTTAATGTAATTTCGGATTCATTTCCTCACTCAGACCGGCTCTGAGAAGTGCCCGACCCCTGCCCACGGCGGGCAGCGGCCTTCCCGGACGGCCTGGGATGGGCCACCTCCAGCCCCCACCAAGTTCCGTCAGACCCCGGCCCGGTGCACCCCACATGCCTCCTGCTCCTGCCACCGCAGCCCCATCTAGTCCGAGACCTTGACGCCATTTAACCCATCATCTTCTTAGGACGACCAGGTATGTCTGTCTTTGCTTAAGAAGACCAACCATATCCCCGGTTTATGTAAAAAAAAAAAAAAAAAAAAAAAAAAAAAAAACCCATAAAATTCCGTTTTCACGTCTAATATTTTTATGCTTTTTCTCCTTTGGATCTTCAGCCCACAAAGAATTACTTGGGCGGACGGCGGCGCTGTGTCTCTGGGTTTCTCTTCTCCGGGCGGCGGTGTCGGTGAAGCAGCGCTGGCTACGGAACGGCTGGGTTTCAAGGGTCCGGCTGTGGAATGTCGGCGTCGTCCAGCTCTGCTTTCCGCTTCCTTTTATGACCCGGGCCCGGCTGCTCGCCTCCGGCGGTTCTGGGTTCTGGTCTGTGGCCGGACGGGGACACTCGGCTGCTTTTCACCCGGACCTCAGACTCCCTGTCTTGCCCTCATTAAACACGGGCCCTGCACCCTGTAGGGAAGCTTTACAAGAGCTGAGACCCAGGGACCAGGCTGGGGCAGGGCGACGTGACCCACGGGCGGCCGGTCTAGGGCTGGGGGACCGTGCTGTGCCCACAACTCCTTGGCCACGTGCCACACATCTGCCCAGTTCCCCGCCCCACCATCTGCTCTCACCGGCTCCAGATCCTCCCCCGGCCGATGTCCAGGTGTCCTCAGGGACCAGCCTCTGGGCTTGGCATCTGCCCGACAGAGCTAGCCTGGGCACAGAGATGGGCTCGGCCCTGGGAAAGCACGATCTGACTCAGAGGAGACTTCTGGGGAAGGGTCCTCCCTCGGGAGGGTGAGGCAGGACTCACAGTTTGGGGGGCTTGGAGCAAACTCAAGAGGCAGGGCCCCTTGTTAGAAATTAAGATTGCAAGTTGCCGACAGCGGGCTGCTGCTGGGATTCCCGGCCCGGGGAACAGGGGCCCCAGCCAAGCTCCTGGCACTCCGCCGAGAGCTCCCTCCCCGGCACCGGAGCCCAGAGCCCTGCCTGTGCGGCTACTAGCACCCCACCTCCATCCACCCCCAAAGCCCCAGGCTGCCCCCCCAAATTAGGGGCTCCAGTTAAATTCTCCTCATGCAGAAACTCAGCTCCGCAAGAGGACGCAGCCCCAGCCCCGAGCCCCACACCCAGCACACCGAGTCCCCGCTAAGGGTGTGACCTGTGGGTGTGGACACAGCCCTGGGGGCCACCACGAAGTGAGCAAGAAGCCGGCTCAGGGCTCCCCGTGCTCAGCCACCAGACTGCCTCCCGGGGCCACAATCACCTCCCGCGCTCACCGGCTGCCGCGAGGGACACGACGGGTGTTTTGGGAACTCGTGGCCTGAGGCCCAGCACCTAGCACACCGCAGACTAATGGTCGCTTTTAAGGACAGGCCATGTCGCCCTGTGGTGAGAGCCCGGACCTCCTGACCATCTGCCCGCTGCACCTCCCGACCATCTGCCCACTGCCTGGCCTGGCTCGGCTTCCTGGACACCCAACCAGGGGAACAGGGCTGTCCCTTGGGCTGTGTTTTGGATTCAGTAAGTTAACCTTTGCTCTGTGGCTTAGAACGCCGCCTGGCAGACAGCGAGAGAGGGACGGAAAACTGTCTGTCGATTCGACGAGATCTGGAGGGTTCCGTGATCACGCTGGAGCTGGAGGTTGCAGGGTTCCGTGATCACGTGCCGTCGGAGCTGGAGGCACTGGTGCAGGCTGCGCCCACTGTTCCCGCAGGGGCCCTGAGAAGCCCACGTCCTAGCCCGCAAGCAGGGTTGATGCCCGGGGCCCACAGGTGGTAGCAGGACTCACAAGACCCCTGGGGCCCAAGTGCTGATAAGCAGGAGGCAAATGAGACCCATCGTCCTTACAAGGATTTTTCCAGCCATCAGAGTCCCTGGCCCTGTCCGTATGCCCCCGGGGAAAGCCCGGGACCCACTCAGTGTGTTTTCTGTGAACCTACTGGGTGGCCAGCACATGGGGCCTGGCCAGGGCTCCTGTCCTCCTGAGTTCACACTGTCCATCTGGGGCCGACAAGCCCCTGGCAGGCTGTGGGGAAGGGGGTGTGCAGGGACAGAGGGAACAGCCGGTGGTGCCGGTGCCAGTGCCGGTGCCGCGGGGACAGAGGGGACGGAGGGGACAGCCGCGGTGCCGCGGGGAGGGCCTCCCAGCTCCGTGTGCTCAGGAGCGCCCGGCACAGCCTCACTGGCTTCTCTCTGCCGGGGACAGAGACCTCTGGGGGTCTGGCGTCCTCTTCTGAAAAGCGGTTACAACTGAATTAGACAAGGATTGTGCAAGCCGTAGGCGAATGGGGAAGGAACAGGAGACAGTGCCCTCCCCAGCCTCGAATACCAGCAGCGTGGGAATGGGAGGGGTCCTCCACCCAAACCCAAGCGCAGGAAGTTCACCTGCAGGTGGCCGGGGCCAGGGGCGAGGGCAGGCGCGGGCCTCGGGGATCCGCTGCTTAGATCCCACATCCAGGATGAAGGGCATTTCCTGAACCTGGCTTTGCTGTCCCTCATTCCTTTTATGAAACCGGGCTCTTCCTGCATCCATAAAGATGAAGACATTCTTATGCAGGGGATTTAATTTCGGGGCTGCTGCGTGCCTGGCCCCTGAGAAAACCCAGGCTTCCTCCTCCTTTCGAATCTAGCCCAGGCAGCTTTGTGAGCCGCAGACAAGCCTGCATTCCCCTTAATGCCCTGGAATTGCTCACTCACACTGAAATCCGCTGCCTCAGGCCTTTCCAGCCAGGGGTAAGCCTGCTTTTTCATGGGCAATCAGGCAGCGGCCTGGAGCAGAGCGGGGAAGTGGGGGCTCCAGCACGCCTCGCTGGGTCTGCAGACAGCGGGTGGGGGAGGCCTCCCCTGTCCCTGACCCGGGCGCCCAGCCCCACGCGGAGGCACCCAGGCTGGGGTGGGGTGGGGGTGGGGCTCCAGGAAGGAGGAGACCAGGCAGGAGCGGCTGGGGGGGCTTGAGCCAGAGCTCCTGAATCCCCACCCAGAGTCCTCCCTCCCTGTGGCTACAGGTGCCTCGGAGACTGGCCACGACTGAGCCCTGACTGAGCAGTGACTGGCCCGGTCTGGGCACGGAAGGCAAACACTGGGGCGGCAGCCCACAGCATGGGACGCGTCCATGACAGACCCTGCACTCCTCTTCCTGGGTGGGGGGGGGGGCGGGAGTTCCCAGGCTTGGATCTCTGAAGGCCGCCTTGGGCCGGGAAGGGGGCACTGTGGGTTGGCACCGTGCACACATCAGCAGTGTCTGCTGTGAGCCTACACGGGTTGTGCATCGTGCCGGAGGCCAGGGCTTCAGGACTGAACGGAACGGAGAGCCCACCGAGCGCTCCCCATCCCCCACGGCATGAGCTGGGGGAGGAGTGCAGTCCCAGCGCTGGCCCTGGGAGACTCGGTCCCCACCCTTCCACTCCCCGGGCTTGGGTCCGGGCCAGTAACCTGGATGCAGGGTGCTCCCTGCATCCACACCCGGTGGCCAGGGCAGCCAGCCTTGCCTTGGAGCCGGGAGGCCCCCGCGTGAGGACTCCGGGCCTCGGTGCTCGTTCTGTGGGAGCTTCCCCGCCTTCCTGGCAGCTGCACCCCGGAGGAGCGGATGAAGGCGGGCCCTCGAGATGGGTCCGTACCCCAGATGTCTGCAGCACGCAGCTGGCACCGAGCGCCCCTGTTCTAATGCAGCTTCTCCGTCCAACGTTAAGACTCCACCGACTCTAAGGAAAATCGTCCTACTCCATCGTGGCAAAAACCCGGTCCCTGTCAGGTTTCCGTGCGACCCCCCCCCCCAGGGCTGAGCCCCACGCACAGGCCGGCGGACAGAAGCGCTCGTACTGCGGGAACGCCAACCGGAGGGAGAGTCTGACCACGTGGGCGCAGTCAGACCTGGCTCCTGTGTCACCGCGTCCGCCCAGGCCACGGAGATGTCCTGAATTTGCTGTAAGAGAAGCAATGACGAATCTAGAAGATCCCTCGGAACCAGCCACATAATAAACAGCAGCTTTCCAGGCAGCGGAAGGAAAGTCAGTTTAGCGAGTGCCCAGGAACGTTCTGCCCTAACATATGGTCCCTATAAGCACAGCGGGTGTCTGTCCTCTGTCGAGGGGACGGTCTGGGATGGGTCTTACGCTTGGATCACATGGAAATTCCTGCTCTTTTTTTTTTTTTTTTTTTCAATTAAAGTAAGATTGCCTAAAATTCTGACCGGTTAGCCTCTTTGTTCACTTCTCAGTGACCAGGAGGGAGCCTCAGGCGTGAACGCCCCCCGCCCCCTGCCCTGGCTCTCACACAGAGCCCCCAGCCCCAGATACCCAGGGCACGTTTCCGGTAAACTAGGGGAGGACCTGGCTGAGCACTAAACCCAGACGCTGCGAGGGCAGTTGTGGGCAGGGAGCCCGCGGAGCCGGGGAGCCTCGGGGTTCCGGAGGCGGGTGTCAGTCACCCACCCTTATCAGTTCTCCGTCCAACACTCAGAGTCACAAAGCTGGCTGGAAAAGTGATAAGGGGACGTGACTGGCGGACAGAGGTCTGGCGAGGTGTGCAGGACGTCTGGTGTCCCCGCCCGAGCGCCGCTGGACCCGCCCGGCCGCTCCTCCTTCCCTGGGGCCTCTCTGTGCGGCTCCGCTCTGCCCGGGCCCAGTGTCCCCTCCGGGCCTCTGGCCGGGCCGGCCGTGTTCCCACCCACGGACACGGAGGTGGGCAGCCCTGCGGAGCTGTGCAACGGAGTGGGTTGCTGACATGAAAGAAAGAAACAACGAACATTTTAAATTAATTGTAAACGTTACAATTAATAAAGGAGCCCAAGTTCCCAAAGTCTTTACCCGAAAGCTCTGCCAGGTCCGAGGCAGGCCCAGCACGATCTGCTCCTCCCAGGCTCTGGGTCCCGCCACACCCACCGGCCATTCATAAAGCCACAGCGGGGAGTCTCCACCTCCTGCTGGGATTGGTCCTGGGGAGCTGCTGGCCCCAGGCCAGGGCCCATCAGCTCCCAATGCGCCCGCAGTGGCCGGGACTGGTCTGGGGGCGGAGTTAGGGGAGCCATCCCCCCCCCACCCGCCACATCCCTCTTGGAGGTTGACCTGCCACACAGACCCCGGCATGGAGTTTGGGAAACCAAAACCCAGTGACATACACGGCTAATGCCGTAGAGACCGGACACAGTTCTGTCCATCAGGCCGACTCCCAAGCGTAGCGGCCCAGAGTCCGGGGGTGGGTCTATACGGAGTGCAGCGTTATGCAAAGACCGTCCGTCCACTTTGGACCCCACGGGTTGCTACCCACCTCCTCAGTGTCTGACTTCGAGCAAATCCCTGAATCCGCTGAGCCTGGGCCCCTGGTCCCCAACGCAGCAAGGACGCCCTGAGAGCGGTGTGAGGGGCAGGACTCAGAGACCCGTGCTCAGACCGCGTCCGGCCCTGGGCGCGCAGTCTTCAGCCAGACTTGCAGACTCTGGGTCTCGGCTGCGGCTCCGGCAGAAGGGCCGTTAGAGCCGCCACAGAGAGCTGCGCCGTGGGGTCAACAGGAGAACAGGGTCCAGGAAGAGCGCGGCCCGCAGGTGAACCCTGACCTTGCCCTTTCCTGGCTCTGCGCACGTCCCCGGCCGCGGAGAGCCTCCCCTTCTGCACCTTCGCGGAGGCTGGGACGACCCCATCCGAACTCCCCGGGCTGTGGTGAGGGCGAACCGAACACCCCCACACAGAGTTCCCCAGACGCGTAGCTGACGTCACCAACAAGGCGTGGCCATCGTGGATGGTGGCCTTGACCCAGGCAGAAGCTACTTGAGCTACGGTTCCAAACGATGCGTCGCCAGTCCACGTGGGTGGCTTCCCCAGGGTCCGGCCGGGCCAGTCCTAGTGACCAGCAGCTCCTCCATCTGTGTCTAAAGAGAAGGCACTGATCACCCACAGGGCTCTGGAAACCAGCTCCTTGTTTGGCACCAGCAGACTCTAGAAGGGCAAGCGTCAAGCGTCAAGAGAACAGTAGAATCAGGGGCTCTGGCCAGCGGAGCAACACAGCCAGTCTCAGGACTCGGGGGTCCGTGTGTGTGGGAGACAGGAAGACCCCGCCCTGAGATAGGTCAGGGTCCCTGAGGCAATGGTCTTGGGGAAGCGGACGTACACTTGTTCCTACCCAGCGCAACCTCCTTGTCTTGCCTGTGGGAAACCAGAGGCCAGGTTGAAACTCAACCCGAATCCCAAGGATGCAGCTCTCTTGTCCTTGGCGGTGGATCAGACGAGAAAGCAGGTCTTTCCACCCAGGAGACAGGAGGACCAAGCAGCGGGAGGAGGGGACACTGGGGACCAACCAAGCAGTGACCCGCGCGACCCAGTCACCGCCTCCCAAGGACCCAAACTGTCACAGAGAGGACAGGGAAACAACTGTCCTACTCCGGGTCTCCCGCCGTCCTGGTCTTCACATCGTGGCCTCCGTCCATGTAGACACGGATGGGAGCTCGGAAACGCTGGTCCTCACACCTGGACAGCGTGTTGCGGTACAACGCTCCACTCGGCTCCGTGCCCAGTCTAAGAGCCAGCCCTCCCGTGGGCGCCACGAACTAAATTTCGAAGACCCTGCTCCTCTCATCGGGCATCCCAGGTCTAAAGGACGTTCGTGCTGGGGCGTTTAATGAGATAGGTCGCTTACATGCCCATTACGTTTTCATATAATGTTTTCATATAATGTTTCCACTGAATTCGTTCACGTGGGCTTTTTCATGCGGACCGAATTTATCCGACGGACACTGACGAGGCCGTGTGTTGCTGGGGCTGCTCTGGACGCTGGGGCGAGTGGGACAGGCTCAGCCTCTGGGCTCAAGGCGATGAGATGCTTGTGGGGATACTGACCCACCACAGGGACACGGGGAGACCATTCACACTTCAACTGCGGTCACCGCTAAGCCAGAAGGAGACGCGCGCGGCACCACGCCCGGCTCGCGGGGGCCGCCGACACGGCCCACCGATGGCCTCCCAAACCTTTCTCCTCTGACTTCATCCCCGATGCTCCAAACCCACTTCCACCCATCTTGCCCTCCAAGTCCTCATCCAAGACCTCACAGCCGGGCAGAACTCCATCCCAGATGTCGGTCCCCGTTCTGCCTCTCCTACATCAGCCGGCCTGTCCGGGTGCCCAAGCGAGGGAGTGGGCGTCACCGTCAATGCCTGTCACCAAGATTCCAGGTCGTGCCTGCCTGTGAAAGCCATTTACAGTTCATGAGCTCGGGAACCAGGGGACAGTCATGGCCAGGAAGGCCGGCTGGAAGGGGCCACGGGGTCATTGCCAAGAAGCCAGACCACGCCCTGTCCGTGTTCCGCCAGCACCCGTCCCAACAGTCCCCTGCGGACCCCGCCCGGGGTTCTGCACGGCCTCTGGCCACGCCTGCTCCTCGCGGGTTACGAAACCCCCATCCGCCCCTTCCTGCGGACGGCCGGGCTGTCACATCCACTTCACATCCCACATAATCCCTTCCTGCCGGATGACTGGTTCGCGGGCAGCCTGTCTGCCCACCCGCGGGCAACATCCTCACGGGCAGTGCCGACGGCGGTCCCCGGCCGGCCAGCCGCCCTGCCCCAGAGCTGGCCCAGACGACGGCCTACAGCAGTGCGTCAGCCTGGCCGTGGGGGGACTGGGTCGGGACAGGTGGGGCAGGAGCAGGCCCCGGGCCAGCGCTTCTCCCGGGGAGGCCGCCCTGCCCAGTCATGTTCCGGAGCTGCGACCTCTGTGTCCTCCGTAGCCTTCATCTGGCTGGGCTCCCTTCACTGGGTTTAATGAGCTCAGGAATGTGCTCCGTGCAGACGCCCAGAGTTTGCTTTGGCCGGTGAGCCGAAATGCGGCCAGGCCGGGCCGGGCTCACAGCCTGCAGGAGTGCCCAGTGCTCCCCCGGGAGGCCCCGTGGGGGCAGGCGGGCCGCAGGACGGGCTCAGCACCTGCGGGAAGCATCCCCTTGGCCTGGTCCGCAGAGCTTGGCAGACCCGCGGCTGGGAGCTGGGCCCGGGAGAGCATTTCTAGAAGCTGGTTCTGGTTGGAGCTGCCAGCCCATCTCAGACCGGGGGCAGCAGGTCAAGGACCCGCCACTTCCCTCCCCGAACCCCGCCCCGTCCTGGGGGCCTCCAACAGCATCCGCTCCCCTGCTGCCCCCCTGCCTGCCCGGAAGGGAGTCTGGGAAGCACCGAGTGTGGAGGGTGAAGTACTGAGGAGCTTGGAGATGGGGCGGCGGTTCTCGAGAGCCGCTCGTGACTGCCCCCGAACGCAGGGCTACAAACGCAGGGCTACGGATGCAGGAAAAGACAAGAAAGTAAGGGTCCTGAGATGGCCCCGGAACCGTCCTGTCCTGCCCCGCATGCGCCCGTCTCTCCAGGCCCCACTTCCCACCCACGTCCCACGGCGGGTCTCTCCTGCTCTGTCGGTGCTGGAGGCCGGGGCCGCCCCGCTCCTCCGCTCCTCCAGGCCCTGCCGGCCGAGGGCCCTGCGTGCCCCAGCGGAGGCTCACGGAGGCAGGGGGCGGCGCTGGCTCGCCTTCCTTGCCCCCTCGAGGAGCTCCTTCCCCACAGCGGACGGCGCAGGCAGGACAAGGGAGAAAGGGGTGTCTGGGAACAGAAACCCCTCTGCCCTGGCGGGGGGTGTCCGTGGGAAGCCATCCGGACATCCTCCTCTCCACAACGCCCTGGCCCTCGGGCAGCCGAATTCCACAGTGTCCTGATCTCCGCCCTGAACTCCCCCCGCCCCCCCCCCGCCCGGGGGCCCCATCATTGTTCTCCTCACGAGCTCAGCCCACACGCGGCAGCTCAGCCAGCACCCTGTGACCTCAGCACAGTCATGGGGCCTGCCCGTGCCTCCAGCGTCTGCCCGACGAGACGCTCCCTCTAGCTCAATACGGAGCGCGGGCATCAGACGAGCCCTCCGTGCGGGGTCAGCAGCGGCAGGCGATGTCACAGCTACCCTCCCCCCAGGTCCTCCTGCGCGGTGCGCGCGTCTGTTGTTCTCCCCCGGGGGTCTCCTTGGCTTGTGCAGCAAACACCCCAGCTGTGCCACCATCGGGGGCTGACTCTGAGATGGGCTCTGCAGGAAGTGTCCAGCGGGACGGACGTGTCCACACCCTCCTCTCGAGCAACTTCTCCTCCCCGTCTTCCCCGTGCAGTCCTCCGAGTAAACCACGTGTCATCAAGTTCTTGTCTCACGGTGCACTTGTGGAAGGTCCCAGCCGGGGACAATCTCCCTGCCATTTTAAACCCCTTTGGCCAAGAACCCAGATGTGATCCCAAGGCCCCACTTGTATCTGGAATCAGCAGAAGGATGGAAGGAATTCTAAAGCCGGAGGATCTCGGAGGCAGACCAGGAATGGTGGTCACACGTCATCAGATTTCAGGGCTGTGGTGTCCCTCGGTGTTGGCCAAGTTCAGCCACGCCCTTCTCAAGTAGGGCAGCTAAAGACGCCAAGGGAGACGCCCGCTGCCCAAAGCCACCCAGCAGGTAACGGCAGGGTCAGAGCTGAGGCTGCCGTCTTGACGCTCAAGTCCGGGGCTGGCCCCTGTGAGCCACAGCTCTCTGAAAGGGTTTAACCAAGTGGCAAGTCCCTCCCAAGGTCACTGGCTAAGTTCACAGCCGGAGAATAACACGTTCTGACATTTCCGCTTTCCCACGAACCTTGCAGAAATTCGGAAAAGAAAGTACCCAGCCCTTGCAAAGCCCGTGGGTCCGGACAGCAAAAACAATCCGATTCTAAAAGGGATCCTCGACACAACTTGGGGTTAGCGGAGGTTTACAGTAATGATCATTGTCCCAGGAAGAGCCGCATCTCCAGACCTCTTTGCCGTCTTGGCCAAAGAGGCCCAGGACTTACTAGCAGAGAACGGACGTTCTCCAGGTCCGGGTGAGCCGTCCAGTCCTTAAGAAGGGAGGACGGAGCCTGAAATCATCTTGTTCATATGCCCGTGTGTCTCACAGAACCCTCGGCACCGTGGCCTCGCTGCTCAGCCCTCCCCACACTGGGGACACCCCAGTCATCACAAAGGGGTGCCTTCTGCAAAGCCCAGAGCTGTTTCCAGGGCCGTGAGCCCACAGGCCCTTCAGCAAAAGCGTCGTGATTGTGCTTCGTGGCGGTGAAATGTAAGCCGCGCGCAAAACACCCGCAAAACACCAGCTCAGCCGGGCGCGCACACGGCTAAGGTGTGCGAGGTGTGGCTCGGCCTGGGGGCTTTCTCAGAGACGTTTAAAACAACATGCCTTATCGAAGCAGAGTCTTTGTATCGGACTTGCTGTGTTCCCAGGACGTCTTCCAGTCCGTGAAAGACAGTAGAGTTTAACTGGCGGTTACACAGTTTCTACCTGCAACATAGTTTACAGTGAAAAGTGACAAGTGGGTGACAGTCCCTGCCCTCTGACCCCGCCACCTCCCTTCCAGGGACCCCTCCCGGGAAAGCGGCAGAGGACAGAGAGGGAGGACAAGACACAAAGGGGGTCCTTCCTGCACCGCGTGATGTCGAAAATGCCAGGAGGTGGGGGCGGGCTCTGTGGCCTCCATGAGCGACGTGAGCCGGCAGTGACCTCGGGGCTGGGTTAGAGAGCGCCACACGGCCGTTGCTGCTCTCACGTGGGATATGGGCTCCGGGAGCTTCTGGCCCCCTGCCAGGAGATGGTGCCCTGGGGAGGGAGTGGGAGACCCTGGGGGTCCTGCCCC